>NC_139700.1:32121729-32526729 GCF_964188405.1 Protomyctophum parallelum | reverse complement strand
CTAACAACTCGTCGCATTCACGACGCGTTGTGAACTTATAGATCTGCTATTTTCAGCACGACACTGTCATGCAACAAAGCATGGATGGATGTAAAAAAAAATATATATATATATATATATATATATATATATATATATATATATATATTTAGTTTTTCCTTATTTTCTATTTCTATTTTTTGTTGTTCGTCTTTGTTATTATTTTGCATTAATGTAAGATAAGTAAGTAAAAAAGGATAGGCACTGTACGGCTTCAGCCTACACCTTTTTCGGTCCAAACATGTCCTGTAAAATGATTTAGCTGCTGTAATAATCATGTACATGTTGTTTTAAGACCGAAATAAAACTATTCATTCATTCATTCATGCATGAATGTGACTTTACAGAGTTACGGAGTTGTGAGGAGAGCACTGGACGCAGTGTTCTTCTTCCCTGCTCCTGGTCCTTGGCGTTTGGCAGCAGTAGCGTGTGTCAGCATGTTTGCACACTTCTAATGACAGCATGCTGCCGATCTGGACAAGTCATGATAAGGCTGTGCTGCTGACCATATGGTCTGATAAGTCTGTGGTATTAAAGGCGTAGTGAAACGGAAATGGTGGGCAGTTTATTTTGAAATTTCAGCTCGTCTATGCTGGAAACGCTGGTTCTGAAGTTTCTGAACCAATCAGAGCGTTGCATCCCTCCAGGCTATGGGTCCTATACGTCCGTCTCATGCACAGTGGTTTGTTTACAAAGTGACAGAGAGACAGCAGAAACGCCAGCTGATGTTTTTCTAACCTGTACACAACCTATATACATTAGCGTGATGATTCGGTTGAAAACGAGTAATAAACTGTCATCTTCAATTGGATTAAAAACTGAGGATTTCTGTAATCAGTAGCACCTGTGTTCTGACGGACGTGCATATATGGGAATCAAACTGGTGAGCTTCATTTTTATTGGCTTTTATTATGTGGGCCTCGACACGTCATCACGCAGCACCATTTTTTGGCATCCATTGTATGTATGCCCATATGATGACCACAGTCTAAAAGTGTGAAAAACGTATTTTTCATTTCACTACAACTTTAAGCCTCCAATACTAGATAAAGAGAGACCAAGACACAGAGGCCTCTATTAACCGTATTAGTTAACTTACGACGTGGAGGCGTGACCAATGCCATTTAGCTATTATGGTATGGATGCAGTAATTTGCGCTCACGTGGTGCTATACGTCAACATGCATGACTCTGAATTAGTGGGTGTGTTTGGGCGTTACTTAAAGATCAGTGCACTCTAAAGATCAATGCAAGACGCAGTGCTATTTTCCGTGCGTTAAGAGGTGAGACCAAAAGAGAAAGAAACATCATATTGAAAGGAGAAATGGCCAAGTGCATGCATGGTCATAATCGTCGGAATCCCAATGCTTGCATTAGAAGCTGTAACCTTTGATTGCAGTTGAATAAAACCATATTTGATACATATACTGTAAGTAGGCTGTCACCCACACGTTACTGCTCATAGAGAATGTAATGACAATCACAATCTATTAAGTATGCAAGGCTGCAGCTGGGTGCATCTCAAACAGCGCGGCGACTTGTTTACAAACGAAACCTTGCAAGATGTCCCCGCGAGAGTTGGGAACGCCGGAGTACTTATATCTCCAACCAAAATATTAACTTTATGAATCTATCTTAAAAATAAAACCGCATGATGTCATAAACTGTCAGAATCAGCGTTGGTTTGTGTGCTAAAAGAGTGACTTTGAGAGCTGTTTCCCCGTTACAATGGAAGTCAATGAGCAACTATTTGTCATTTCTTAAATTGCTAATAAACAACACAACGGAGCGAAATAACTCATGGAATGGACTAGTTTGCCCATAATAAGGTAAGAAAACAACCCAAACCTCTCAAAAAGTGGTCTTACCCTTTAATTAACATATGAACACTCCCCCAATGCGTAAAATATCCTGGCGAGTCTTAAGCCTTATGTGTTTGCGTTCAGTGGGACTTCATATGGATTGCACGGTGGCGTTATCACTGAATTAACGCCTAAGACCTGGAAATAAGAGATAACAGGGAAAGAGAGAGAGAGAGAGAGAGAGAGAGTCACGCATGTTCACTTGGTCCCCTGACTGAGAACGGACATCAATTTGCAGTCAAACACGCATGTGGCATGGGCACATGCCATGTGCCCATGCACGCACGCACGCACCCACACGCACGCACACCAGAGTTACTTGGAATGAGACATTGGCGAATCGTCCAAAACAGATGGAGCAAATAACAAAAGGCAAACAACATTGTGTAAAGAGCACATCAGCACGTCCACATAAAGCAAACACCATATCACAGAGGATTTTCCCATTATGATCCTCTAGTCTAGTCCATGGCTACTCAACTTAGGATGGCTCAGGGGTCACTCAGCAAAATACCAGAAGTCCAAGCAGCCCAAATAATGTTGGTCCTACTATGAGTAGTTTAAAAATTGAGGAAACACACAGAAAACAGACTATATTTGCATCTAGGAAAGGCCAAACCTCATTGAACAAAATTATTGTCATGACATGGAATTAATTAATAATGAAATTAAGTTACAAAATTAGGCTTTTATTCACACAATGTGATGAAAACATGAACAGACTACTGTTGCAAATAAATCAAATATCAGAGATAACCAAGAGGCCAATACTACTGAAATTAATGAGCCATATCACAGTCTCATGGACTGGTACAAATAATATCTATAAATTAGTTTTGGAAACCAACAGTTTCCTACTTAATGGGTTCAGGCTCTCTGGATATAATAAGGCTCTCTGGACATACTTGATTCCAAATCAAGAATCAGGCTTCATTCACCAAATGTGAGGCCCAGGCCAAATGTGAATAGTAACAACAGTGCAACAATGTAAAAGAGTAAGTGCAAAAAGAGCAAGTCAGAAAAAAGGCAAAATACTCAAATATAGGCCTATACTTGAAAACATCTGCCTACAGCTGGCTTCAGTGGCTTGACAAACACAACAGAGAATCATGAATATCTTCCAGTGACATTCAGTCATTACTGCCTACAAATTAAAACAAATAGTTTCATAAATCAGCTAAATCAGGTTTGATTTGGGCGACATTCACATACATATTGATCCTTTCCGAAACAAGCCAGGAGGATCTTTGCACAAGCACAAAACATACTGTTTTCTGTCCGCGCCTGTGCACTTTCTCATGACGGTGTTGTTACCGAACGCGAGCTCAACGCGTCGTGGATGTATGCTGCAGCTGTGCGTGTGGACTTGTAAATCGACAACAACACGCCCACTTTTTGTCAGCAGGAACAAAAGCTTGATCGTATCGTGTGGTTAGAAACGCTAGAAATTACTTTTCCTCACTGAAAGCAGAACAAAAATATGTTTTATTGGTATGACCATGACGGGCCGGCCGACTGCACAGACATGTTGCACGGGCCGCTGCTCTAGTCTAAAGATTATTTTGTATGTATTATTTAATTTAAAATTTAAAAAATTTAAAATGTATTTATAATCAATCAAATCAATTAGTTCAATAAACTATTTCACCCCTTGTTTTTTTTTTATTCTTAATTTTATTTTTTCATTCCTATGCAGGCCCAAGCATGCGTATGGACGCATGACGGATGCACTGCAACACAAGGCCACACACCACACACACACATGCACACAAACACAGGTGTGTGAGTGTGCAAATTTCCAAGCCCTCACTGCCCCGGCGGCGCTCGCTGCTTTGAGTCTCTACATGTCGTTCATCAGTTTGAAGAGGCACTAAATTTGGTCTCAGCATCGAAGGCACCTGCTCTGAGTAATCAGTCATCCTCTGGATATGATGAGTCCCTTGTCTCTCCATCTCCCAGAATTGATTTAATAAGTGAACCATGTGCATATTGTGCATGGTCATCAATTTCTAAAGGATTCTATCAGTGGTTCTTAAGTATTTGAATACGTATTTGATAGACCAGTAGAGCTGCTATTTTTGGCTTAAGTGATTGAACTGTTCCTCATTTTTGCTGGAGACCCCCCACTGGAACGCCCTCAAGGACCACGAGGTCTTCGGACTCCACATTGAGAACCAGTGGTTCATGTAGCCTCTGTTTTTGAGGAGAGGCGACAAAGAATTATTTTTACTGACATTAAAGTTGATGTGACAATACATTTGCTGGTGCTGTCAGAATGGGAGCTGGACACGGGGTCAAGAGGACCCCATGTTTTCGTCTTTACGGTGAGTTCTCTGGGCACAAATTTGCTGCTGCACCATTAGTGCAATTTCAGTGACTTACTCTGAAGCAAGAGTCCACAGCATGTCAAGATATCTCGCTAGGCAACCAACCATGTGATATTTCTCTCTGGCAGTCGAAACCTCTTTCACCCGGCAAAACTTGTGTGTTTGTCTCTATATCTGGTGTGTTTATCAGTGCCAGTTTGGGGCGACCGAGAGATGAGCCACAGCCATTGTTATGCTCAGTTAATTGGGCCTCTGGGTACAACAAAAGGTTGAGGATTTCAAGACCACATAGATAAATAAACACAAGACATTGAATTCCCACAGCATATCCCAATGCCAGCTCCAATCTTCTTTGTCTGGTCTATAGGCGGGCTTGTCTGAGGGGCTGATTGATTGGAGTGTTTTAGGGGGGGTTCTATAAACACCTCCACTCAATCAAACATCTGCCTCGATGCATGACTTTGTAAACTATCCACAATGTGGTCCGCCGTGGCCCGTTCCTCTACATATAAATTGTTGTTTAAAGTGATGTTTTGTGACTGGGACTGGGAGCAAAACAGCTCCCGGTTAATCAATATAGCACAAAATCAATCCAAGCCTCTGGTGAAATGCCACGGAACGGCTACAAAGCATTGCCAAGGTGGCGCCAAGGCCAAAGGTACGGGTGGAAGGTAGACGGGGGAGAGTGTGGGGGTGGCGTACTCTCTGAATTCAACCACTTTATCCCTGACCTCCTATTCTGAGCATGCTCCTTTTCCTTATTGGCAAAAAATAACAACCCGACCCGTCCTATGGCTTACATTACATTATGAGTTTGTAGATTCGGTTGTTTGGAAGAATTGAAAGACGAATTGAAACGCTCTGAAAATTGGACTTCAGCGGTTTATTAATCACCAGTCACAGCACATTAAATCTGTGTTGAAGGAAGTGGAATAAAGACCAAACAAAAGCGTGCCCTCCTGCTGCGCTGCACGGTGGATCAGATTTAATAACTGAGAAACCTCCTCGGCGGGTGACGGGCCCCTCGTGAGATGTACAACTTGTGTTCATTTATCAAGACACGCGGGGAGGGAGCAGGTTGCATGAAAAGTGCTCTGAGACTGGGAGTCATGTCGTACCAGTGCAGGGCAGCGGGGACATTTACCTGACAGACACCACCTCCCCTGATGGCTCGTCTGGACTGCAGAGAGTCTGCCGTAATGGACATCAATAATGCAAAGCCTTGGTCTGCCCCATGACCACATAATAACATCACTGCTCTGCACGCTGCCATTACATCAATGCTGCACACGCTCCGTTCCCTGCTGACAGCCACTTTTCCCACCTTACCAATATACAGTATATAATATCTTTTCAACATATTCTCGCACCCAAGGCTGGACGACGACAGTGGTTGTCCTCGTTTATAATTCCGAGGATCCCCATAACTGTAGTGTACAAATGGAACCAAATGGACCCGTTAAGGGTCCAATTGGTTCCATTTGTACACTCTCAAGAGTTAGAGCCCTGTAAGGGTACATTTAGAACCCCCTCAATGAACCCTGATAGTTCCTATAGACCTCACTGTGAGAACCACTACGGTGACCAACATCCACTAGAACACTGGATAGTTGATGTGTCAGTATGGAACACCTGTCGTGTCGCATGTTGACGGGAAAATAAATGTCCTCAACTAAATGTCTCAATGGTAACCACTGCAGATGTACTAGTTCTGTTGTATTAATATACTGTAGCATACAAGATTTTGGTTTGAATAACATTGTATTCATTAAAATAAGTTCTGGGCTGCCGGTCTAAATTATTGATTCATTTATAACATGGTTGAATTTGTAAACACACTCTGCTGTTTAATGATGATAACCCAACTGCTATGCTACTTTTTCTTTTTCGCAACATTTTAACATTCTTTGGTTAAAAATAAGGATGAATTGTGGTTTTAGTGTTTGTAAACACGCACAAAAGAACATACGTGGCCCAGGCCGTAGCGTAACGGTCTGGGCACCGGACTGGTAATCCAGTCGCAGTGTGCCGCGGGTTCGACTCCCGGACCCGACACGGCCTTTACTGCATGTCATCCCCCCATCTCTCTCCCGTTTCCTGTCAGCCTACTGTCTGTCCCTTCAAAAGAATCAATAAAAGGCAAACATATATGTAATTGGCCGCCGACCCCCATCTGAGTGAAAATATGTTGTTCCAGTGACCTCACAGAAGCAAAGAGGAGTTAAAAACGTTCGCTCTGAAATAATATATATTCAAAGACTTGCGCCACATTTTCACGATTTTCACGATTTTCACTCTGTGCCGCACTACGAGCTTGCAGATCTGCACATTTATAATGGGTTAAACAATCGTCAAAAGGGTTAAACAACTGTCACTGCGTGTGACCTCGCTGCAGATAAGAAGGGACCTGCCATGTCAAACATGGACAAAAACTGGCTGCCAAACGGATGCTGCAGATGGTGGTCAAATTCCTAAGCTCACAGCTATAGTGTATCGGATATTTTGGCTGCACGACTTGATGTGCAACCAAGTAGAACTCAAGACTTTATTTGGGCACAAAGGGACCAAAACACACTGCAGGTAACAATGACCTTCGACGATTCACAGAATGGTTTGGGAACCTGCCATGTTGTCGGGCCCATACTCCCTCACCGCAGAGTCAGGAAATCCCAGCAGGACTACAGATTTGTTACGGTCTGATTAGTCCACACAGTATTAAACCTCCATGATGGGAAGTGAGAGACGGAAACACAACAGAGCCAATGCACTGCATTCACTTTCCCCACTGAGAACGGAATAGAAATTGGCAGTCAAGAAAGTGATTCAAGTTGAAAAGCATCACATGCATGTGCTCACATGCACCCAAATTCTGACACCCAAGCACCACATGAACACCCACACACATAAGTACACATCCCAGGACTCTGATCAGTTATCGGTGTGACCCCAACCTGGTGTGACACCAATCCCCAGTCTTTCAGTGATCACATTTAGGCGCCATCAAATAATATCAAAGAAACGTTAAACTATGAATACGTTATTGCAAAGACAGAAGGCGACGGTAGACCTATACAGTCACACCTCTCTGGTGGGAAAGCCTGCACACTTGAATTGATATCATTTTAATTAATTCTTTGTACAATAAATATGTGGATATGTCTCTTGGCACAAGAGGACGTCCCATAACTAGCTATCAAGCTGTTATTACTTGCGCAAGCAGAGCGCGCAAGTAATGTTTTCGCCCCGTCTCTTCCGCCGTGACAGCTGTCCCGCCATTCGATGTTTATGCAGAAAAACATCAAATCTGTGCCTGTTTTGCTGGGACCAAATGACCACAAATGACCATATTTCTTACGTCATCATTTAGAGCTAGTCATACGTATACTATATACATAATCAATAAAAATAAAATAGCAAATTGTGCCTGATCTGCTGGGACCAGAGTACGTGGTGTGTGTATATGTATGACTAGCTCGTAATGATGACGTAAGAAATATGGTCATTTGTGGTCATTTTGTCCCAGCAAACCAGGCACAGATTTGCTGTTTTCTTGCATAAACATCAAATGGCAGGACAGCTGTCACGGTTTTTGGTGCAAAGTAACCACAGTATACCGCTAATCAAATTACAACTACACACTTTATACAGTATAGAGTATAGAGTATATATGTATACGTATATAGTATATGCCTATATACTATATATATACTATATATATTTCTTACGTCATCATTTACAGCTAGTCATACGTATACTATATACATAATCAGTAAAAATAAAATAGCAAATTGTGTCTGATCTGCTGGGACCAGAGTACGTGGTGTGTATATGTATGACTAGCTCTTAATGATGACGTAAGAAATATGGTCATTTGTGGTCATTTCGTCCCAGCAAACCAGGCACAGATTTGCTGTTTTCTTGCATAAACATCAAATGGCGGGACAGCTGTCACGGTTTTTGGCGCAAAGTAACCACAGTATACCGCTAATCAACTTACAACTACACACTTTATACAGTATAGAGTATAGAGTATATGTATACGTATATAGTATATGCCTATATACTATATATATTTCTTACGTCATCATTTAGAGCTAGTCATACGTATACTATATACATAATCAGTAAAAAATAAAATAGCAAATTGTGCCTGATCTGCTGGGACCAGAGTACGTGGTGTGTGTATATGTATGACTAGCTCTTAATGATGACGTAAGAAATATGGTCATTTGTGGTAATTTGGTCCCAGCAAACCAGGCACAGATTTGCTGTTTTCTTGCATAAACATCAAATGGCGGGACAGCTGTCACGGTTTTTGGCGCAAAGTAACCACAGTATACCGCTAATCAACTTACAACTACACACTTTATACAGTATAGAGTATAGAGTATATATGTATACGTATATAGTATATGCCTATATACTATATATATACTATATATATTTCTTACGTCATCATTTAGAGCTAGTCATACGTATACTATATACATAATCAGTAAAAATAAAATAGCTAATTGTGCCTGATCTGCTGGGACCAGAGTACGTGGTGTGTATATGTATGACTAGCTCTTAATGATGACGTAAGAAATATGGTCATTTGTGGTCGTTTGGTCCCAGCAAACCAGGCACATATTTGCTGTTTTCTTGCATAAACATCAAATGGCGGGACAGCTGTCACAGTTTTTGGCGCAAAGTAACCACAGTATACCGCTAATCAACTTACAACTACACACTCTGTATAGTATATATGTATACGTATATAGTATATGCCTATATACTATATATATACTATATATATTTCTTACGTCATCATTTACAGCTAGTCATACGTATACTATATACATAATCAGTAAAAATAAAATAGCAAATTGTGCCTGATCTGCTGGGACCACAGTAACCACAGTATACCGCTAATCAACTTACAACTACACACTCTATATAGTATATATATATACTATATATAGATAGTATATGCCTATATAGTATATGCCTGCTTTGCTGGGACCAAACGACCACAAATGACCATATCTCTTACGTCATCATTTAGAGCTAGTCATACGTATAATATATACATAATCAGTAAAAATAAAATAGCAAGTTGTGCCTGATCTGCTGGGACCAGAGTACGTGGTGTGTATATGTATGACTAGCTCTTCACCCAAACTTATATAGATATAAACTTGAGTCATACTTAATAATACTAGGTGTTTATATGCATAAAGTAGGTAGGTAGCAAATAGTTACATCTAAAAACTATACATTTCAAACGTTCCTTCACAGAGATACTGAGATTTGACAGTTTACAGCGGTCGAAAGGACTTGCGCGCTCTGCTTGCGCACTAGTTGGCCATTTATGGCCTACTAGTGTGCAACAAGCAAGTATGCACTCGACAGAGTGCAGTTCTAGTTATTATTGTTATTATTATAGTATCTGTCACCAGACAGATACAAAATACTGTATCATAGCCAGTCTTTTTTTAACTCGTAAATTTGGAGTAGTCAATTATTTTGCCACTTCTGTTGTACCCGACTGGCTCACCTGCCCATAGGAATACTTGCAGTGACAATGATCACCCTCCCCGCCCGGCTTCCTTACCCAGAACACGGCAAACTGTTGGTATATTCAGCTGAACTGGATGCGCCACAACCCCCTATAGACTCTGCAGGGTGGGCACTGGGCAGGCCACTGCGCCACCACGAGCACACTGGTGGTGATTATTATCACCACCAGCTGGGACATGATGAAATTACTGCAACTCTTGTGAAAGAGGTGACCCACTGACCCACTAATTTACATATTTGTGACTTCCCCAGAAACAGCTGTTGTTCCAAGAGAAGTACAGGTCACAAAGGTTATTCCTATTTTTAAATCAAATGACCCGAGCTCTACCACTACTAACTACCGTCCAACTGCAACCCCCCCGTTGCATTTAGACAATATAATGAAAATGCCATATGCATTTCCTTTGACCATATGAATCATGACATTTTACACTGGAATTAATACAGTGGACTTATGATCATTATCAGTGGCAATTTGACAAAACTTCAATTTCAAAAAGTATTTGATCAGCTCATTAAGATCCACAGACTCAAAATCAAGTCACGTCAAATCAAATCAAACCAAACACTCACTAACGATCGTATTCTCTCTCTGTCTCTCTCAATTTGCTAGGCATAAAATCCAGTCCTTTCGCTCTCTCTCTCTTTGTCTCGCTTCACCCGTGTTCCTCCAAAGGGCAGCTGACTCTGTTCTTCTCATCCTCCCTCCATTTGGCCCCTAACTGCTTCCAAAGAAAATGTGGAACACCTTGCCCTTTTGTTCAATACATTTCTGTCTCCCTCTGCTATGTATCCCACAGACAGACAGAAACACACACACACACACACACACACACACACACACACACACACACACACACACACACACACACACACACACACACACACACACACACACACACACACACACACACACACACACACACACACACACACACACACACACACACACACACACACACACACACACACACACACACACAGCTCGGTACAATTACATCTAACCTATTAAAAGTCTCCCCCCCCCACCACCACACACATACAGTACATGCGCACGCACACACGACAAGTAGCCTACACAGGCAGAGCACGTGTAGACTAGGGGATACACTATTGGAAATCTAGCGATTTCGGACCATTTGGGTTTTAAAGACCTACTGAAATGAAAATAAAAAAGATTACACTTTTAAAGCACATCCGTGGTCATAATATGGGCATACATAACAATAGATGCCATAACAATGGAAAAGATATGAAAAGTCCATACAAAATAAAAATGTGGCCGGGCCGCCGGCGTGGTGGTCTGGGCACCCTCTATAGGCTGCAATGCAGGGACGTGCACACATAGATATCAAAGGGGGCTTCAGCCCTGTAAAGCAACTGCCCTCTCCAGACCACGAAAGCAGCATTTACTATGATGCAAATGCCCTCCTCTCCTTTCCATGCCATACCTTAAGGCAGCATTCAGGGGAACTGTTTTTTTTCCTTCGGAAGTCTCCTGAACTTGAACGCAGCATTTTGCATTGAACTAATTATCCATGTTGCACACCGCATCTCCAGTAGATAAAGAGTGCAGGGTTGCGCCCCGAAAATAGCTGATCTACAAGCTCTCAACGCGTCGCAGCATGACACGTTGTGAGCTTGTAGATCTGCTATTTTTATAAAAGTGCCCTCTTATGGCATTCAGCCCCTGCCTCTCTAACACTCTCTGCACGTGCCTGCTGCAATGCCAGCCTGACAGCGTGTTGCGGGTTCGAGTCCCGATCCCAACGACCTTTGCTGCGTGTAACTCCCCGCCTCTCTCCCCATTACCCGTCAGTCTACTAAAGGCATAAAAGCCCCAAAATAAAGTAAATCGTAAAATAATAATAAAATAAACTTGCTGCGTGATGACATACCTGTATGAATTTAAATGAAACTTGATTTTGTTCACCTGTGTGATTCCCATATAGCATGTTCATCCAAACACAGCTGGTTTAAATTACAGAACTACTCAGTTCTGAATCTCATTCAAGATGACATCAGACAGTATATTACTCATTTTAAACTTAATCAGCACTCCACAACATGTATCTGAAAACGTTATAGGTTAGAAATAAGATAGGTAGTAGCAAACATGAAATGTACTGGCCGTCTATCTCTCTCATTGTAAAGAAACAGTAGCTCAGCTGGACACGGCTGCAGTGATTGAGATTTAAACGTCCCATAGCATGAAGGGATGGGACGCTCTGATTGGTTCGAAAAGACAGGCTTCCTTTCAGACTGTAACTTCCAAATTAAAGGGAGACCCATTTTGCAAAAAAACATATGTTAATGACATTTAGAAGATTTAGAACACTTTCCTGGGGTCTTTATGTGAAATATGTGGTTTTAGATATTTCAGATTTCAGCAGTGTCCATGATGTCACAGACACGTCATACCAAAGCCTACACGGGTTGGCCAGTCGCTGTGATTGACAGCCTAAACCTAACCCTAACCTTAACCTCAGTAAATTAAACTTTCCTGGGGGCGTGGTTATAAGCACAACCTGCGTCACAGACACTGGGCTCACTTCCTTCCTGGACTACAATTCCCATAATGCTTTGGTGCACTGCTCTTCTTTGTGGATAGGGGGAGGGCTGTCTTATTGAGACAACATGTAGTCCAGGAAGTAAGTGAGCCCAGTGTCCATGACATTATGGACACTGCTAAAATCTAAAATATCTAAACCCACATTTTACACACATAAAGACCCCAGGAAAGTGTTCTAAATCTTCTAAACCCTTGCTTTCACGTGACCGAAAAAGCTACTGCAGTCCGACTTTAACCACTTATACGTACTATATACTGCTATTCCAAAATAGCAGATCTATAAGCTGCCAAAACGCATCTCGATGTGACATGTGACTTGTTACATCTGTACGATTTTCACTATTTGCCATTCTACGAAGTTTATAGGGCGAAAGTGATTGTTATTGGGAAGTAACAGGCATCCACCTCAAAAAGTAATTGGTGTTAGGGTTAAGCCTCGTTCAAAAACAGCAGATGCGCTATATTTGGCGCGCGATGCAGCATCAATCGAGCAAACAGGTGTCCACATTAGGGATTGAGGGAAACGAGGAAAGCACAATTTAATTTGAGCTTCCTTCGGCTCCCTAATGTGAACACTTGTTTTACATGTACACATCATCCTTCTCTTTCTCCTTCCTTTGTTCCCTCGCTCCCTAATGTGGAAACTTGTTCTCGTCGTACAATATTCTTCTCTTTATCCTTCCCATCCCCCCCCCCCCCCCCTTTCATCTTTCATCTTTCTACCAAACCTTTTCATCTCAGAGCCACGCTCTGTGACCACGCGTCGGCACTAGCGCCGGTCACTGACCTCTCTCCGCTACACATATTACTGTTGTATTCCTCTCTTAAAAAGAAAATCTGGCCTCCCTCGTACATCAGTGCCGCACTCTATTATTTTGGCTCTGACTGGTGCCCAGTACTTAATCCCATCCTGAAGGAACCCTGGCACTGACTGAACTCTCCAGAAAAAAACACTTGGTGAGGGTGAGCGAGAGGAGAACACAGTGCTGCATGGATGCATGGAGCTCAGTAGTGGTGGAGTACTGTACTTAAGTACTGTATAACTTACTTGGCCAGCCTTGATGGCGTCCTAATGCCCCGATTTTACACTTGGCTGCATGCTGAAAATAGCAGATCTACAAGTTTGTAGATCTGCTATTTTCAGAGCGCAACACTGAGCGCAACCAAATAAAAATGACTTGTCTTTTAGTTCTACTGCTTAGTTTGTATATAGTTTGTCTCAGTGAAAACATTTTTCGTCATAGTTTTTGTCAACAAAATCAACACTTCCACCACAGCACACTGGGGAGAGAGAGAGAGAGAGAGAGAGGGGAGAGCTGCAGGGATGTATGGAGCTCAGACATAGTCTCTCCATATCAGTGAAATGGAGCGCAAATCAAACGGTGACAGGCGCAGCCTCGCGGCACAGCGTAAAAAGCAATAACTTTGACCCTCTATGGTAGAAACACTTCCAGCCTGAACTGTAACGACAACAACACCATTGAGCACGTGGGGGGGGGGGAATCATATGCAAACCCACCACACCACACGCATGCACAGTTGTGAGACATTCACAGATGCCTGCACAAAGAAACAAACAAAAACAAGCTAAAGCAATCACCTGAGGCTCCCCCCCACCCCCCTCGCTTTACCAAATTGAATAAACGCAGGCAGCCTTTTGTGGAATTGTTTTCTACTTAAACAAACAACCCCAGAGTCACAAATTACTACTAATACAACGAGATCAGTTCTCTTCTCAATTAATTTCACATCACATGGGGGATATACAAATATATTGGTACAAACCTGCAGGAAAATTGAGTAAATTGGATTAGAAGACAGCATGAGATGAGACACTGATGAGAGAGAGAGATAGACTCAGAGAGAGAGCGAGAGAGAGAGAGAGCGAGAGAGGGAGAGAGAGAGAGAGAGAGAGAGAGAGAGAGAGGGAGGGAGGGAGAGAGAGAGAGAGGGAGGGAGGGAGGGAGGGAGGGAGGGAGGGAGAGAGAGAGAGGGAGGGAGGGAGGGAGGGAGGGAGGGAGGGAGGGAGGGAGGGAGGGAGGGAGGGACATGGTTCTCTGATAAAACACTCTTGAGTCGAGGTGATTACCAGCACTGGCTGAAAGCAATTCTGCCCACATCAGAAACCACTGCGGTACGACACCCCCACCTCCACCTAACCCCAACCAACAACACACACCTACACCTCCACACACCTCCATCTCTGCCGCAACTCAGAGATTAAAGTATTGGTATTAAACCTGAGGCTGATTCTACGAATGCCTTCTAAATCAGTGAGTGTTTTCATGCCAAGGACCCCCAAAATGTATTTGTATGTATAATGTATTTTGGCCGTGGACACCCACATCTGAAAATGTTTTTTTTTGGGACCCCGGGCTGAGAAGAGAAGATATGGGTTTTCAAAAATGTCAAGCACTTTCAAGATTTTTCAAAAATGATCAGATGCACAAGCAGCGACACGCAGCGACACGCTGTGAGCTTATCTGCTATTTTGAGAAGTGCTTTTCTAAATCACTGTTCTAAATCGGACTAACGGGACTTCGGATCTATGGGCAGACACCCTCTCAGGTACACAAACATTTTGGAGAGGCAACAAAAAGCAAAATGTGGCTTTGATACAAATCTAAATTATGTACCTTACCCTGTGGAGCAGACAAAACAGCAACAATGACTCATGAAGTCATGGCCTAATTCCATCCACCTACCAGTCTCCATATACAGCACAGCTATGATGAAGAGGTTATGCAGGGGGAAAAAAAGCCCTGCTGCATTATTAATACCTACAGGGTTATTCGGCATAGTGGACTGGCTTTGGACGATGATGGTGAATCCCTAATGTGGATGCCGGCAAATGTCTCACGAGCGCTTGTTGTATAATACAGTTTGTGTTGGCTTGGAGTGACATGCTGTGTGGTTGTGGACCAAAATAAAGACATTATAGCTGCCATGAGGGCATGTATTAACTAAGCCAATGGCGACAAAAGTGGATTCATAGCTACATTTCAGCACTTGGAACACTTGACCTGCACTTCCAATTATGGATACTATACATAGTGCAGTACCCGACACGCAGACGGAGTCTTGTATATGTATAGTAACTATACATATACAAGACTCCGTGCCGTATCCAACTATACTATAGTTGGATACGGCACTGTTGCAGAGGGAACATCTGTCAATGCTACCTGTCAGGCAAACAGCAGGTGAAAATCAGCACCACGGACAGCTCTGCTCCACAGGGAGTCCACACACACACACACACACACACACACACACACACACACACACACACACACACACACACACACACACACACACACACACACACACACACACACACACACACACACACACACACACACACACACACACACACACACACACACAGCAGTGGAATAGAAAGAGACAGTTCCACACCAAGGTGTGCTATTAAATAGCTATTTTGCTGACCACTTCGGCTAAGGTCAGTTTCAAGGTGTCTGACTACGTAGTCTCATACATAAAAAGAGTATCTCTCACTCTCTATTCCTCTCAATAATTCTCTCTCTCTCTCTCTCTAAGTCTCTCTATCTCTTTATCATCAGTGTCTCATCACGTCATCTGGCGTTCTCTTTCTCACATGCACAAGCACCACATTTTCATTATAAAATCCCAAAGCAATTCCACATGCAACAGTGGCAGGCCAATTCTAGTAGGAGATTAGCTGCAAATCCGTCCCCAAATTCACTATATACCATCTAAAATGGACACCATTGCTAGAGCCTCGAATTCAGTCAGAGAGTGAACAAATGGAACCAAACAGGACCCTTATGAGTGCGTTTTGATAAATCACTTCAAACATTCTCGCCATTAAACTGGCACCATGTGGGAGAAGAGAGACCCTCCCTCATAGCAGGATTCTGTCTGGAATGCTCACAGGATAAATTGCATGCCATGCCTTTGATGAGGAGAAGAGAAGTTGGCAGGTGAGAGAAGAAACATGTAAGGAGGAAGCATTTGAATAAATGCGACGAATTATTCTACCAACAAATATATTTTTTTACCTCCTCATAAGAATGTGTCCCAGAGAGTCTTACAATTACCATCTAGATTGTTTGGAACATTCCACACAAAAACAAAACAACAACAGACGATTCAAATGAGAATAAGACAAATTCCATTTCTGTTGCGTGCTGTGCAGCACAATTATAATCTGCTGAAAGTCTGTTGATGGTGTAGGGGGGGAAATCACACCTGTGTGAAGTGAGGGGCGCACTTATCATACATCATCATGACGTAACATTGATTTGCTCAGACACATACTGTATGACGTAAATTCTCCATTCATTGTCAATGGCAAATGTGACACGAGTTACAACAAAAAGGAGGGGGGTGCAGTGGTGAAGGACCAAGTACAAATTTTGTTCCAAAATACGATGTGGTTAATGCATGTATTGTACTAATAATATACAACAGGTTGTTTCGAGGAAGCAATCTCATTGGTTGAAACAGCTTCTAGCCGTTCCTTAAACCAGCGCATATAGAAACACCTGATCAAAACAAAGATTTCAGCATGTGTTTTTCTCCCAGAGCGCAGCAGACTTCGTGGCTAGGCTAGCTAGTTTCTTGGGACATTTGTGGTCGTAGTGACTACATCTGTCATTAAAGAAATATAATTTGTTGGCGATTATCTATAGTTTTACAGGTAAGTAGCCTTGCAGAGCCATGAGCCTATACTGTTTCCGTAGCGTGAGGCAGCTTGATGTACAAGTACACCCCCTGGACATGACTCTGTATGTCACAAGGACTTACCCCCAATCCAACCCTTGTTGCTGAGTGTCAAGCAGGGAGGCACTGGGTCCCATGCATTTTTAGAGTCTTTGGTATGACCCGGCCGGGGATTGAACCCGACCTCCCAGTCTCAGGGCGGACACTCTAACCACAAGGCCACTGAGCTATAGTTTTACGGGTAACTGTTGTATAATTGCAATATTACACTAGAGGGTGTTCTTTATCGTCATTAATGCACTTCTGCGATACCTTTCGGAAATCGCCCGCAAATCTAAATCATCAAAGTAACAAGTAGGCCTAACTAAAGTTTTCAAATAATTGTAATGGAGTAAAAAGTGAAATATTTGCCTCTGCAATGCAATGGAGTAGTAGTATAAAGTATTGAAATATAGAAATACTCCCTTGGAATTTTACTTGATTACAATACTCGTCTTGAGCAAACATGTGGTTACCTTCCACCACTGCCTGTGCAGACTGCATGCTCTAGCATGAAGTGAAGCCAACGCAAACTTAAAACAACAGATAATCCTATAGATGTAAGAGTTTCATTGTCCCTCCAAGAACTGTGGAGGTTTGTTTGACTGTGGCATTGCCACTCCAAATCCACAGCACTGGGGAGTGAATGAGAGGGGGATTAGAGGGCTAATGCCTCCAGATGAGAGGCGGGAGAGAGGCTTGCGATGGGTTTAGCACTCTGCAAGGATTATAAAGCTGCAATCCGTAGGTTTCAGTACTACTCGGGATTCGAACCCCAGCATCCCACGCGACGCAAGCGACCAGAAATTCTGTCTACCCAAGATGAAAACCCCACTTCAGCCAGCAGGGGAGATATGGTGCTTATGGGCTTCTGGCATTACTACTTGTCAACCCGGTTTGTGTTCTATACCCGACAGTCTAAATGTCTCAATTGAAGAGTAAGGGGACCACCTCCAACCACTGCCGAATGACCAAGTGGTAATCCCTTATTTGGAAGGGGAGATATGGAATTTATGAGCGTCAGGCAGTACTACCTGTCAGCCAGGCATCCTATACCCCAAGGTGTAAATGGAAGATAGACCACCTCTAACTATACTGCAATGTGCATACAGATACAGATACCACACAGCGTGGTAAAATAATGCTTGATTATTATTCTTTTTGATAATTTCCTGTGGTGCAGCTTTGAAACATAAAACAAGTTATTCATAGATAATAGTAACACTGCATGCAGATATATTAGCCTGAATCAATTAGCCTTTCACACACGGAACAATGAATCACCCTGCATAACCCTGCGAACATCTTATCAAAGTCTTCAAATCATTTGAAATGTGAACACTTAAAAGACTCAGCTATTAGCCATACCTATACATAGAATGTCTTAGCTCTGGCATGAATAATAATTAGTCTGATGAATGAATAATGTTAATGCAAAAACATACACCTGTTGAATGAACCATGCATGTGACTAAAGGTACACTCTACAATTCAACTTACTTAATTTTACTCTGATGAACTGATGAACAAATGGAACCAAATGGACCCATAAGCATTCCTTTGGTTCCATTTCTACACCATCAGAGTTAAATTAACACTGAGAGGGCTTCACAGTGTACTGTAAATGGATGTGTTATATAGGGCCTTCTGCAGGTCAGAGCTGTCCAGATGGCAGCAGTTTGGCCATATCATGCTTGTAAATGTAATAGCAGCATCCCATTAAATGAGCACATTACCACAATGAACATTATTTCCCAGGGGAGGTAACATAAACTGAGATAAGTGTGCAGTATGAGTGCAGTGTCCATGCCCATTAGGATGGGTATATGCAGAAGAGACACTTGGGCTGGGCAATATGCAGGTAGGCCTATATCGACATATCACCTGATAACAATATTGGATATTGTGATGTGGCATAAATGTTGTCACTTATAGGCCTTAATCACTTAAAAATATATATTTTAAGTCAAATATAACAAAAATAGACAATCTGTCACAATATCGATGTTGAGGTGATCAAAATATTGTAATATTTGATTTTATCACCCAGCCCTATAAGACAAAATTGCACTAATGTGCAAATGCAGTGACAAAAAAAACCCCCATGGAGAAAATTATTTTCCATTAAGTTAATTATTCAATTACACACCTCTTTTATCCTGAATTTTAACGGTGAGCTCCACAAGAGGTTCTGTCTCCCTATCCAAGCGGCGGGCTATCACCACATCACCGCTGTCACTCCCCACGGTGACGGGGCTGCCGTCTGTGTCTGGGTAAATTAACTCGAAGGTGGCCGTGTGGAACCGGGCGGGACTGAGGCTCATTATGACCGAACCAACGCTGGCGTCCTCGGACACGTTGGCGGTGAGCACGCTGCCAGAGTCCAGCAGTGCCCTGGGGAGCCGCCGTGCCCTGGCCCCCCTCCTCCTCCTCCTCCTCCTCCTCCTCCCCCACGACCCCCTAGACCCGGCGGGGCGCGTGTTGTGCCACCGGTGTGGAGTCACGGTGACAGCGACGGCTGTGCTGGTCAGGGGAGGCCATCCGTGGTCTCTGGCAAACACGTACAACTTCACCGTGGAAGGCAGCCCCAGTATGGAGTCAACCAGCAGAACTTCCCCCGTTTTGGGGACAACGTAGAAGCTGCCGTTTTTGGGAATGGACATATATGTCAACTCCGCGTTCTTCCCGCTGTCCGCGTCGGCGGCTCGCAGCCTGTAAACGACGCTGCGAAGAGCCGTGGTGTCGTTTAAACTTATGTGAATGTCTGCATTGCGAAACACCGGCTCGTGGTCGTTAACGTCCAGAACGTCCACTTTTACGGACGCGACCGGGTAGACAACACGCTCCTCCGACGCGCAAGTCCGGCAACATAAAGCCACGCTCAGCAGGTATTCGGAGCGCGTCTCTCTGTCCAAAACCCTGGAGGTTTTGAGCAGTATATTACCACGTCTGTGGTGCGCGAAGACGCGGAAATCCTCGCTGCCGTTGCCGTGCAGTTTCAAGTGCACGCCGGATCCTGGGCACCATTTTTGCGCGTCGATGCGCTTAACGGGTATGCTGAGTCCGTTCACTTTGGAAGCCGTCGGCGAGTTCTCAAAAACATGCCCGTGGAAGAAAGGTAAGCGCTCCTCCGTTTTGTATCCAAACAGCGGCGTCAGAAGGCAGGAGAGCACGAGACCCCAAATCATGTTGGTGACAAGTTGTATAGCCTACCTCCAAACGGCGCAGGAGTTTTGACGGCAAATCATCGGGGAGAAACAAAGGCAAACGGGGGAGAAAACCCAAAAAAGATTTAAAATATCTCCTCCATACTTGTCCACGATCGATATTATTATCCTTTACGCAAATTACGCTGGCAGCTCTGAACTTGAATCTCTCTCATGGTGGAAAGTGCGTCGTGTCCGTGGCTCCTTTCAGCAGCGTTCCTCCGCAGGCACTTGGCTGTTCAGCACTAGCGCGCTGGACAGCGCCGGGCAGGGGGCGTGGCGCACAGGGGACGGGATCCTCAAAGAAGCCCCCACCCCGTGCGAGCGTCGCCAAAGCAAAAGCACCCACCCGACACATGTCCAATGTCCATGGTGGTTGGTGGATGAGTCAGACAATTAGAGTCGACCTGCGGGAACCCGTTCAGGAGAGAGAGAGAGAGAGAGAGAGAGAGAGAGAGAGAGAGAGAGAGAGAGAGAGAGAGAGAGAGAGAGAGAGAGAGAGAGAGAGAGAGAGAGAGAGTAGATCGTTTCCCCAAAACAGCGTTTTTTGTGAGCAAGTAGGCTAATAGTAAATACAAATAAATAAAGTATTTTCGAAAATATTTAAAACATTTCCGAAATGATTTAATTTTTAGAAATGTTTTTTTTACCAGAATAAAAATCTCTACAATCTACAAACTCACCAACAACTTCAAAAAATATATATAATTGTCTGAGGACAGTATACACAAATCCCACCCCACACAAAAAAAGTTCACAGATCCTCATGACTGCATGGATGCCTTCATGACTCATGACTCACTCAATTCATGATGCCTCATAATACATTCCAATTCAATAAACAGCCAGACACATATATACAGTATACATGTATATAAGAGCTTGGAGTAGAAGGCGGGGTGGGGGGGGGATCAATAATCAAGGAAATACATGAATGCATTGCGAAAGGGTGAAATGGCTCACCGAGGTCTAACATAAAACTAAGAGCCCTGTGATTTCAAGGCTGTTAGGTTGGGTAAACATCACATTATCGCTGCAGGAGGCCCATGCCTGCACTGAGCAGCAGCAGCCGCGTGTGTGTGTGTGTGTGTGTGTGTGTGTGTGTGTGTGTGTGTGTGTGTGTGTGTGTGTGTGTGTGTGTGTGTGTGTGTGTGTGTGTGCGTGTGCAGCGCTGCTGCTGCAGGTGGTGTACATTCAGAGTGTTCACAATGAATTGTCATCATCATCATCACCACCACCACTGCCCTGCCGCGCCCCTTCGCTCTCTGCCAGCCTGCTAAGCTCCATGAGTACTCCTAACAACCTTATCTGTGAGGTAGCCTGAATCCCGCCGAACACACATTTCCAATTCCCCTGCACCTGGCAGTCTGCAACAACCCGGAATGCTAAATATGACACACATTTGGAAATAGCTATACCTTGTGTTGTAGAAAAGAAAAAAAAAAGATAAGAGAGTAAATGGAATATGCAGGAAAGCGCAAACTGCAGCACTGTGTCCATTGAGGCTGCCACTCGGCTCATATTTTCTCAGTTAGTTCATTGATTTGAAGATGAATTTCTCAGCCGTGGCTCCCACGATTCAATCCAGTTTGAAGTTTCATTTCCAAAATTCTGCTGACAGACAATCTTTGCCAATTTGACGAAGATCAATCATTGTAAATTTAGCCGTCGCTACTTTCTGCAGGGAAATAGCTTCGGTCTGTCGGTGCTCTTCTCAGGCAATAACTTCGGTAAGTGGATGTGTGCTCCCAGACAAATTTAAATCGAGCCAGAGCAATATGGTTCATATTGGAAATTGATAGTTGCAAACTTTGATTTGCTGAATATTGTGTATCGCACACATGCAGGTCTCTAAGCAACCCTCTTTATTATTTATTTGCTTTATAACAATCCCTGATGTAGGACATTTGACCATTTTACCTTGAAATAAAAATAACCTAATGTGCCACATACGTAACTCCACTGGCACCGTGTCATGTAAGTCTTTGAACCTTAAGTACTCAATGAATGCAAATCAAAGATCCTGTGTTTTTTATCATAAACTGTTCCGCACTGGCAGCATAGGAGATGGCACTGGGACTGAATTCAATCAGACGCCTTCCACACGTCAGGGAGCACGGCAGTTACACTTGAGGGGTTTGCAGCCGTATGTGGAGATGAAAGGCCAATGTACATACTGTATAATATACAAGCAAAGCTGTGATGAATTATATAAACATCTTTGTGAATCCTTTTCATCATTCATCATCTTTCCCAAACAATGTAGGCTAGAATGTGATGCCATGGGTGGTGGTGGTGGTAACTGGTAATGTGTTGTGTGTGTGCGTGCATGCGTGTGTGCATGTGTGTGACGGAGCCACTGCTACTTGTGCCCATGGAGTGTTGAGTGACACTGTATCGACTGTATGAGGACATATCCATGAATTTGAGTGTAACCTTTACTGCACCTAAATTATTTGTATATGCTTTCCCTGTGTGTGGACACAGTGCGTGCATGCATGCATGCGTGTGTGCGTGCGTGCGAGTGAGTCAGAGAGCTTTTTCAACTTGAATCATGGTCCAACTGCCACATGGGGAAAGCTCAGATTTGTTTCTCTCTTCCCATCATGGAGGTTTAATACTGTGGACTAATCAGACCGTAACAAAACGGTAGTCCTGCTGGGATTTCCTGACTCCCTGTGGTGAGGGTCCGGAGTGGGCCGACAACACGGCATGAGGTGCTGCTGGCAGGCTCTGCAGCCATTCTGTAAACCGCCAAAGGTCATTGTTCTCCACTGTGTGTTTTTGTCTCTTTGTGCCCATATAAAGGTGAGTTGTACTTGGTTAAAATAGCCGATATTGGCCTGAGGCTCTGAGCCATGGCTCAATAGTCCAGGCACCTTGGCTGGTAATCTAGTCTGGCAGTGTGCCGCGGGTTCGACTCCCGATCCCGACGGCCTTTACTGCATGTCTTCCCCCCATCTCTCTCCCCATTTCCTGTCAGCCTACTGTCTGTCCCTCCATAAAATATATAAAATAAAGGCGAAAGCCACATAAAAACATAAAAAAGGCCAATATTCAAGTTCTGTACATCTGCTATTTTCAATACGTGACACTAAGTAAAGTATAAAGTAGGTTTAAGAGCTGCAGGGCATGAAGGGAGAAAACCCCTAAGAAATCACACCCAGGGATCCAACCAACCAATGATAGAAAGCTTATGGATATATACTTAATTAATTATTGAGAAGATTCTTTCTTCTCACTCCAATAGAAGCAGGCGTTCCTTGTTAAAGGCAAAGGTCAGAGCCTCGACACTGTCGGCAGAGCTTTGTGAAGTGTTGCTACCTTATCTCCTCAGAGGAGATAGAGATGGGGTGAGTTGTGGTGAGCATGGTAGAATATCTGCAACAACAAATCATCATTCCTCCAAACAATACTTTTGTAAAAGAAGTAAATTCTACAATACAAATCAGATGTTTAAAATACAAGGACGCACGCGCACACACACACCCCGAGAGAGAGAGAGAGAGAGAGAGAAATAATGTAATGTGTGTCGGGCCACTGAGAGCCACCAGAACAACATCGATGCACCTTGACATAGATTGCACACAACAAAAGGTATTTGTAGTCCCAGACCCCCATGGGGATGCTGCCTCTCTGCATTTGACCCATCCTATTAGAAGCAGTGTGCAGTCCCATGGGTCTGGAACTCTATTGGAGGGATGGAACACCACTCTAACACAAACATATTCAGTCATTTGGTGTTCTGATAGAACGGTGATGGACATACTGTCTAAAGGCCTATTCATACTCCACTTTTAGGTGACACAACCACCTTCTACTTCAACGTGAAGCTTGCTACCTTATTTCCCTCATTCTGGTCACTTCATGTATAGGCTGTTTTCATATTCCTTTTTTGCAGTGTTATATTGTGTTTGATTACAGTTCATTTATCAGTTTTCCTGTAACTCAGTCTGTATCACCGTACCCTTGACATTTACATTATAACTTACAGTTTGCCTTAGTGCCTCTAGTAAGTGTTATTTATTCTATGTGTTCTTGGCATGCCACTACTCAGCCTGACTTCATAGATGTGGGGGTGTGTCAGTGTAATTATCATCATTGCAAACAGCGGCTTGTTCATTGTTAAACTTGCCCATATCTGTATATAATACGACGAATTAGACCATTCCTCACCCAGGAATCAGCCCAGCTCCTAATCCAGACAACAGTCTTGTCAAAACTCGACTATTGTAACTCCCTCCTTACTGGCCTACCAGCATGTGCACTTAAGCCTCTCCAGCTGATCCAAAATGCCGCAGCTCGCTTGGTCTTCAACCAGCCAAAATTCTCACATGTCTCCCCCCTGCTCCGCTCCCTCCACTGGCTCCCGGTCGCTGCCCGCACAGAATACAAAACTCTGATGCTGGCATTCAAGGCAACCAAAGGTATGGCTCCCCCATATCTTGCAAGTATGATTGAACCCTACAAACCCTCCCGCGCACTCAGATCAGCCAACGCAGGTAAGCTGGAAGTACCCTCACTAAAAACGCCGGGACAACGCTCCACACGTCCCAAACTCTTCTCCCTTCTGGCTCCAAAACTGTGGAATGCACTTCCCATTGCAGTCAGAACTGCAGCATCACTCCCAATCTTCCGCCGTAGTCTGAAAACCCACCTTTGTAGACTCCATCATGGCCCATAGCACTTACCCTACCCCCTTAGATAGCATTTCTGTAGACTTAGATAGCATCTGATACAGACTTATAGCATGTTATGTAGACGGCACTATAATTGCATTGTATATAGTCATAGCACGCCATAGTACATATGTACTGTATAGCATAGTAGTATATATATATAGCTTATATGTATAGTCTCATAATATAGATATTCCACTGTTACTTTCTTAGCTTACGCATGTTTTATGATAAATGCTTTTGTGATGTATTCCCATGCTTTTGTTCCTGATTATTGTAAGTCGCTCTGGATTAAGAGCGTCTGCTAAATGCCTAAATTGTAAATTGTAAATTGTATAACACGCCTACTCTGTTGTTGTCCTCATACCTGACGACCCCATAAGGGTCTAATAAAAATCCTGTGGGAGCTACAAACGGTGTGCGGACTACTTCTCCATCTCCTGTACGTATCTTTTTGTTCACTTTCCTTTTGGATTTAGTTTCAGTTGATAAGGTGACCACCGAAAACTACAACATGACGTCATGCCGTGGATCGGGGCATTGTCAATCCTGGAAGAGACCACACAGGATCATTATAGGATAAAGCTGATAATTCAGAATGACTAACCTTCCTTTCCCACAGGGGGGCAAGTAGACCCGAACCATGTGAAGAAAATGTCCCCCCACAGCGTGACAGAGTCATCAGTTCCCCTCACTGACAAGCATTCAGGCCTGTACTGTCCTCTTTGTGACTGTATGGCACATTATGCACTCACCCACTCACCCACTCAACTGAACATATTTTTTTCCCCATCTCCGTAGACCAGTGCTTCTGCTATTTTATTGAAGTCTCATACTAGAACATACCCCTATGCATAGTAGTCTAGATGGAACGGGGGTTCACGTGCATAGGGTGGATCTATTTAACGCCACCTGTTTTTTCTTAATCCTTGAAGGGTCTATTTTAAGATTCTGCCAGGTAACAAGAAAAGATAATGTCCCAAGGGGTTCATTTTAAACCTTCCTTACCCTACCTAAATATGCAAATGAAGAGACAAGAGAAAACAGCATAACTAGTATTGACATAAACAACCTACAGGGACAACTGAACACATGTTTCCATACAATTGGGACCCAACGAATTCAAACGAATGGTTATTATGAAGATCCAAAGACATCTTGACTCTATTTCAGGGGGAAAACTGCACAAAAATAGCTGAAAATGTTCGGATCACATCTATATTTCTCTGTTAACTAAATTCTTAGGTGGATTTCTATGTTCCAACAGCTATTTTCTGAATCCTTGAAGGGTGTATTTTAAGATTCTGCCAGGTAACCGGCAAGAAGAATGTCCCATGGGGTTCATTTTTAACCCTTTCTTTTTTTTCTTTTTTTTTTTGCGGCTTACGCCTTTTATTGATTTTTGAAGGGACAGACAGTAGGCTGACAGGAAACGGGAGAGAGATGGGGGGATGACATGCAGTAAAGGCCGTGTCGGGCTCGGGAGTCGAACCCGCGGCACACTGCGACTGGATTACCAGTCAGGTGCCCAGACCGTTACGCCACGGCCTGGGCTTTTAACCCTTTCTTAAAGGTTTTATGACATTCATTTTCATTTATCTTACTTTTTCTTTTTTCTTTCATTCAGTGGATTTTCTGTGGTCTGAAGTTTTCTTTGGGGTTTGGAAGCCTTTTGAGCTACAATGAAAACAGGCAAAACAGTGAAAACAGTGACATCTGCTGGCAAATCCCATTGACATATATGGGATTTGCAGGATCTTACATCACAAACTGCCGGCACCCAAAAAAAAATTTTGGGTGCAATTGAGATTAGAAAACCTAAAAAAAATAAGAACAATTCCAAAACCTTTTTTTTTATGTCACAATCCCTTTAAATTCTTACACAATCCTACCCAAATCCGAAAATGGAAAAAAACTGAAAACAGCATATCCTTTGAATGAAACAACCTACTGAGACAAATAAACCAACTAAACCAAATAAACCATCTTAAAATACACCCTACAAGGATTCAGAAAATAACTGTTGGAACATAAAAAGCCACCTAAGAATTTGGTAAACAGAGAAATAGAGATGTGATCCAAACATTTTCAGCTATTTTTGTGCAGTATTTCCCCCGAAATAGAGTCAAGATGCGCTAGAATCTTCATAATAACAATTGTTTTGAATTCCTTGGGTCCCAATTGTATGCCTGTAGGCAATGTCAATAGTTATGCAGTTTTCTCTTGTCTCTTCATTGGCACTTCAAGGTAAACACAACCCAACAAGACTTCAACTCAAAATAATAACAGATTTTCGTCCCGCTGCTTCCAGTTCATTGTTTCTGCTTGAGAGACCAGATGCAGGCAGGAGGAGGGAACTGGTGTATACTTATTTAGCCCTGGTGCAAGTATGTGTGTAATATTATAATAGAATATCCAAAACATGAATAATCTATAGACCTACATCTAAGTGATCTAACTATAAATGTGCCACGTGTCTGTCTGTCTGTCTGTCTGTCTGTCTGTCTGTGTGTGTGCACAGTCAATTGATTGCCATGGCAACCCCACACCTGCCAATTGATTACTTAACCAGTCCACTTTTCACAGTCAGTTTGCAGTGCATTCTTCAGACACAGGCAGACAGACAGATACAGAGACTCTCCATGTGGGACACAGACAGAGTCAAATGAGTGCTATGACAACAGGTATTATCGTGGCCTTTCTTACTCAACAAATAAGGCCACTGTTTTGTCGGGGTGGTGTTGCAGTCTATTGTTTGATAACACTCGCGTCTCTTCTTGTAGCCTATATACACTCAATCACTCACGGAGATCCGAAAGTTGTAGTTCATCACAAACCTATTTATTTCTCCGTCACAAATAAACGTATACTGAGCATATCTAATAAAACAATAAAGAGCCTGCGCGGTCAACAAACTGTGAGCTTCCCCGTCACATTCTCTCCCAGCAGGGAGTCACCTATATGTCATCAGGTGCCTAGCACCTACAAATCATTTTACAAAAGGGGAGGGGAAACCTCCATTCAGTCCATCAAATTCATAGCGTAATTATAATAATTTAAATGACCACAAAATAAACAATACATATAGCAGGCAATAGCTAGCAGATTAAATGCAAATCATCATAAATAGAAAATGGCTCTAACATACCAGCCCCGAATTGCTTATTACAAAGCAATTACAAAATAATACATCACGGAGCCATTCAAATGAAAGCATATAGGACACCTGTCCTCAGCATATAATATGCATAATCATCGTTCATTTTTTTCTTCTTCTTGTTCGTATTCAAGTCCGTTACTCAAGCGACCAAAGTCTGTATGATCCAAGCGAACGAGTGTGCGCATGAATGTGTGTGTATGTGTGCATTGTTCTGGGGGGGGGGGGGGGGGGGCAGACAAGAGTCTAAGGTCCATATCCACTAGTCAGAGGTGCACTTGACCAGAAGAAGGGGCTTAGTAGGCTCAGTCGGCTGCCTCCAAGAGCAGACAGAGCTTGGTGACGGGTCTTTGAATGACGTTAGTCTTGGTTTTTACCAAGACGCTACGGACAAGTCCTTGAGGTCCTGGAAGGGTCTTGACGATTCGTCCCAGGGGCCACGAGTTCCTCGGTGCGTTGTCATCGACGATGACAACGAGATCTCCAGGGCTGAAATTTCTCCTGATTTCATTCCATTTATGACGTTCCTGCATGGTCCAACGTTTCCAAAACAGGTCGGCGAGGTATTGTACCTGCCTCCATCTCCTCCTTGGTATATTGGTCATCTTTGTGAAACAGCCCTGGGGGCATGATTCGGTTTGTTCTCAACTGGAGCAGATGATTTGGTGTGAGGGGTTCCAAATCGTTTGGGTCGTTTGTCACTGTTGTGATGGGCCTATCATTCATCACAGCCTCGACCTTGCACAAGATTGTGTGTAGAGCATCATCGTCCAGGATTTGTTCTTTCAGGACTGAATAGAGGATCTTTTTGACCAGTAGAATTAACCGCTCCCACACTCTACCGTGGTGAGGTCCTGAGGGAGGGTTGAATATCCAGTCAATTCCTTTTATGAGCAGAGTTTTCTGGATTTTGTCGTTGTCCAGCGGTTTCACGGATTCCTCCAACTCCTTTTGTGCTGCAGTGAAATTGGTACCATGATCTGACCTGATGGTTTTCACTGAGCCTCTGCGACAGATGAACCTACGAAGAGCATTAATGCATGCATCTGTATTCAGGTGACTGGCAACTTCCAGATGAACAGCACGGCTTACTAGGCAAGTAAAGATTACTCCCCACCTTTTGACATGAACACGGCCACGTCTCACCTCGATGGGCCAAAGTAGTCTATACCCACATGGGTGAACGGGGGAAGATCAGGTGTTATGCGATCTAAGGGGAGATCAGCCATTTTCTGCTCACCGGCTTTGGCCTGTAGTCGTCTGCAGAAAACACAGTTCCTGATGATCTTCCTTGCTGAAGAATTTGCACCGGACAGCCAATACTTCTGGTGAAGTTTAGAGAGCATGTGCCCTCTTCCTGCATGTCCAACTTGTTGGTGAATGCGGTTCATTATCAATTTAGACATGAGAAAGTTTAGGTAGAATCATTGGATGTTTGATCTCAGTTGGCATAGCCATCCTCCTAATCCTTCCTCCCACTCTCAGAATTCCAGAGTCAATGACAGGGTCCAGTTTGTAAAGAGAGCTTCCTTTACTACACCGTTTTCTTCTCTCCAGTGAGGACATTTCCTCCTTGAAATGCTGTCTTTGCTCGTAGCAAATAATGGCGTTTTCAGCATTTTCCAAGTCCTCCATTGAAAGTGCATGGGTTGAAGCCATTTTCAACCGAAGCATCTGGTCCTTCAGTGACTTTACTTTGTGACTTGACCTGAGTGAGTAAGTCCCTTTCCTCTTCTGAGTCATCTCCAGAAGAAGTTTCTTTATTTTCATCATCCAGGCTACAGCTCTCTTCAGGCTGTGCCATGACGAGTAGTACTCAATGAGCTTGCTTGTTGGAGTTTTGTCTGTCGTATTGGTGACAATACTGGAAACAATTGCTTCTTTCCTAACGTCAGGGTCCTCTGACAGAACGGATCCAAACTCTGGGGTTCATTGTGCTTCAGATTTTCCCAGAAACTCTGGTCCTTGAAGCCATGTTTCAGAACTGAGGAAGGAGTGAATGTCGAGTTATATATGGATGTACGGAAGGTATTCAGAATTGGTGTAAAATATATGAGGTCAAATGATGATCAACTATGTTCACAAGACTGAATGAGAACTCTGAGTGTCTCTCACCGCATTCCATTGCAAGCACCACTGGTGAAATGGGGGGTTGTGAGATCTTTATCAGTAGCAGTCAGTGGTGTGAAGCCATTTATGACCTATTCAGAGGAAAGGTCTCAACTGACTGACAGGACATGTCTATAGGTTACTAGGAGCCATAATCTGGTTCTTTAATTCCTTTCATTGATAAATGTGTTCTAAGTAACCAATATTATACTGGGTTAGTAAAGCCTAGATAATATAAGTATGTAATGATCCAACAGTGATCTAGAAAGTTAGCAATTAAGTTAACCAACAGGGCAGGCATAACACTCCTGCACTAGTAAGACTGATGATGGCCAAGTGGCTTCTCATTGGCTAAAGACAGGGGCAGAAATACTGTCCCTGTCGATCTGATTGGTTGCAAAGGCAACTCCCTTGCTTTAAGTGTACTGTTTGGTCCAGAGTTGAATTAGATTCACCAGACCATCGTGACAGAAGCAGCAGAAGGCCAAAGGTAATTATAATGATATGATTTGTGCATTATTCATAACTATGTTTTAATGTGTAATATGATAATTAGATTGTAACCAAGTGTATTGTGTTTCTTTTCTCCAATTAATAATCTTGATACGGTAGATTTAAAACCACATACCTGGTTAGTGGGTGGAACACCACACAAAAGTGGAGCCACACACACATTACAAAGTGAGCATAGTGGAACAACACAAAGTGGAATACCGCACACATGCACACTTACTTAAATGGAACCTCGCAAAGAGGAATACCATAATAATGTTTCAATATAACTACACTTCAACCAAATGAGAGCAGGGTTAGGTGATAGACTTTAAGGGCGTGCTAAGTCACAAATCCAGGGTACTATTATCAGTCTGTGTGGGGAAGTTTGAACAAACGTGTGAATGTTGATATAGGTGTTTTATGTTTAAGAATTAACTAATAAAAACCCTATAAAAAGCATGTTTGATTAGTAAAATAAGGAAGTTATTGAAGCATTAAACAAACCAATGTGCGTATTAAACCTAGCTAAATCTGCTTGTATTCTGGGGAATTCGGATCCCGGCAAATCTCACCGAAAACCGGACAGTCAATGTTCAGTCCTCGCAATGCATCATCAGCGGGATTTTGTTTGGTGTCGACAAACCTCCACTGGCTAACTTCTGACAGGTTATGGATCACTGCAATCCGGTTGGCCACAAAGGTGTGGAACCTCCTGGTCTTGTTTCGCAGATATTTCAACACAGACTGGCTGTCAGTCCAGAAGGTGGATGGCTGGAGCTCTATTTGGAACTCTGATCGAAGCATTTTGTCCATCCTTGCAGCCAGTGTCACCGCAGTGAGTTCCAATCTGGGAATCGTTATCACTTTAAGAGGAGTGACTCTTGATTTCCCCATCACAAAGGCGATGTGAACTTCATCTTTGCTATTTGTGAGCCTCAGGTAACTTGCAGTTCCATAACCTTGTTCGCTTGCATCACTAAAGTGGTGCAATACTGCAGTTTCCACTTGACCAAAGTTTTTTGGTTTCACACATCTGTCCATTCGAAACCTGGACAGCTGGTCTAGATCTTTGAGCCATTGCTGCCATGGTTTTGACAGTTCCACTGGAACGACCTCATCCCATCCATATTTGTCCTTAGAGAGCTGCTGAAGGATTTGCTTCACCTTCAAAATGAACGGCGCAAGAAGACCAAGGGGATCATACACTGAGCTGGTAGTAGAGAGAATTGACCTTCTGGTAAGGGTGCTGTTGTTAACGGCAACACGAAAACTGAATATGTCACTCTCAATGTCCCAGTATAGACCGAGGGCTCTTTCATTAGGCAGCTTCTCCCTGTCAAGATCCAAATTCTTGATTTGTTTTGCCTTGTCATCGTTAGGGATAGATGCCAGAACCTCTCGACTATTACTAACCCACTTGGTCAATTTGAATCCACCTAGAGAGCAGATTTGTCTCAGGTCTTTAACAAGCTGTATAGCGTGTTTCTCTGTCGCTACAGACTTGAGACAGTCATCAACGTAGAAATATGATTTGACTGTGTCAGCTATTTCTGGATCGAATTTCCCACGGTTGTCATCTGCAGTCTTTTGCAAAGCAAAGTTGGCACAGGTCGGAGAAGATACAGCGCCGAAGAGATGAACTCTCATTCTGTACTCTCATTCTGTACTCCTCCAAACTTTTGCTGGTGTCGCCATCTGGCCACCAGAGAAATCTGAGCAGGTTTACGTCCTCTTCGTTAACACGCACTTGGTGAAACATGCCCTCAATATCTGCCATAACAGCGATGGGTTCCTGCCGGAACCTGAGCAAAACACCAATGAGCGAGTTGGCTAGATCGGGGCCCTGAAGGAGTACTTGTTGAGTGATGTACCTTTATAGGATGATGCACAGTCAAAGACCACACGGATAGTTTTCTTGCGTTTATGGTAGACACCATGGTGTGGTATGTACCACAGTTTGCCATTCTCCTGGTGTAGCTCTTCTGGTGGTACCTTTTCCGCATATCCTTTCCTGATGATGTCACTCATGAACTCCTTATACTCGGCTGCATAGACCTCATCCCTTTTGAATTTCTTTTTGAGGTACAATGCTCGTTGTTCAGTCATTTGGTAGTTGTTCGGCATGATGGTATTCCGATCATGAAGTGGCAAAGGTAAGTGGTAGTGGCCGTCTTTAAGTGTAACAGAACTGGATGCAATCAGTGTGAACTTTCTGTCATCAACCGACATCTCCCTTTTCTCATCATACTCCTCTGGGAGGTCATGAGCATATTGTTCTTTGAGAAGGTTCTCAATGTGAACAATTGAAATGCGATTCACTAAGGCCATAGGTTTCTCATCCACAGCAGTGGAAGCATGAAGTGGTCCGTTCACCACCCATCCTAACAATGTCTTCACTGCGTAGGGGACGTTCTTCTGACTGTTGATGATTTTCCATGGCTCCATAGCCTTTGGAGTATTCACTCCAATGAGAAGCTCCACATCAGCATCAATTTCTCTGACCTTGATCTCCTGCAGATAAAGCCATTTATCAAGATCCGTCTGGGTGTTTCCTTTTGTGACAGGTATCTTGTCTTGGGTGTACAGCTTGGGCAATGTTAGGTACCCCCTTCCATATTGCTTACTTCTAGGCCGGTCAGCTCGAAGCTTTTCACAGTTTTCTCTGTTCCCATAGTCTGCAAGAGAACCTCAGTTCTGCGTCCTTTAGCTTTAAGCTGCCTCATGAGCTTTTCTGTACAGAATGTATCTGTACTACCTGGGTCCAGGAAGGCGTATAGTACACTCCTATTTCCACTGCAAAGTTTCACGTGAACTGGCACTATAGGAAGTATGCAGTCTTTACCAGCCCCGGTTCTTTCACCCTCTTCAAGTGACACCAGAGCGCTGGTGACAGACGATGTTTCCTCCTGCCTCACATGCTGTTCTGCCCTATTAGATTTGGACATCTCTGGTTTGGCTCTGTGCAGAATAGTAGGGTGTTTGCCTTCACAATTCTGACAGGTCATACTTCGTCTGCAATTACGTCCCAAATGTCCTACTCTTAAACATCCGAAGCATAGGCCCTTTTCTCTGAAAAACTGAACTTTAGTTTCATGCTCCTGTGCATTCAGTTTCCGACATTCAGATAAAGGATGCTTGCCTGTACAGTAGAGACATGAGTCGTATCCACCAGACAGCATGTTGCTTTTGCTGGGTGACTTTTCAACTTTGTTGTCAGGCACTGCCACTGTAGTAGCAAAACTACTCCCCCTGCCTGTAGATCTGCTAGATTTAGACTCCACAGCAGTTCTGGGTCTTGAAGTCTTCACATTGGCAGGTGAGTCATTAATGTCACCGAAACACGGATCTTGCAGTATACTGGCCTGCTTCTCCATAAATTTAACCAAGTTGGTCAATCTTGCTCTGGTCCAAAATGTCACAAGCTGTTGCTCTCCATTTTTCCTTTAATTTATAAGGCAGCTTGGACACAATCAATTTCAGATTAGAGCGCTTATCCAGCTCCTCTATATCCTCCAAATCTCTCAATCTTGTTGGTTCTGGTGGGCCTGGGCCACGGTTTGACATTCCTTGAAATGTTGTTTTCTGTCTGGCTCCAAGTGAATAAGCCGGGTTTGGATTGATTAGAAATGGCTCAGCTGGGTCAACTGTTGCATTTGCATTTTTGGTTTGAATTTCCAAGTAATCATTCATGGCATCATGTGATTTTGACTGTGGCATTTGTGGTTGTGATTTAAGCAGTTCTGATGGTGGTTGTGAACTGGATTCATAGTCCGCCAGGACCATTAATTTAGCGTCAGATTCAGCCAGGCTGATATCCAGTTCCATTTTTTCCAGTCTGGCTCGTATTTTAGTCTGCTCCATTTCTAGAGCCTGCTTTCCCTTTAATGTTGATGCCCTTATAAGGAGTGCAGCCTTCTCTGTCTCAGCCCTGAGTCGGCTGACTTGACTGACGAAGTGGTAGATTTAGTTGATTTTGCTTTTGATCGTTTTGACTCATTTGACACATTTGAGGCACTGTCATGGGGTTCCACAGTCATTTGTTGTTTTTGTTCATTTACCCACATGTCAACTTCATGCAAGAACTCGTGAAACAAATTTAGTTTTGGTTCATACCATGCATCATTATCCTCCTTCTTTGTCTCGTGAGACAGGAGATTTTGAACCAACGCATGATAGTGAACGAATTCATCCAGTGACATTTTAAAAGAGGCAACATCATTATGAACCTCTTTCACATTTCCACCCGGTACCAGCAAAGTTTGAAGCTCTTTCATTTTACGAGTGCAAACACCAAGTTTCCCTCTGCGCGTTCCACTTAGTGATTTAACATCATCCTCCGCCGCGGCGGGGTCAACAGAAACCACCTCCTCTTCCATTGTTAAATATAACGTTCTCCACACAGTTTGAGTTTGATCAAATACTATTTGAGAACCTCCCTTTGATTTGTCAGTTATATGCAAAGCATTCCTTAATTTCATTTCATTTTGCTTTTCATTTAGTTTGGATGGATGGATTTTATTTTGTCATTGGACACAAGTGTACAACGAAATTAATCTGTTGGCATCAATCCAATGCAATACAAAGAAATGGTCATATAGTACTGCAATAGTTGTTAGTATTGGCAAGAGTAAAAACAGTAGGAAAAAAACAGTTTATGTACAGTCAGGAGTTCATATGTTGACCTGGGGGGGGGGGGGGGGGAACAGACTATCGTTTGCTTAAAGAGTTCAGGAGAATGATGACTGAGGGGAAGAAGCTGTTTCTGGATCTGGTGGTTGAGGTCTTGAGGCATCTGTAGCCCTTTCGCCTCTGTGAATGGGAGGGGTGGAACAGTCTGTTGTTGGGGTGGGAGGCATCCTTTATGATACTAAGGGCCTTAGACCGGCAGCGCTGCTTATAGATGGACTCTATTGTTGGCATTGAAGAGCCCATGATACGCTGCGCGGTTTTCACCACCCTCTGCAGTGTTTTCTTTTCCGCAACAGTACAGTTGCCGTACCAAGCTGTAATGCAGTAGGTGAGTGTACCCTCGATGGTACAGCGGTAGAAGTTCTCCAGAGTCTGGTGGGAAAGCTTAGCTTTCCTCAATCTCCTCAGGAAAAAGAGACGCTGGTGGGCCTTCTTTATCCGGGAGGAAGTGTTTTGTTTCCAGGAGAGGTCTTCCGATATGTGGACCCCCAGGAACTTGAAGCTGCTAACACGCTCCACCTCCACACCATCGATGAGGATTGGAGCGTGCTGCCCCCCTCTGCTCCGTCTGAAGTCCACAACCAGCTCCTTTGTCTTGGAGGTGTTGAGGGCGAGGTTGTTTTCTGCGCACCACCTCACCTGGTGTTGTACCTCCTCCATGTAGGCACGTTCATCGTTGTTCTTGATGAGGCCAATCACAGTAGTGTCGTCTGCGAACTTGATGACATGGTTTGAGCCATGTGCAGGTGTGCAGTCGAAGGTGAAGAGGGAGTATAGGAGGGGGCTCAGGACACAACCCTGCGGGAGACCAGTATTCAGGGTGATGGTTGAGGAGGTGAGGTTACCTATCCTGACCTGCTGGGGTCTGTTCACAAGGAAGTCCAGTATCCAGTTACAGAGCAGGGGGTCAATGTCAAGGTAGGCAAGTTTTTTAATCAGTTTGGAGGGGATGATTGTATTGAATGCTGAGCTGAAGTCTATGAATAGCATTCTCACACAGGTGTTGTCAGTATCCAGGTGAGAGATGGTGAAGTGTAGGGCTGTAGCAATGGCATCCTCTGTGCTCCTGTTTTCCCGAAAGGCAAACTGGAACTGGTCTAGGGTTTGTGAGATGGTGGATTTCACATGAGCCAGGACCAGCTTCTCGAAGCACTTCATTATGATGGAGGTGAGTGCGACAGGGCGGAAGTCATTTAGCCTTACAGCAGAGGGGTGCTTCGGTACCGGTATGATGGTGGTGGTTTTAAAGCACATAGGAACAACCGCTTGGGCCAGGGACAGGTTGAAGATGTCAGTCAGAACCCCAGCTAGCTGTACGGCACAAGCCCGGAGGACCCGTCCAGGGATTCCGTCAGGCCCAGCAGCCTTCCGTGCATTTGTCCTGCACAGTACCGCCTGCACGTCAGTAGTGGTGAGTATGAGGGGCTGGTGGTTTGCAGGGAGGACAGCTTTGGTGGCTGTCTCCATGTTCTCCCTATCAAAACGAGCATAGAACATGTTTAGCTCGTCAGGGAGGGAGGTGTCACTAGACAGGGGTGAGGCTTTAGTGGATTTATAGTTGGTAATAGCCTGAATACCTTGCCACATGCGCCGGGAGTCAGAGTTGTTAGCAAAGTGCTCCTCGATCCTCAGCTTGTGGTCATGCTTGGCCCTCTTGATGCCCCGTTTGAGATTAGCCCTGGCTGTGCTATAGGCCTCTGCGTCGCCAGATGCAAAAGCAGAGTCACGTGCCTTTAACAGTAGACGGGTTTCTCGGTTCATCCACGGCTTCTGATTTGGGAAAGTTGTAATCCGTTTGAGGGTGGTAACACTGTTTATATTTGTGTTGATGTAATCCACTACAGCAGAGGTATAGGCATTGATGTTAGTATGGGAGTCCTGGGTGGCATGGGTGGCAAATATGTTCCAATCCGTGTGGTGGAATTTGGACTGGAGGATGGAATCTGCCTCCTCTGACCACACTTTGACCATTTTAACTGTGGGTTTTACACGTTTTATGAGGGGGGTGTATTTGGGGGTGAGAAAAAGAGAAATGTGATCAGATGAGCCCACATTTGGCTTGGGGGTGGCCTTATATGCACCTGCAATGTTGGTATAGACATGGTCCAATATGTTATCCCCTCTAGTGGGGCAGGACACATGTTGGTAGAATCTGGGGAGGACAGTCTTTAATTTAGAGTGGTTAAAGTCACCTCCAGTAATAAAAACTGCCTCTGGGAAAGTGTTCTGTACTTTGCTAATTGCAGCATACATAACTTTCATTGCTTCTTTAGCATTTGCGTCAGGTGGGATATAAGCTGCAATTATGATGATAACTGAAAATTCTCTAGGCAAATAGAAAGGTCTACATTTGACCATGAGATATTCAATGTTTGCAGAGCAGTGGCTCCCGATTTGGACATTGTCCATGCACCAAGCGGTGTTTATGTAAATACACAGACCGCCCCCTTTGGTCTTATAGTTGGAATCACTGCCGTCAACAATTCTATCTGCCCTGAAAAGACAGCGTCCTGGTAAGTCGACAACGTTGTCAATAATGTGGTCCCCTAACCACGTTTCAGTCATGATCATAACGTTGCAGTCCCCAAACCATTTACAAGTGTTTATCCACAGCTGTAGTATATCCATTTTTGGCTCCAGAGACCGCACGTTAGCGAGGAAGAGGCTAGGTAGTGGAAGCCGTTCGGGGTAGAGCTTCGCTCTCCGCTTTGCTTTGAGGTTTACCCCCCCTCTCCTTCCCCGTCTCTGCTTGCGGTCTCTCCTCCGCCTAGTAGCTCTCGTAGGCGGGGGAGGTGGATAGACAGCACTCGGTGGTCTAACGATCTCGATGGGAAACACTCCAGCTGGATTTGCGGAAGTGTTTAACCCTTGTTGTGAGCCGATGCCCAAAAGCTCTTGCCGAGTATATGATAACGCGGAAGAGCAGCATCGGGAAGAAAAAAGGTAGAAAAAAAGTAGCCATATAATCACTAGTTTGGATGCATTGAAGGGATGCCGAGCCTCGCGAGTGAAACGCGCCGCCACCATGACAGTCCCACTTTTCTGTCTTTCATCCCACTTTTCTGTCTTTCATTTCAAAGCATCCATTTTATTATTTCCCAACATCAGCGCAGCATTTATTTTTCGTTCCATTGCATTTCAGCGCATCCATTTCACAACAGCGCATCAGCGCGCAACATTTGCTTTTCGTTTAATTCACTCCAATAAAGCAACAGCGCATCGGCGCGACATTTCATTCATAATTTGAGCAGCAGCTCCTTTGTTTTGCTTTTATAGCCTTGGGCTAGGCTACTACTCACGGCCCGTTGGGAAAACAACTCCAAGTCCAAGGTGAGACTTGGACTACTCTCCAAGTAGACTGCTAGCATGATGGTAAGTGTGTTACGGCTCTGCCGGCGGGGTTACTGCGCATGGTTCTATCGAGACCTAGGTCGTAGTGCCTATCGTCCAGCTCGCGGGTAAGACTCGCAAGAAGCGCAAGGTCTGTCAATGCGGTTGGTGAGTTCGTCGACGGTGTCTGGGCCATTGTAACGATCATCGGGCGTGTTCATAGCGTCCGCGAACGCTGTGGGTGACCTCACATTGTCGAGGTCGCGTTCAATGCACCGTAGCCCCTGCCGAAGTAGTGTTCGAATTCGGCCTTGAATCTGGGGTAGGAGCTGGGGTTGGTACCGTCGAAGGGTTCCAGTATGATGAACACCTCTGCCAGGGCTCTGGCCAACTGTGATTGTTCCGTAAACCGGGTGGCACCTCTACCCTGAGGTGGATGCCAGTGAGAGGTGTGGGGTGCACACCGGTGGTGGCTCGCTTGCAGTGGGGGTGCCCTGTCTCATCTGAGCCATGAGGGACGACATTTGCGTTAGCACGGTAGTTTGTTGGGTCGCCATCTGCGTTTGTTGGGTCGCCATCTGCGTTAGCACAGCAGTTTGGTGGGTCATGAGTTGGGCTAGGGCCGCTCGGTCGTCGTCGTGGTGGCACTCAGCTGCTGCTCGGTCATCGTCGGTGCGCCTCCTGGCGCATGGCGAGGAGGAAATCTTGAAGGGCGTTGTTGGCTGTTAAGACTGGCAAGGCTGCCGTGCAGTGGTTGACCATGGATGATGGCGCCACTCTCCCCCTGTCGAGTACTGCCCTGGAGTCTAGTTCAGTGGAAGAGGCTGGGAGCTCGCAGGCTCCTTCTGTTCGACACCCGAACAGAAGGAGCCTGCACATAAACACAATGTGTTTATGTGTTAAAAAAAACTTTAAAATTGAATAAACAGAACGTTAAAAAAAACAGTTGGGCATCAGAGTAGCAGTAAAATTGGCTTAGGAATAAAAAATAAATAAAAACTATTCAAAGAATAAATTGCATTTTCTTCTGAAATGAGCATGACAGCATACCTAGCCATTAATAGAAGATTTGAGAACAGATTAATCACATTAGAACTAGTATCTGTTGTGCATCAGAGCAGCAGCAAAATTGGCTTAAAGAACCACTTCACCACTTTTCAACCTATCTTCATATAATAGGTCCTCACTAATAATCATGAAATAAATGGCGCAATTCTTTTCTACTCGGTCTGTGTCTCATAGGAAGGCTGTGGGCAGTTCAGAAACCGTCTTCCAGTGACATCATCGATGGGGAATACAAGCTAATAGAAACTGCAGGCTTTCTAGTCCTCAAAAAGTTGCAATGCGAAAATGGAAGCCATCGTTCTCACGATAATGAAAATCGAAATATGTTTGTAAGGAAATCTTGTTTAAAAAAAGAATCTGCCTAATGATGATGTCACTGGAAGACGGTTTCTAAACTGCCCACAGCCGTCCTATGAGACAGACTGAGTAGGAAAAAATCGTGCCATTTTTTCATGATTATTAGTGAGGAACTATTATAAGATAGGTTGAAAAGTGGTGAAGTGGTCCTTTAAGAATGGAACAAACAAAAAAACAATTCAAAGAATATATTACATTTTCCTCGACCTGTGTTAATAATAATTAAGCATAATAATGCTGAATAGGTTGGGGCAGGTCTACGCTCCTGTATTTTAACATCAGTTATTATGGTGGTACTTGGAGAGCCAGATAATTTCTGTGGTGGTTGAAAACCCTTGCCCTAGACAACCACTATAGGAGACAAGCCTAAAAATAAATGTCCCAATAAGGGAATAGAAAAACAAGAAACTAATGAACCTTATCCTAAAGGAAAGGCTTTATATCAAATTCCTCATTTAGACCATCAGGAGGAAATAAATCCAAATTAGTTTCACGTTGGAGAACTAACCTTTCAAGATCCCCACCTCTCGGTTGTCAACCTTCTCAATACCAACATAGCGCAAATTATTAAGATTATGTCCCGCCTTTTTAAAATGAGCTGCAACAGGATTGTGTTCATCACCTGTTCTTATACAGCTCCTATGTTCGTTAATCCTAGTGCGTAGAGCACGGGATGTCTTGCCCACATATGCCAACGCGCAAGGGCACCGGATAAGATATACCACGTGTGTGGTGCTACATGTAATCGCACCACGTATGGGTATATCCCAGCCGGTGTGAGGATGACTGAAAATCTTGGATTTTTTAGTGTATGTGGCTGTGCATTGCACACAGTTGCCACATCTATAGTTACCATCCGGTACAGTAGGGAAATCCCTCCTATATACAACTTTAATGTTTGTTTTTCAATGATGCTTGTTTAAGAAAACGCCATAGACAATAAAGAGTTTGTGTCGAGGACTAAAACAAACATTAGCACCCGTTGCTTAAACAAACATTATGTTGTAATTGATGTTGTAAGATGACCTTATAAATGCTACTGACGTCTGTAGGCTACTGTTACATTTTGGGTTTGAGCTGACAGGCCCTTTTTGTCAATCAAGTGGCACCTTAATTCAAGTGGCAGCTAGATGACAACTCATGTTGATTAGGTGATGTAATGGTGACGTACAACAAACGGTGCCAACACAAACATTAAATTCTCTTCATTGTTAATGGGATTTAATGTTTGCGTTAGGGACAAGATGAGTAGATGACAAACTTCCCCTTCATTGTCAATGGCGTTTTTAAAACAAACATTGAACTAAAAACAAACATTAAACCTGTATATAGGAGGGGCCAGCGCCGCTCAAAAATATATATTACTGTATATTTATTTTTAGGGTCATGTGATCTACCTCCACAGACTTTGTGATCTACTGGTAGATCACAATCTACCTTTTGGGCACCCCTGGTCTAGGACAGTTGCTGTGCTCCTTCCCACTCCCAGGTGTTATGCATGATCATTTGATCATGATCTTTGTATATATTTGCTCTTTCTTTCTGTCATTGTAATATTTGCCTAATGAAGACCTTGTAGGTCGAAACGTTGCAATGTGTTGCCTCTAAATAAAGTAAGGCTCTAGAAACTAGTGTGCGGATGTTCTTTCTCTTCCTTGATGTTTGCCTTGATGACTGACTTCCAGCACCTGGCCTAAATATAGGCATTGAGATGTGGACACAATCTTCTCTCTGAACACTGACACCTTTGTGTCTGAAGCTCCTGCCATCCATGCCCCAATAATGAACCCGCTTTCAAAGTCACTTAGATCTTTTTCTCTTTCCATCTTGATACAAAAATCAATGTCAACTGGGCCTGCTCAGCATTTGTATTCATGCCACAGAGCATGATGGATGTTAATTGTTTAATTGCATCATGAAGTACACAACACTCTGGAAGCACATGCATTCGTTATAGTCTCTCAAGCCAGGCAGACACTCTCTTCCACAAGCATCCTCTCCGTTTTTCAGCTCCTTCAATTTGACTCACGTCTTGTGTCTACTGTACAGCAAGGGTCTTTAACAGGGGCTCCGGGATCCCAACGGGATCCTCAGAGTTATTAAAGGGGGGTTGCCAAATATTTGTGTGATAGAATACTCTTCTTCTTTTTTTCTACATTAAACACTTGGACCATGCTGCGACGTATCGAGACCTCGTAGTGCAGTTATTTTTGGCGAAGAGCTGTGGGGTAGAGGGAAAAAGAGCAGACCAAGTATAGAGCCAATTAAGGTCAAGTTACTAAGTATTGAGTGTTTAAGTGGGTAGGTGGTTCGGGCATCTGGTTAGGATGTCTCTCGGGCGTCTCCCTAGGGAGGTCCTCGAGGCACGTCCCACTGGGAGGAGACCCCGGGGAAGACCAAGGCGCAGTTGGAGGAAACACATCGACTCACTGGCCTTGGAACGTCCTGGGATCCCCCAGGAGGAAGTCACTAATGTTGCTCTGGAGAGGGACGTCTGGAACACTCTGATGAAGCTGTTGCCCCCGCGACCCGACTACGGATAAGCGGTTGAAGATGGATGGATGGATGAAGTGGGTAATCTGCAACACAATGCTATATATAATACAATACTGGGAGTCACAGTAGAGCACATCAAAGCCTTCTACAAAAACCTTGGTGTTTGTAAAGATGATTTCAAAATGGCAATGGTAACAACCGAGGAGGTACTTAAAAAACTGAGTGCCCTCCAACCCCACAAGGCCACTGGCCATGACAATATCCCCTCCAAATTTCTCAGAGACTCAGCCTTTTCCATAGCTCCAGTCATCACCCACATAGTTAACCTCTCCATCAAACAGGGACAGGTCCCCCAAGATTTTAAACTGGCCAAAGTAACCCCCTTGTACAAAAAAGGGAGTAAATTAGAACCCGGCAACTACCGCCCTATTTCTATTCTAAGCTCCATCTCGAAAGTGATGGAAAAAATAGTCTATGAACAGGTTGAAAAGTATCTTGCCACTAATAAATTGCTGTACGAGTTCCAATCCGGTTTCAGAACATCCCACTCCACTGACACATGTCTCCTCTATTTGAGCGACCACATCAAACACGAGGTGGACGCTGGAAAATACTGCGGCATGGTCATGCTGGACCTCCAAAAGGCTTTTGACACCGTGAACCACTCCATACTGGTTAACAAGCTTAAAGCTATTGGTTTTGATAGCACATCAGTGAGCTGGATGCAATCCTACCTGGAGGGGAGAGAACAGATGGTGGAGGTGAACGGAACACTGTCCCCTCCCCTCCCAGTGAGCTGTGGCGTCCCACAAGGAAGCATACTAGGGCCTTTACTGTTCCTAATATATGTTAACGACATGACTTCAGCTTGTGACTGCAACTTGTTCCTGTTCGCAGATGACTCAGCACTGCTGGTCTCGGACAGGAACAAACTGCAGGTTGAAAAGACCCTCAGCTCTGAACTCGGTAGAATCTGCACCTGGCTCGCTGATAACAAACTATCCTTACACCTGGGAAAAACTGAATCCATCCTCTTCGGATCAAATAGTAATCTCAGCAAGGCAGATGGCTTCTTGGTTAGAGTGGGTGACAATATTATCACACGAAAAGATCAAATTACCTACCTAGGTTCCATCCTGGAGGCCAATCTTTCCGGTGATAAGATGGCCACCAACGTAATCAAAAAAGTCAATCAAAGAACAAGATTCCTTTACAGGATCTCCTCACTGGTCAGCAAAAACACCTTGAAGACCTTAACAGGAGCCCTCGTACAAGGTTTCTTTGACTATGCATCCACCTCTTGGTACCACAGCACCTCAAAGGCCCTTAAAACAAGGCTCCAGACCTCCCAAAACAAACTGGTCAGGCTCCTACTTGGCCTCACCCCCCGAACCCACCTCACCCCTGCCCACTTTGACAGGCTGCGATGGCTTATGGTCGATGACAGAGTACAGCATCTTGCAATGGGTCTGGTCCACAAGATTCGATACACCACCAAGATACCCATGTACCTGTCTAAATACTTCCTTAATGTAAACGAAGTCCACACCCACAACACCAGAGGGAGTGCAACAAACCATGTACAACCCAGATTCGGCACAAACAAGGGACTAAATTATTTTCGCTCCTATGCCACCAAAATGTGGAACGCCCTACCAACAGTCATTAAGACATGTGAATCCCTTGACTCCTTCAAAACCGCTCTCAAAGGGCACCTACGGATGGCTGCAATTCGAAACTGGCCTCTGTAAAATCTGAATCCCCCCCCCCACCCCATTTCCCCTCACTGTATATGTATCTTTTCCCTTTTTGCTTCCTATATGATGAATTCCTGTTCTGTTCTTTAGCTACATAGAAGTGTCTATTTGTATGTCTCTAAATGTTTTGATGAATTGAACAATGTGGACCCTGTTGTAAACAAGTGTAATGCTTAATTGGGTCGTCCACTCACAGTTAACAGTCTTTGTATTGAGTTTGTGCTTAAAATGTACTGTAAATTCCACAAACTGTTAATAAATATTTCAATCAATCAATCAATCAGTCCCTGCTTCATCTCTCTCAGCTAGGGGGTCCTTGGCCCCCGAAAAACATTGCTGTACAGTATGGTTCAACAATAAGCAGAGAACAAGTAATTTATATTGCTTGACTGACAATATTAATTACATAATGTTTGTTACTGCACGTGTTATGTTATTTAGATATAACCTAACCCTAAAAATATGCATGTTACTTTGTAGGACTAAATTGTTTTTTCTTTGCACTCTACTTATGTGATCATATACCCATTTGCTGACTAGTGTTCATGACTCTGAAATAACACTTTGTAGTGTACACTTTGGAGTGTCTGCTAAATGCCTTCAAGAATAAATTACATACTTTGGATGACTACACGTGCTGATCGCTATAGGTGTGACTATTTACACTGATCAGTCATACTTGGCCTGTGCCCCACATCCTATGGAAGAGCAGCTGATCAGTCATAGTTGGCCTGTGCCCCACATCCTATGGAAGAGCAGCTGATCAGTCATACTTGGCCTGTGCCCCACATCCTATGGAAGAGCAGCTGATCAGTCATACTTGGCCTGTGCCCCACATCCTATGGAAGAGCAGCTGATCAGTCATAGTTGGCCTGTGTCCCACATCCTATGTAAGAGCAGCTCAATCAGTCATAGTTGGCCTGTGTCCCACATCCTATGTAAGAGCAGCTCAATCAGTCATAGTTGGCCTGTGTCCCACATCCTATGGAAGAGCAGCTGATCAGTCATAGTTGGCCTGTGTCCCACACCCTATGGAAGAGCAGCTCAATCAGTCATAGTTGGCCTGTGCCCCACACCCTATGGAAGAGCAGCTCAATCAGTCATAGTTGGCCTGTGCCCCACACCCTATGGAAGAGCAGCTCAATCAGTCATAGTTGGCCTGTGCCCCACACCCTATGGAAGAGCAGCTCAATCAGTCATAGTTGGCCTGTGCCCCACACCCTATGGAAGAGCAGCTCAATCAGTCATAGTTGGCCTGTGCCCCACATCCTATGGAAGAGCAGCTCAATCAGTCATAGTTGGCCTGTGCCCCACATCCTATGGAAGAGCAGCTCAATCAGTCATAGTTGGCCTGTGCCCCACACCCTCGGGAGCCATACGACGTCCCAGAAAAACACAGCCGGCAACAACAGTTCATTGTAACATTCCTGTGTATTTAGCGCCCTCAGGGAATTTTCCCCAGAACAAAACCTGCAGGCAAAATACAGTTATGGAAACTGAATAAATATAAAGGCGTGCATTTCCCTCATGAATTAGCTAGCACTAATTAGATTTGATCAGTGATCCCCGTGAGGGTCTGCCAATGACGGTTCTACTTAAGCTCTTCTGTAGCAGTGAATTAATGTCCATATTAATTTTGGAGCACTGTTTGAAGCACGGTTTAGTCTTCATTTCATTTCATTTCTATACCACAACAGAAAATAAAAACAACACAAGACAGAATATGACTTGTCATTATTTTTGAATGCCACATGCAAGGCTGAATCAATTAAGACAGTGGTTCTCTGAAATGCTCATGTCAAGGACCCCCAAACTGATACAATTGAGAAGAAATCCATGAGAGAAGATTTGCCAACATTTGGCAACATTTTCGAATTAGTCTTTCCAATTAGAAAAACTAAATGGGGCTAAAATGTTCCTTTATTTTCCTGGTGTTCCCCGGAATCACCCTCAAGGTCCTCGGAACCCAATTTCAGAACTAGTGAATTAAGAGACTACAATGAGAGCAAATAACACTGTGAAAGAATAGCTTAGATGATCAAGGTTGGGGTGTGTATTATTATACTACTGTACTGTAATGAACAAAGCCATCACATTCAGTAGAATATCCTCTTTGGGATTTTCATAATAATAATAATACGTTTATGATTAGATGATTATAGAGCCTCGGGCTGCCAGTTTGATTTTCACTGTGAAAAGGTTTAGCTGATTTGATGAGCATTTTGTTTCAACCGTAAATAATCAAGCCTTGCAGACATTTGCATATCTTAATCCATTCTCACACAAACAAAGATTCAGGAGATTTAACCTATGTAGTTATCAACAATAAAAGAAAATGGCAATCACACCAACTAAATATATCACACAGCCATGTCATGTCAGGTGGGATTTAAAGTTTCCAGAGAGAGAGAGAGAGAGAGAGAGAGAGGGAGCATGAGCTAATTAATGAATGATTATATCTATGACTCGAGTAGTTCATTCAAATTCATCAATATGAAGATAGGATTAGTATTATGAAACCGGCTAAGTCAAACATGAACTACTTGAACCCCATATACTACTATACTGGCGTTCCTCAGGGCTCTATACTAGACACAAGTAAGACGCGCAAACGCGGGAAGCGAATGCAGCTCGTGTGTGTGTGGTTGTGTGTGTGTGTGTGTGTGTGTGTGTGTGTGTGTGTGTGTGTGCTACAGCTGCGCCCTGTGTGTGTGTGTGTGTGTGTGTGTGCTACAGCTGCGCCCTCTGGTGGCGGGCGGGTGGTGTCACAGCGGGACAGACACACACACACACACACACACACACATACACAGACATGAGCAGCAGGGTCTCATAGTAAGTGGCTCATTGCGTTCGCAATCATGCAAAAAAAGGTCTACAATCTCAGGTTGCAAGTTTCGGCAATTATTCACCTCAGAATAGGGACACTGGACAGTACACAGGCCAACTGTAGCTGAAACGGGTTTTTCAGAGTGATGCCACAGTAGAAAAAATATTTTAGGTTCCAGTGAGAACCTCTACACCAAATAGCCGATCTATAATCTTTATGGGCTTGTAGATCTGCTATTTTTGTCGACTGTTTGCCTAATAAGACATGGTTTAAGTAGTACTCAAAGAATGATCATAATGGTTCTTTGACCAAAGGAAAAAAGGTTCTCTAGAACCACATGAGTTCTAAGACGTACCATCAACTCTTGTATAGGCATTAGGCAGTGTAACAAAAAAACATTCAAGAACCATTATTCTTTTCAGCGTGCAGGGTTCATGTCAAGTCGAATAGAACGCTTATACAGTCAAACATGCAGCATCATCAATGTTTCTATTCCAAACAACTGACTTCCTGCCGTCAGAACTATTGATCCACCTGTCACAGCTTCATTATCTGCTCGTATTTGAACAGTTCTCTTCACCCAAGAAAGGTCTTGACTCCATGAATCAGTGAGCTGTCACTCGGTTTGGATCAGTGTGTTAACAACTTACTGTAAACCCTCTACTAGTGAAATTTGAGTTACAAGCTTGTTTCGGTCTACACCAAAAATAGATGATCTACAATCTCAAAACGCTGTACATCTTGATATTTTTGGCTAAAATCCATAAGCTTGAAATTCTGCAATTTTTGGCTCCAATCAATACGTTTGTTTTTTCTTTTGTAGATTACAGGTTTTCACAGCCATGTTCAACATAGGGAAACACACAAGGAAGGCACAGTAGCACACAACTGGCCTGAACTGCACCTTAAGAGCACTGCACTTTGAAATCTCGCCTCATGGTGGCACGTTTAATGCACAGTACACTGCATTTGATGCCTAATTAAATGTGCTAAATAAATATGTACATACCTGCTACTACATCTTCTTCCTTCAGCCAATTCCCATCGGGGTCGCCACAGTGGTTTCCATCTGCTTCTGCTCTCTGCGTCTTGCTCAGTCACTCCAGCCACGCCACCTGTCCTGCATGTTCCTCTCCTCTCCTCTATAGCCTGCATCACAGCTCCGTCTTCAGCATCCTCCCAATGTACCCCTCATCCCTTCACATGAAAAAGAACGTCATTCTTTCTACCTTCCTGTAAACCTGGAATGTGACGATAAAAGTTATTCTGAACACGACATACAGATGGAATCTCAATACACCCATACTTCCTAAAACACAACATGTCAGTGAGGCAGTTTGTTTAATATTGAAGTTGACAAAACTTTGTTTCTCCCCCCCCCCCCCCCCCCATCTCAAAGTTTTATATTATCGTGAAGTGATGGCTGAGGGGATGATGGGTGTAATTTTGCTATATTGCTATAGGCGTGTGGGATGGCTGTCATTTGGGGACTATAGGTGCGTGTGATCTGTAAATATTATTCCATCAATGTGAAATACTATGATTTTAGAGGCATTATCTGTGAAGTATGTTTTTGTTGGAGATGCCTGGTCAAAATATGAGAAGTACATGATGGGTTGTTGAATTATGCTTGTGTAGAGTAACAAAGAAAGGCAGGGGGCAGTGCAGCAGACAAGACAGTGCTCTGGGCTTACAGATAAAGAATGGTGCCTTTGCTGGGATCATGTAAGGATACTTGGATAGAACTGATGAATTTCTGTGATTAAAACGTCATGTTATGGTTGAATGTGGTCTACAATCTCTGCATATTCCATCGAGACATTTAGACCTTTAGGACTCGTACATACCGACACGTAGCACTGCCCGAAGGCTGAATTAAAATTCTCCCCGTAGAAAGCAGCTTAAAAACAGATAGGCTTTAACCATATAGGGACCTTACGGTCCCTGTTCCAGGCATGTCATAATAGGTGGACATTCTGCAAAATAAATATCAAATCTACATGCTCATGGTGTGTCAATCTGCTATTTTGTGCTGTTTGATATACAATTAGGCAGGCTACTAGGCTCCAAGTGGTTAAAGGGAGCTGTAAGTGATTATTTTTGGTTTACTGTTTACTGTTCAACAGTTAAAGCTCTGTATTTGTATAGTAGGCTATAGGCCTAGAGGTGAATGACTGCTATAGTGTTTGTTCAGTAGGTCTCCCCATCTCACCATTTCTTAGTAAACAAAAATCACAGATCACACCTGTGTGAACCGAGCGGTGCAGGCTGCTCAACAACACAGCCAGCGGACGGACACACAGACGCACGCACACACACAAACACGCGCCTTGGTCACAGCCTTAATCATCAGCGAGAAGTGGGGCTTCCAGCGTATGAACAATCAACATCCCCTGAAATTGTAATTTTTCCACTCCGTTTAGGCACTCAACAGTGTAGGTCTTGCACAGCGTGCATACAGACACTCAACAGTGTAGGTCTTGCACAGCGTGCATACAGACACTCAACAGTGTAGGTCTTGCACAGCGTGCATACAGACACTCAACAGTGTAGGTCTTGCACAGCGTGCATACAGACACACAAGGCCAGTCTTTGGAGCGGCAGAAATACCGCTGGCAGCAGGCAGGCAGGCAGAAAACCCATTAACTTTATGTCTGTTCATTTATTTATTTCATCCAATTGCAAATATAATTTTACCTGAGTTCTCTCTCTTATGTTTGGATATCATTCGTATGATACCAAAATGCATTTCCAGGTAAGGATAGTTTCAGATGTAGCCTCGTAAGCCTACCTGGAAATCCATTTTCTGTTTGCTAAAGAGCTAGATAGACTGAACAAATGACTGCTATCAGAACATAGACCTACGTAACAGTTGTTTGAACAAAAAACAAACAAAAACAAAACCCACTTGGGCCCGCAGTCCACACACCACCTTTAATGCAAGACAGCTCTCCAAGTCGACCCCTGGCATTCCAACAGAGATGTGGACTATTACTGCTCATTTACTTGGACCATGATGTCGCTTAAAGTGGTCCCTGATGAACAAGTATTAAGTTTAAAGGACGTTATGCATATCTGTCTTAATGAGGTCCCCGGGCTAATGTTTTGTTTTTATGAGCTGTGTGCTTCTCCATCACCATTCACCACCGTCCAGCAGTTCATTGTAGGCTACAGACAATTTCGTCCTTGTATTCAACAAGCACCAATCATTTACTGTCTAATAAAGTATACCCCCATTGACTTTTCCAGAGAAGCGATGCTTTGAAATCAATACAGCGACTTTGCTTTAGCCCGGAGCCGTCATCTATCGTACTCTCTCTCGAGCATTTCCCACTTGACATCATGCCAAAGGCCACTGAGGAGAAGCAGCCAAGTCCAGTTTCATCGCTAGTCATTAAAGAGCCATTTTACCGCTGGAAGAAACTCAATGTTAATAGTATTTGTACAGTAGTAGATAACAGTAACAGGCAGCACAATTTGAAATGTGCACTCTATGGAAAGAAAAATAATGAAGTCTGTGTGACTTCATTATTTGACTTCACTAGAGTTTGACTGGATTATTGAATTCCTACAATGACCAGAAAGCTTTGGTGCACTTGTGGAGACACACCATGTGGTCTGTCTTAATGAGACAAAGGGTCTGAGCACACTTTAGATTCCATGCACGGACAGAAGAAGCTGTGTTTTGCGTCATTTCCGTTTTTAAGCTCCACCCGCGTGGCAGGGTGGAGCTTCATTTCCATCCACCAGATGTCTAAAAACCCGGAGATGACGCAAAACACAGCTTCCTTTGGCCATGCATGGAAGTTCAAGTGTGCCCAGGCTGAATGTAGTCCAGGAAGGAAGTGAGACCACATTTACACGACACATTTTCATCATGACTAAATGACTAAAATATCTAAAAACATATTACACACATAAAAACCACAGGAAAGTGTTTCTTGTGTCCTAAACATCATTAAAATAAGATCTGGATGCAAAAGGGGTGAAGTGGCCCTTTAAGTTGCAAGCTTGCAACTTTTCAAGGATTTTGGCGCCCTCCTCTGTGCATTTGTGCAAACTGCAAAATAATGAGTGCTGCACTGGCATACGTGTGAGACAGAGACGTTTATTTATTTATTATTAAATATTCCAAAAAAGGTTTAGTCAGTTCAAATAAGTCCACTCACTAATACTTCCTGCACATAATTGTACATGCATTCAAACTTCTATAACTCATGACTGGGGAGGAATTCTGGGACATAGGTGGGCTATAGCCCCTCTCGGAACCCTACATAAAGCTTTTCTGAAATTTTGATGAGTTTTATGTAGGGTCCCTGTTCATGACTATATTTCCGTATGGGAATTCTGGAACGCGGACATTAATATTCTCTCTAAGATCCTATCTGCGGCGTTTGACGGCCTTTTTTTGTTTGCGTTATTCTAAATTCTGGAACTTTAAGTACCTATACATTCCGCTGCGAATATCTCCTGTTAAGTATTTTTTTGTTTTGTTTGACCGATTTGGTCGCTTTATTTCTTCTTGTTTGTTTACCGTTTATTGTACCGCCTCCCGGTGTGGTTGGCTTGTGCCGGCTACGTCCCTGCCTCTGATCTGCTGTGTCATAGCTATAGCGCCACTACCTGACTTAATTCTCCATGGTTCATGTGTATAGGAATACATAGTGCATTAGAGGTCACAGCCCCTTTAAGTCTTCCCCTTTTGCCCCCTGTATAAATGTCCTGCGACACCTCCACCTCTTCCTTCTTTACTTCCGTCTTGGAACGAGGTGGGTGTCTTTGTTGACTTCTCAACATAATAAGAATTGTACTTGCAAATCGATTTATACAGTGTTTGTTTCACTCTGTTTAGAGAGCCATTGCACTACTAAGAACTAACGTGGAGACGTGTCTGTTGTTATTCCTTGTCAGGTATGTTACGTTATATTATTTGTTGTATTACTGTTCCTTCTTTACTTCCGTCTTGGAACGAGAGAGCCATTGCACTACTAAGAACACTAACGTGGAGACGTGTCTGTTGTTATTCCTTGTCAGAATAAAACGTGGTTTCCAAAGACAGTTCTGGGTCCGTCTGTCCATACTCCATTCAACACAACGCAGAGAGAGACAGATTACACCGGTTACACATGTATGGGTACTTATACTTCACATATTCAGAAACCCTCACACGAAAAAATGTCGTCAAAGAGCACAGACAGGCGTTATCCACGTTGTTTATGTTTTATGAATGTCCGCGTACCAGGTGGCATGGTACTGATGCAACAGGACCCCATGCACTGGGTCTAACAAATGTCAGAAGCTTCAGTAGCATTGGGTTCTGCTTGGAGGGCTAGGTGGGCTACGGCTGAGTTTACATCCTGATATGAAAGAAAATATTTCTAAGGTTGTTACAGTATGTGTATCCTATGGACAATCAAAATCAGTTGGGAATATATTTATAATTATATATGGCATAATGGCACCATAATTATATATGGCACACTGACTATCACGAAAATGAAAACATCCTGGGCACTTCATGTGAAAAAGGTTGCAGACCCCGTAGGGCGTAGGCTATGTGCCACTAACTGCATTAAGTGACTAGTTAATGCATGCATGATTTAAAAAAACATGAAATTCTGTGCGGATAGCTGCTCTTTTTCTCATATTGGTGGGCACTGGTAACTGTCACTAATAATTTGAGCCTGTGATGATCAAATACTGAGAGTTGCATAATAATAACATGCAGCCCTGAAACCATAGCCTGAAACCAATTAACCATTTATCGAATCTGACAGAATCGATAAATGCATCTACGAGAGTCTAAATGTTGGGCTACTTGGGGTGTAAATAATGCACACATACTGTATGTGCCATACAGTATAGCCTAGCCTCTCACATACACACACACACGCACACACACACACACACACACACACACACACACACACACACACACACACACGTACTACATACCACTCTTTCTTGTAGTTTCAGACCTTTCAGACACGTTATTCCATCCTTTTTACAGTACACAATCATTGACAAAACATTTTCCATAGGCATTTTCAGCGTGGGAAAAGTTCCTGGTAACTTCCTGAAAAACTATTGTGGCCAGCCCTCGGGCCAGCCGCCCAAGTATTTTGCGTCCGAGCATAGACATGGTAACGCCCCGCCTGCCTCTGATTGGCCTACCCTTCACTGTAGATTCACGCTGTGGGCGTAGCCTAGTCCACTTGCCAGAATGTAAACCCAGGCATGTACACCAAAGTTTTATGTTAGAAATGGGTATGGGTCTATGTATGGGTCCCCAGCATGTATGAACTGCCGGATGCTAATTTGCAATTTTCATAATTGGCATTATATTTGACCATACCATTAATTAACAACCTATAGAAGGAAAGAAAATCATCATGCTTTATGTAGCATGTGACATATCAAACTAGGGGGGTTTCATGATGCTGAATCCATTCCAAGCATTAGTTTTGCACAAAAAACACTCATTGGGGTACTAAAAACGGCCATAGCCGTCATCACAAATATGATGATGTCAGCACATTAAGGTCTGACATCAAGTGGCCGCTTTTAGCCCAAGGAGTGTTTTTTGTGCAAAACTAATGCTTGGAATGGATTCAGCACCATGAAACCCCCTAGTTCAACATGCAAGTTAGCATCTGGCAGTTTCTACATGCTGGGGACCCAAACTCAACATTTCTAACATAAAACCTTTGTGTAGGCCTAAGCCTATACTCAACATGCAGGTTCACAATGGGGCTCTATATGGGCTGGCAAGTACACTATGGGTAAAAGCATAGGGTAAAGGCGGTTAAAATAAATACACTATCTGTTTCTGTGATTATGAAAGGGGTTTACTGTCTTACATAGAGTAAGACAGAATTACGACATTGAGGGGGGCAGAAACAGCCCGGTCACGTGCGAGCCCATAGACTCCAATGCATTCTGTTCAAATAGGGACAAACCAATAGAAGTCTATGTAGAAGAGCCTGAAGTGAACAGAGTTGTCGTAACTCTGTCTTACTCTATGGCTCTGACTATGCTGTGATAGCTGGTTACGTTGCTGTATTTATTATGCAATGTGACGTTTTTCTGTGTCTGGTCGAGGCCAAAGGTTATTTTAGTTACTTTTCTGACCCTGGCTAGATGATGAAGTTATATTCTCTCGTAGCCACACATTATGATGTTACCACAACTTTAAAATAATAATAAAACACAATGTCCCTTTAGGGCAGGTATTATTCTATTCCAGCCTTGTTTATATTAAATCAGTCCTACCACAATCAAACATACATTTCAATTTGTAGTTATTTATTGCACCTTTACTGATAGGCCTACGAAGAATTAAACGCTTATTCCTAGTTCTTAATAGATTTATTTTAGTGTGTAATCTTGACGGCATTGCAAATAGGGCAAACCACAATGCTCTTTTCAAGAATAAATACAAGTTTCAATCAATTTTACAATAAAAAGCCTTTTTAATTGCAGAATATATTGACAGTACAGTACAGCAATAAAAACACTGCCATATTGCTTCCATTTTACATGAATTACACAGTTGGTGTTCGGCTTATGAAACAAAACATGAATACAGTAATACACATACAGTAATGATGATGACAACACAACATACAGACACTCACCCTCCAATCAGAGCTGGCTGTGTTCATTCAGAAATGCCACAATAATAATAATAATAATAATAATAATAATTAAAAAGGATACAAATAAAGAGCAAAGAGCATTCAGTCACCACAGCAGTGATGCCAAAACATTTAGTTTCTCTTTCAGCTCAAGACCAAAAAAGATAAATTTGATGTCTCTCCGGGACCCAAACTATAGTGAAAATAGCCGATCTACAAGCTTGTGTAAAGATCATTTTCCTTAATGGAATTTCTTTATGAAAAACCTTTGAAATGATGCTGTAATATACATTATTCTTTTAAATGTAGGGGGGGAGAAAAGAAAAAGGGATATTTACTCACAACCCATAATAATGGGTCTGCGACAAACAAATGGGTCCCGACCCACTGTTTGAGAAACACTGCAGCAGTGACCACCAGGACCACCTGGGCAGTGGGCACAGTGACGGTATGCCACCCTGACATGGGCACAGAGGCTACGCTCGCATTGGCAGCACAAGTTTTGTATACCAGATTGGAATGAGATTGTGTTCTATCAAGTCTGAAGTCTGAACACAAGGAAGCAGTTTTTCTTTTTATTCATTATAATTTCTTTTTTTTTGCTGGTCAGATTTAAACACATTCCTAGGTGGTTTGAAAGGTGATTTAAATCCGATTTCTAAAGATGTGTCTCAGTCTGGACACTGACGCCTCATTTATACTTCATCGTATGATGGTGCTGCTCACTGAAAATAGCTGATCTGTAAACTCTCGAGTCACAACGCATCGCAGGGTGAGCTGGTAGATCAGCTTATTTTCATATAAGTTAAACATTATTCACACACCTGTTTTACGTCATTACTACACAGCAACCAATGCAGATAGGTCATCGATGCAGTCCTAAAGATCAGTTCCTAAAGATCAGTCCTAAAGATCGGTATTGAGAAATAAATTGGATGCTGCAGTCTGAACAAAGCCAGAGATAACGCAGAAGTACAACCACAAGAGCCCATAGAGGAAGAAACAAAGAAATAAAACAACCAAACAAATATGGGTTACTTTGTACGTACACGCGCGATACATACATGACAACAAATGACATGTCGTGACATTGTCCGTTAGTCGTTCATATTCAGCGTCTATATATTTGTTTTATCCACTCATTGCATGTTCGGTTCACTCATCTGGAGTCCCTGTCCATGTATTATGATGAGTGCTTGTTTTATGTTACTACAGAGCTCGTTAGTTTAAGGGCACCACAGGCGCACCACACCCTCCTCTAACCAATCAGCTACCGCTGGATCCTGGGGGCCGATCTGTCATCCGTCACCGACTTGCGGAGCCGCACGCCACGGCGAATGGACACCAGCACGTCCACCTCGTCCTTCGGCGTGGAGGTCATTACCTGGGCCCCGAGAGGGGTCGAATAAGCCATCTCACCGGGCAGCGATGGGAAGGGGAACTGCCCCTCGCCCAGGGCGTGGGCGCTGGCCACCAGCTCGCCTATCTTCTCCACCAGGCTGTGGCGGTTGGCGGCCAGCAAGGGATCCTCCTCGACGCTGTGGCCGGCCTGCAGGGCATACGCGCTCCTGTCCGTCACGGCTCCGGAGCCCCAGGTCGTGTCGGGCAGGCTCAGCCGCTTGGGGGAGGCCCTCATGTACTCGCTGGCGCCAGGGTCGTCGCCGTACAGGAACTCCTCGCTACCCGCACAGTGATGGGTCGGGCTCGGGTAGAGTTTCGGAGAGTTTGGGACCGTCGGGGTCTTCACCGGGACAATGGGGGGGCGGATGGGGATGGGGCCCGATGTAGACGGCGTGCGCCTCACCCCGGTTTTGGAGGACGGGGTGCGGCGGATGGTGGCCGTGCCAGACGTGATGACTCCGGAGCCTCCCGGCGACACGCCATTGGTCACCCCAGGCGGGGTCTTGCCGGCGGGCAGACCCGCGGTGCTTGCCGGCCTTTTGGTTTGGATCATGCGGCGGTAGTTCTGAGCGATGTTGCTGTGGCGCGGGATGGTGGAGGACTTGTCGAAGTCCGCCTGCCCCTCACTCTCAGCATCCCCGTTCAACGAGTAGCACTCATAGTCCGACCCTGAAAGGAAATGAAAGTCATGAGATGCCATGAGACAACCTAGCAACTTATTATAGTTTAGTAAAGTGAGCTTGCTAGTTTGCTGGTTTTCTTTTTTTTTAAGGGCATAGTTTTAGTGTTATAGTGTGTTATATTTGAACAACAAGTGTTTGAATAATTTTGCATTTATTTAACACAATCCCTGGCCCAAAACATTTTAGATGGGGGGGTCCTCAGCCAAATATATATCAATGTAGGGGTCCATGGCATGAAAAGGTCTTCTTCAAGCACTGAGCCAGTGTTACCTTGCGAGGGGATGGTGTCCTCCGAGCAGGACGGGGTGTTGGTCTGCGTGCTATACCCACTGGAGCACTGCAGAGAGTCTCTGCTGCTCTTCTGCTGGTGCTCCATGCTCAGCCCTCGGGTCAGAACCATGGCCAGAGTGCTGGCTGCAGGGGACAGGGGCTCCCCATGCTGGAGAACAGATCAGACATGCATAAATGAATCCTTATCAATCCATACACAGAGAGAGAGAGAGAGTGGCAGGCAAACACCAAACCATGCATAAAGATGAGCAGACATTTACATTCATGGCACAGTGACAGTTCCCTATGCTGTATACACATAGGCAGTTTTGGTCATTTCAAACAAGATTTAATGTTTTTTTTGTTGTGTTTTCTTCTTCTTTTTCATTAATTCAATAACAATGGCTTCTTCTCAGTATGCAAACTTCCCAGGAAAATAAAGGCTGTAGTTTCTATTAGCTTGGAATCCGAATCGTTGATGTCATTAGTAGGCAGGTTTCTGAACTGTCCAGTGTCCATAGCCCACCAATGATGTCATTAGTAGGCAGGTTTCTGAACCGTCCAGTGTCCTTAGCCCACCAATGATGTCATTAGTAGGCAGGTTTCTGAACTGTCCAGTGTCCATAGCCCACCAATGAGACACAGACAAGACAACAATGGTGCCATCTCATATAGTGTATTAATGAGGACAAATTATCCAAAGAGGAGGTTGAAAATACTAGAAAGTGCCCCTTTAAAGGGACACTTCACCCATTTTGCAAAAAAATATATGTTAATGACGTTTAGAAGATTTAGAACACTTTCCTGGGGGTCTTTGTGTGTAAAATGTGGTTTTAGATATTTGAGATTTTAGCAGTGAACCCAGTGTCTCTGATGTCATGGACACTATGCTCACTTACTTCCTGGACTACATGTTGTCTCAGTAAGACAGCCCTCAACCTATCCACAAGGAGGAGTGCACCAACACATTATGGTAATTGTGGTCCAGGAAGGAAGTGAGCCCAGAGTCCATAGCCAAATTCCAATACCGCAACTTTCACACTCGCTCACTCCCCTCGCGTCCTCCACTCGCTCCTCGGCTCCGAAAAATGGCACTAAATGGATTACAGGTTGCATTTGGCTCCATTTCAACATTCCTCTGAGTCAAATGAGCGGTGAGGATTTGTACTGCATGCATACCTTGACTGCGATGCCTCCTGGTCCAATCCTGGAGCGGTGTGGATCATCCGGATGCATGCCAGAGTAGCTGTGAGGACTGGAAGGAGCTTCCTGTTCCCTCATGCGATCCAGAGACTCTCTCCTCCGCTGCAGGGTGCTGGCCAATGAGGGCTCGTAGGGACTGGATTTGGCCCAATCCTGCAGCATTAGATAGAACCGTCAGGGTACGTTTCCCTGCATCCGCATCTAGGCTTCCCCCCCAAGACCTGTCTAGTGTCTACCAACACGGCAGTTCTCCACAGTCTTCCATTTTCGTTACAAAGTGGAAAACTGTTAAATACTGTGTGGCTCATGAACTGGTTAGATACTATGGTTAAAGCTGCGATCCAAACGTAATTCAAAGGATGCCGGGAAAACATTATAATAACCAATCTGTATGGGAAAGTATGTTAATATAACTAGAAGATCGGGGTAACACTTTACTTAAAGGTTGGGTATGATGCATTATAATCACATTTATAATGAATTTATTTATAATTAACTTACAATACACTTATAACAAGGCTTATGAAGTATCATAAGTGCTGGTCAGACTCATAATGCATTAGAAGCTCAACCAAGCAGTTATAACCATAACTTAGTCCGTTATAAAGTGCCTTTGCAGTGTAAATGGATAGCCTATAATGCATTATGAGTTATGACCAATCGCTTTAATACTTCATAAACCTTGTGATGCTTTGTAGCCCTGACCTTTATGTAAAGTATTACCGTAGATTGTACTAGTCCCTGGTGTTGTTGGGTAGGATATCTACTAGTTGACAAGTAGTACATAAGTGCAATATCTCCCCGGGCCAAGTGGGGAGGTTGACATCCCATGTATGACATGAATGATATGGATTGCAGCTTTAATATGGGTAGAGTACAGCATGTCAATGAAATTACAATAGGTTAAACCAGCTCAGTTTAGAGGTTGTTTTCATGTACAGATTAGAGGCAAGAGGAAATTGTGATTTGGAGCGAAAAAGAAGCAAAAATAAAGGCTTTTCAACAAAAAAAAGAAAACCAAAAAAGTTAAAAGAAATAAAATAAAGAAACGTGCAAATGAAAACAAACCTTCCAGCTAGGAACCTTTGAAGTGGGTGAGGGGGTGTTGGATCCGGGGGAGTGGTTAAATGTGGGGGACGAAGGGAGTATGGTGCCAGTGTGAGAGAAAGCAGGGCGGAACGTGCCAAACGATGATGAACATGAGCCAAACTGCAGAACGGACAGACAAGTTGGAGTCAGAATGTCACAGTACATTGGTGAGAGGGGCCCGAGGGCAACTTCAAGTTAAATACCAAGGAGGGCCTATCTGCAGAGTGCAGGCACTTGGGGAATGCCCCTTCTATGGGAACGGCTCTTCAATTTCTATATGAATGAAGATGGTTATTGTGCACGTTTCCATAAAAGCCTGGGCGTTCCCTACTTTTAGTGAAATGAGCTTAGTGAAGGGGGGGGGGAGCTCCCTAAACTTAGGGGAGAGTGCCCACACAAGTGCCCACACTTGTATATTATAAAGATCAGTGAGATGATTGCAAGCGTGAGTGTGTGCATGTGTGTGTGTGCGTGAGTGACTGTATGTGTGTGGACTGTGGGTCAGCATACATGTGTGTTTGTCTTAGTGTGTTTGCATACTAAGCACGTGCTTGTGTGTGTGTTTGTGTCCGTCCAGCTGTGAGCGGACCGGTTATAGATGCATGCATGCATTACTGACCGCTGTGGGGGAGTTGCACTCGCTGACAGACTGACAGGTTTCTGAAGCCTCTGAGGAGGCCGAGCTTGTTGATTTCTGCAGGAGAGTAGTGGAAGATTGAGAGACGAGCGGAGGGAAGGAAGGCAGCAATGGAGAGGGGTGGAAAATTGGGAGATAGTGAGAGAGAGAGAGAGAGAGAGAGAGAGAGAGAGAGAGAGAGATAAATAGTTTTTTAGAGGATGCTTTTTTCCTTACGGGGATCTGTGGACAGAATACAAATTAGTTACTAAAATGATTTATTCAGGATGCTACACTGAACAGTACAATCCTATCAGGCAACAAGGATGGATTAACTTCATCACCTGTGGTTGGGGGGCAAAGGCTGAGTTGCACACGGTTGTCGCATACCGTTGGAACTATTTTCGGAGACAAAGCACCGTGTTGTACACACTGTTCTGCACTTCTGCGTCAGATGTTATGTAAAAACCCTCACACCTTTTTTTTAATCATAAATCACAGTGTGGCAGAGAGATCAGCATGGAATTGTGCACACATGGACATATCCACTCTCACTTGTGCCCCAAATTGTCAGAAAATGTATAGTCCACATATTACTGAAGTGTGTAAACATCGGAGGCAATGAGAAAACAGTGCAACAGAAGCGTAACTTAACAGACTGTGAAATCAGAATATTAGTTGAGGAGGAAGCAAACGATAAAAAATATTATTTGTCTGTGTAGTAGTGGCATATCAAAGACGACGAGGGACTGGGTGAAATGTGTTTATATATCATTGGTTCAGAGCAGTGCTTTGAGGAAGACATTTTAAAAGTTGTGGGATTTCACAAAAAAAAAAAAAAAAATCACACCCATGTGAAGTAAGTGGTGCAACTCCGTGTGGGGGTCCCTCTACTGTACCCTCTACTGTACTGTCAGTGTACTGTACTGGCACACCATATATACAGTTAATACTGTATGTGCATGTGTGTTTGTGTGTGTGTGTTAGGTTGCGCACAGGTGGTGAAAAACAAGCATGCTGTTTTCGTGCTCAGACATACCCAGGCAGCCAGCCAGCTAGCCACACACATAGTAAGTGGTTTGCACCACTTAAAAAAAGAAGTGGATGAGTAGCCACAAGGCAATAGGAGAGGAGACATAAAAACAATAGGTGAATCAAAATAAGAATATGTGTATGGATTATGAGCTGTCTGGCTGTCCACTGGACCGGTGCATGGCGTCATCAACCTCCAGGGTTGTTTTCTGAGAAAAGTATTTCAACAAATTCTAAATGATTTGCACCAGCCGGAAAAAGTGCACTAGACCAAAGAAAAGTATTTCAAGGTCCTACAAAATAAAATTCAACTTTTCTGGCTGGACTTTTTTTGGGCTCCCCTATGTCTTCTATCCCCACAAATACCCAGCTTTTCCATCATATTTGGGTTTTTATGTACAGTGGTCTCACAACAGGACAACTAATTTGGTGCTACTCTTCTTCTCTGCTTGCTCTCGAGGAAGGCAGTCACACTTTTTTCTCTCTCCCTCCCTGGTGTGTTTTCCCTGCCTGCCTGCCTGTTTGCCTGTCTCCCCCGGAGCGTCTCTTTCTACACTGTCTCTTCGTTTTTCTTTTGCCCGCCGCCCCCTCCCCTACCTCTTCTTTGTTTTTCTAAGATGTAAGGAGATTAAGTTTTGGCGCTGCGTAATGTGGCTGCCTGTTGCTGTTGTAACACTTCAATTTCCCCTCAGGGATTAATAAAGTTATCTATCTATCTATCTATCTATCTATCTATCTATCTATCTATCTATCTATCTATCTATCTACTCATGATGTCATAGGTATCTCCTTACTTTGTTTAATCCTTCATCTCTTCAGTTCCAATTTTGCATGTGTGTGTGTGTGTGTGTGTGTGTGTGTGTGTGTGTGTGTGTGTGTGTGTGTGTGTGTGTACATGTATATGTATATGTTGCTATATGAGACACAGAGGTGTATGAGACACAGATAATGAGCTCCCGGCATGAAAGGTATAGGCTACACCAGGTCTAAATGGCATAAGCGGAATACACCAATTTAGAAAATACATATATTCTTGCATAATGTCTCCATGCGAGTATATGGAGGAGAGTGAACCTTTTCTCCTTTTCAATACATACTGATCTTTATGTAGATCTGTGTTCAGCATCATTTTTATGCAGACACACATCTGGCCCCTAGAGTCCTAGAGTGTTTACGTGTGGAGAGGGTTAGGGTAAATTGTCTGGGTTCCGCCTGAAGCCTATTTTATGGCCCATCGTGCAACGGCATGATGGCCTACCGACAGGCTAACAACATGTGGTATCCACAACGTGTTGTCAGCTTGTAGATAGGCTAGTATCGACGCGCTGCACCGCTGTACGACAAAGTAGGAATCAGGCTTAAAAGTGCCAGATGGGGGAAGCATGTGGAGTTTGGATAAAGTACAATTCGATGTTCTGAGAGAACAACTGCTCTCAACTTCCGTCTGTCCCAAGCTAGCATCTGGTCCATGCCACCATTAGCAAGTCAGATAATCCCTAGGATTTGCCCCGGTGATGAAACTACACGTAATCAGTCAGATATTTTCCCAATTCATCATTAACAACGTATTACGACCTCGGAGTGAGAATGCATTCAATATGGATGAAACCAGTCTTAAGTAACCACTGTGTATATACACAAGTGTATTTGTAGTATGATAGTGCGCAAATGTATTGGCAGATCTATACATTAGCAGATCTATAAGATCACAACTTGAGCTTGTGTGTCTGCTATTTGCAGTAACATTTTGAAACATTGCAAGCTTGTAGATCAGCTTTTTTTCTTCGAAGATATTTGGTGTAGAAGGAAAAGACGAGTGGGTCAAGGATAGAGCCTCTGGGGACCACCGAAAACTAAGACAATATAGGGTTATGGCCTAGTCCAGTGACCACCGGAAACTACAACATGATGTTCCAATAGTCTGGAAACAATACTTTTTCTACACTCCTTTTCCCATACTTATCCAGACCTGGATAATATTGGTAAAATCCAATTCCATACTTTTCCATACTTTCCATACTCCCTTGTTATACTAATATAGTTCTACAACAAAGCAGTGCAATCAGTGCATGCAGTGCAGGTGGTTTTAGAGTGACTTTTCTGAAACAATAGTTGTTGGTCTTATACATTAAATAAAAATAACAGCAATTCACTCTTACTTAAGTAACATTTTGACTGAGCTACTTTTACTTGTAGTGGAGTAAATCTGAACAGGTTGTATTTGTACTCTTAAGTCTTAACTCAAGTACTGGGGTCGAGGACTCTGTCCACCTCTGGTGTTCACCGCTCACACAACAGATCTCTCTGTTTCTACTAAACCACTGACCGTTTCGGTGGTCACCTCTTCACTGGAAACTGGACTACAAATCAGTGTTGTTTTAGGCAGAACATTTTGATTTTAGTTTTAGTCATTGTCTCTTGAATAGTTTTAATTTAGTTTTAGTCACATTTTAGTCATCTGGAATGTTTTAGTGTTTGTCTAGTTTTAGTCAACTAAATATCATAAGATTTTAGTCGACTAAATCTACAGTTGATTTAGTCAACTAAAATGTATTTAGGCGGGCCTTGATGTCGTCGTAATGACTGACTTTTACACTTGCTGAAAATAGATCTGCTATTTTCAGCATGCAACCATTATACTGGATCTGTTCCACTAGTCCCCTTCCTAGCATTTTAGTCTAGTTTTTATTTGTTGACGAAATTGTCAATACATTTAGTCTTAGTATTGGTCATCATAGCTTAATTTTCATTTAGTTTCCATTTAGTTTTCGTCAGTGAAAAAAGGTAGTCGGCGAACATTTTTCGTCTTAGTTTTAGTCGACAAAAACAACACTGCTACAAATAGGCCTTTAAAGTGGTTACGGTGAAAGTGAGACAGCTCCCCTACCTGGCTGGCGATGTCAGAGGGCATGGGTGAGGGGGGCTTAGAGTGGGCGTTGGCATCCTGGGAGATGAACCCAGAGTCATGTGACGAGACGCTGCTGAGGCGGTGGGCGCCGGCAGAGGGCATCTGGAGGAGACTGGAACACACACAGACACAGACACAGACACATTTTATGTTTTATCTTGAATGGCTAAGAAATCATGCCTGCCACTAAGGATTTTAGAATAGAATATTAGAATATCCTGGTGAAAATACACTTCACAGTTCACACACAATTCAACGTTGATCACAAAAGTTATCATCACAACGGGTCGGCTAACAACATGCTTCCTCCTAACCGTCTCTTCAGTAAACAGAACATGTCCCTTGTGACTAAATAATAACATTGGAAATATTCCAGACGACTGCAGCACAATGTGTTTGATGACAACACAATTATGCTCCAATTCTCCAACAACAGGAGGAGCTGCTGATCCCTCTAATCAGGACCATCAAAGAGCATCAAAAACATCATCTGTCCTCTGATTCAGAACAGCATCACACCCTGTCTGTCGTCTATCTCATTCTAACAATGTCTGTGTGTCTGTGTGTCACTGTGACTGCCGTAGCTCCTTACTGACTGCACCAATCACTCCCACTTAATGATTATTAATGAATTTATTAGTCAATTACAAACGCACACGGGCGCAGTACCCCCCACGGCCACAATGGGGGGCAAATATCTCACAACGGGTAAGGGCTAGTAGATTAAACATGCCGAAACTACATCTCTCAACCCCCACCAGACTCCCTCATGTCAACAATCTTCATTGAATTTGTTAACAAGGGCATGTTAATTAACGAGCATTTAAGGTGAAATGGAAATAAGCCCCAGGGACGGACAGCGATAATCCTCTCTCTGTTCTTCAAATACCTGTGTGTGTGTGTGTGTGTGTGTGTGTGTGTGTGTGTGTGTGTGTGTGTGTGTGTGTGTGTGTGTGTGTGTGTGTGTGTGTGTGTGTGTGCGTGCGTTACCTGCACATGCTGCTCTTGCGGGAGCCTGCGCTGCTGGGGGAGGAGGGAGGGGTCTGGTAGGACCAGCTGAAGTCAGAACCCTTCAGGTCGCGGATCACCTGCAGGGGGCGACATCACCGCACGGTCAAGCACAAAGACCCCATGATGGGGGCCATTTGTCAAGCTAAGCTAATCAATCTTTGCTTTAACCCATTTAGACCTGAGCTCGATTCTACAAAATATCATGACAGTTTTCTGAAAAATATATGTTTCTATGTCAGTCGTTCTCAACCAATTTCATGTCAAGGCAAGGACTCCCAAAAATATATGTAATTGGCCGCCGACCCCCATCTGAAAATATGTTGTAATGAAAATCCCATAGGGTCATTTTAGATTGTGTGTTCCAACAATAAACAAATAAGGCCACCAATGAATATTAAATGTCAACTGACAGTGAAAAAGTACTCATTTTAGATTGTGTGTTCCAACAATAAACAAATAAACCCGCCAATGAATATTAAATGTCAATTGACGGTGAAAAAGTACTACATTAGTAGTAGTACTACAATAGCTACATTTTCTCTAACCACAGACGTTGCCAAATGTAACTCGTTATCATAAATGACACAGAGTCACATACCTGACTGAATCTGACCGAACTTCTTCCCTGACAAATAACGGTTTTGGACATAAAACGGTTTCCACCTGACAAACAGTGACGATGTGTTGCATGAAAACATCATGTTCAAATTGTCCAAACAAGAACAATGCAGTTCTTCTAATCAGCAGAATCAACGAGCATCAAAAACATCAGCCATCCTCTGATTTCCCTCTGATTTCCATGAGTGTCATTGATTACATATTCTTGTTTTGTATGGCCAGCACTCATTATTTGTGCACTGATTGGTTGCCTTAGCCTGGTAAACCATCGCGCTCACTCAAATTCACCATCATTTGTCTTCCGCAGACGGTTGTGGCCCCAAACAAAACGTGTAAGAGCACCAATCAGCATCTGCGCTCAGGGCCCTGTGATTGACAGATAATAATATTATTAATAAATGTTTTGTACATGTTTATTAGTATGACAGTATACCTGCTCGCTGGCTGCAGGCAGTTTGTGTGGATCTTCAGTGAGCACAGTGAGGTCATCAACAATGGCCTGTAAGTGTGTTGTCTCTCCCAGCAGGGCGATCTCTCCATTCTGGAAACAACAAAACAAACAAAACAACAAAAAAATTGAAAATGAACCACAAAATGATAAAGCTTTTTACAGACATATATAGGGTAGACAAATGTATCCTGTTTACGGTTTCCCTCAACAACCTCTGACAGAATTAGTTGTTGTTGGGCATATCCATATTTAAACTTTTTGTGAATTTTCATATTGCACTACTTTGTCATACAAGAAAAGTAGCTAAACTAGCCGGTCAACAAACTGGTTGGTTGGTTGATTTGGGGTTGATTGGGAACGGTCCCTCACTCACCACCACAGGTTGCAGCAGGTTGATGAAGTTGCAGTAGCGCCCCCTCTCTTCCAGCAGGGCTCGGCGCACCGCCTGTCTCTCCGTCTCCTCCATGAGCAGGTACATGTCACTGACGTCCTGCATGGCACTGTCCAGCTGGGGGCGCAAGTTACCCCGTCCTGACAGAGGAGAGGAGAGGAGCGAAGGAATGAGAGGAGAGGAGAGGGAGCGAGGAGAGGAGGTACGAGAGGTGAGGGAACGAGGAGATAGCAGAGGATGAATGAGAAGAGAGGGGAAAAATGAGGGGAGGAATGAGAGAAGTGTTCGTGGCAGGAGAATGATAGATGAAGAGAAGAACAGTAACAGATGTTTAGAAACACTGGACAGAAGGCTTGTTGACAACATGCTAGCACACTGTGCACAGCTAAATCCTGAGTGTTAGTTTAATCACTTAAGCGTCATTTTATATTTTTGGCAATTTGAAAAAAGACAAATCTACAAGTCCAACGTGTTTGCATTCGTCACACATTGTGACCTTAAAGATCTGCTGTTTTCGAAAGAAAAAAAAACAACTACTTTTACTGGTTCATTTGGTTAACTCTCAGAGTTACAGACCTGTTAAGGGTCCATTTGGAAAACCCTAAGGAGGGTCTCTGGACCACACTTTGAGAACCACTGATGTACAGTATCTAGTATTTTTGCACTCTCAGGGTTAAACTAGCACTCAGAATGACGGTGTCTGTCTGTCTGTGTGTGTGTGTGTGTGTGTGTGTGTGTGTGTGTGTGTGTGTGTGTGTGTGTGTGTGTGTGTGTGTGTGTGTGTGTGTGTGTGTGTGTGTGTGTGTGTGTGTGTGTGTGTGTGTGTGTGTGTGCGAGCTGAAATCACATGTAAACATGACAGCCAGATGGTCCCACATATACAAGTAAGTGAATGAGAATCATGGAACGTTGTTAAGTTGAAATGAGATGACACAACCACGGGGCAACACGTGGCGACACAGAGTCCCTGGAATGAATGATTAAATGTGAACACACTGTTTCTACAGGAAGCCACTCAAAAGGATGATGCAGCACAAATACAAATGGGTACAAATGGGTACAAATGGGACAGCATGCAACACCATTACAATGTTTTGAAGGCTTGTGAAACACACGCACGTGCGGCGTGCGCAAACACAGACACGCGCACACACTCTCTCTCAACAATGATCACAATGCACACATATACATACGTACATAGTACATATACGTACATATCGTCGCTGTTGAAACAAACCTTGTATTGCCATATTTCTACTGAAAGTAGCAACACTACTGGTATTTAAAAAAAGTATTAACAACAGCTAATAACTAAATAATAACTAGCCTACATTGGAGTCCACAGGTTCTTTTTCAGGGGTTTTTGACAAGATTTCCACCCAACAGCGGCGATATACAATGCAGTAACGAACAGCACACATACCTAACAGCTCTACAGCCAGGGAACAGAGCAGGAAGAAAGAAATAGGAGGGAGGTTGCAGGAGTTGACAGGAGAGGGGAGGTGGGGAGGTAGAAACAAATAAACGGAAATGTTAGCGATGTCAAATAATGACATGTAAGCATTGCATGTAAGAATAGTAGTGCGTACCGGCTCTGTGTGTCAGTGTCATATATGAAAATAACAGACTGAATAAATGCCCTAAAGCAGCAGTAATGTAAGTAGGAAGCAATAAGCCAAAGGGGAGATTGCTTTCATACAACCATGCAAAGTGATAACTTTAAATGAATCCCCAGTTCCCTGTTGATTGGATTGTCATTTTACTTTACAGTCAGTAGATGGCGCCATACACTCACAAAGCTGAGAGTGGCTGAGCCAAGTTTAAAAATAACAGCCATAGAAACTAGAGGAACCACTGCTCTGGCCTCCCAATGCCAAAGCGCCAGCGCTCACCCAGCAGTCTGCTGTCACCAGTCATTTCTCGCCCTCAGGGCGTCTCACTGGTAGAACGTCAGTGGTTACGAGCCACAGTGTAGACACAGTTCAGGTTGGGTGCACTTTCATAGATTCATAGATTGATATCAAGTGGCATATTTTTCCCTCACCTTTCCGGGCCTTCTTCTGGAGTTTCATGGTGTCTGATGATTTCCTCTTGATCTCCTGGCGAGACCGCTTGTATTCTGAACGGAGGAATTGCAGGCATTTCAATTTCATTCAGCGTTCATTTTGTAAAATGAATGTTTCCTCCAGAAGAGACCAGTATAGTCTCCTCTCCTCTCCTGCATTGTTCATGTTTCACCTTTGGCATGGTCTTTGTCCAGCTGGTTTGCTGTCTTCTTCCATTCTTCTATTCTGTCTTGCAGTGGAGTGACGAGGCCTTCCATAAGAGCACTGAGAAGAGTGTAAAGGACAGGAGAGGAGAGGTTAAGGAGGGGAATGATATTCGTCCTATTTTGGAGAGAGAGACTGTTTTTGGTCTAAAAGTCATGCAAAAGAAAAGTTAAAGGGCTTAATTACATCTGGGCTAGAGACATTAAAATACAACAATGCAATATATCAAAGGATAAAGCTTCTTATGTGACGTGTTAAAGGGTTAGTTCAGATTTATTTTTACTTAAAGCTATCCCTTTTTAGTGGTTGCAAAGGTATTAATTGATTGCCTGAGTCCTGTGGTGGGAGTTCTGGTCTGGTTTTGGTGAATATTAAGTAGTTCCAGTGATTTGGTGGGGACACTGTGGGCCACTCTTTAGCATAGTTCATATTGTTGACCTATTTCTACCATATAGCGCAGCTTTCGTTCAACTTTGACCCCTCTGTCACATAGAACAATTTTTGTGAAAACTAGACTAAAATGTTAGGACTATAGTGGACAAGAGATTCAGTATACGTCATTTTACACTTGGTTGCATGCTGAAAATAGCCGATCTACAAGCTCAACGCGTCGCAGCGCGAAGTGTAAGATCAGCCAATACGACGGCATCAAGGCCTGCTAAAATACATTTTAGTCGACTAAATCAACTGTAGACGTAGTCGACTAAAATCGTATGTTATTTAGTCGACTAAAACTAGACTAACAATAAAATATTCCAGATGACTAAAATGTGACTAATACTAAATTAAAACTATTCAAAAGACTATGACTAAAACTAAAATCTAAATTTGCTGCCAAAATCAACACTGGTGGTCAGGTAGGACCCCAGTTGACTAGTGGTACTGCATGTCAGTGCAAAGTGCAATATATCCTCTCCCCAAATGGGCTTCCTGTCTTAGCTCAGCAGCAGTAGAAAATGTGGTGCTTGTGCCCGGTTCGAATCTCAGGAAGGAAAATACTGTACATTAAGAAAATTATACTTTTACACCTCAAAGAGTTTAAAACTATCATTATACCCGTCCATAGGCAGAGACTAAGGGCCGATTCATACTCCTATTTTACCGCTGTTTTGGCGCTGTAGTGCCGAAAAGATTTCGGCTCATTAGAAATGTTCAGTAGCACCGAAGAGCCGACTTTAGGACGGTACCCCTACTACCCCCCCCCCCCCCCCCCCCCCCGAACCTCAAATGACGTCACATTGTTGGTTTTACAGCGCCGAACCGACTTTTATTCGGCTCTAAAATAGGAGTATGAATCGGCCCTAAAAGGACCCTAGCATGTGCAGAAGAAGTCTCATCCTTCTAGCAGCTTGTTTCTGATTAGAATTATAGTGTGATGCATTTGCCCCCCTGTTACTTTTTTACCCCAGTCTCCCCCACATAAGAGTTATGGATTGCTTAGTTTAACCGCCATTCCAACATACCTAAAACACAACAGACTGTGAAGAGAAGGACGGAGAGAATTCAGCAGTGTGAGGGAGGAAATCACAAATCACTTACTTGGTGAAGTGACGTAGTTTGGTTTCGATGCTGCGGTGACGCATACACATCCTTGTCAGAGCTGAGCCAATGTCCCTGGTGGCACCTGGAAAGACACAGAACCAAGAAACTGTCAGCCTATAAATGACAAGATATATAAATATATGTGATCGGAGATTAAAGCAAGGCAAAGTAGAACACAACAAGGTCTAAATCAATCAACAACTCGGAACAAAGTATATTGTTGACTGGAGTCCCCTATAGGAGGTCTATGGTCATTAGTTCTTCTCAACCTTTTCAGGCTGCGACCCAAAAGAATCATAATTGAACTGGGACACCTCCGCCCAACCCACCCTGGAATGTATGAGTTGCGGCATTCAATTTAGTTTGACTCAGTGCCACAGATACATATTGCGAAAATAGCAGATCTACAAGCTCACAACACCTTGCGTTGTGAAGCAAGTTTGTAGATCGACTATTTTCACAATTGTTGCCCTCTTTCTTATAACATTTGACAATTTGTCCACTTTTTAAGTATAGTTTGTCGGTTACTTTTGATGCAGCAATGGTCTTTTTCTTTTCGTTGAGGATTTTAAAAAAAAAGGTCTCAAAAGTCCTGAAATTGTCACTTCACTGTCATCTGGGGACACCCCCAAAAAATCACGAGAGCCCTCGCTATAGGCCACATCCTTGGTTCCCTGTCTCACACTGCTTTGTGAGCTTGTAGATCGGCTATTTTCACCAAATGTTCGTCCGAGAATAGGGATGCTCGGCTTCAAGCGATTAAAAGGCCTAATGCTGCATCCACATGGGATCAGGCAAACGGCAAAACCTGCTGGACGGCACGGAACGGTAAAAAGATTAAATATTTTCACATTGATGCCGTCTGCCGTTACCGGTTCTGGCTGCCGGGCCATCCTGTTCCGTTTACCGTCCACTAAAATGACATGCCGTCTGCCGTCTAGCGCTTGCCTGACTCCATGTGAATGCAGCATAATCCATACATTCCTTGCCAAAGAGGAAGTTCCAACTCCAGCCACTAGATGGACATGTTCTGTGTCACTTGTTTGTCACTACCTGGAAACAGGAGATGAATGATACTCCCTCCCTACAAAACAAGGTTTTATATTATGTTACTATGTATGCTATGCCTCATGTTGGACATGATGATCATTGCCTCTGGGAGATAAGTGATAGTCCTGCTCTGCGTTGAAGTGTAATTAAACAGGCTCTTAAGCCTTAAAGCCCTGCTAGCTACCCTGGATACGGCCTGGCCTCGCAGTCCAGTGTAATATGTGACAGCACTGATCTGCTTGTAATCTCGCCCACATACTGTAGGGCTAATCTGGGGGTCTCTCACCACACACACACTGACGCATGCACGTGCACACACACCACAAGGGTTCTTCTGATACTGTATACAATGGTTCCATACTGCTATGTATTATTGTAAACCAAAATATTGACAATATTGGTTAATGTTCAGAGAGAGAGAGATATGTTTGTTTGCCTGTGTGTGTGTGTGTGTGTGTGTGTGTGTGTGTGTGCGTGCGCACGCGCACGCGCGTGTGTGTGTGTGTGACACCTCATGAATGTGTGACACCCATCAGAGTATATGCACAGGTGGCGTGGTTGCCACGGCTACCCACCCCCACCCTTTCCGAGGTTCTCACCCCCTCTATCCTGGAGGAAAAAGGAGGGAACCCTGTAAGGGGATATCCCTCTATTCTTCCCCGTCTGCTCTGCCTTTCCTGTTCTCTCTGCTCTCTGTTTCCTAAACACCATGTATGTAGTAGAGAGCGACCAGCTACAACCTGCCTCACTTCAAACTGCTGGCCATGAGAGAGAGAGAGACTTAAGGCCAGTCCAAACCAATGCAACTAGTCGAAACGTGCAACCAGTTGCAAGAAACTGCAGCGGTCTGGACTGACCAGTCGCAGAGACTGGTGCCATTTGTAATGGTTGCAATCCTGCAAGGAGTTATATATCCTCTCTCTCTCAGTGCATGGAACTTATCATGTCAAGGACCCCCAAACTGGTGTATTTATCCACGGGCCACCATTTGAAAATCGTCTATTTGAAAAAATGTGTTTAAACTGTTCCTCATTTTGCTGGGGAGCCACAGCACCCCACTTAACTTACAGAACCAGAGCCTTAAAGAGAAATCAGACACTGAGTAAGAGGAATGTTTGGGATGGTGGTCAGGTGAGATCCCAGCTCCCATTCTATATCACACAAAGGAACCAGGTTAGTGGCTCCGGTCAATTCAGCGTCGCTACCATCGTCAGTGAAAAACAAAGGCCATTTCACTCAGCAGTATTCCCGGGGCTGTCCACATCAGTGCCTGCAGGACCAGTTCAAAGGCAGCCGGTGGAGTATCTGGTCTCCATCTCACAGAGGACTCAGTGTTGGCCGTGCAGATGTAGAATGACTTTTAGTAGGGGGGGAAGGTATGTTGACAGCAGTGGTGGACAAAGTACGAGTAACCCCAGTACTTCAGTCAAAGTAAATATATACCTAGTCAAATATAACTCAACTACAAGTGAAGGTTGCTCAGACTTTTAAATACAAAATAAATTTTATTTTAAATAACACATTACTGTATTGAAATGTGGACATTTACCTAAAAAGAAATACTAAATCCAAAATGTTCCAAAAGAGTAAAAATACTACACAACTCACAGCATGTCACATCACGACTCATTGTGAGGCCGTAGATCGGTTGTTTTCACAACGTTTGAAATATGTGTGTGTTTTGTAAGTTGGGGTCCCGGGGGTCCCTTCCTAGAAGTGTAATGGAGTCAAAAGATGCAGATGTAGAATGACTTTGAGTGGGGGGAGGGGAGGGGGGCGGTGGGGTGGACATGTTGACAGTCCCGTGCGGATGGAAGCAAAGGGCTTTAGTTGTCATGTGTCTGCATTGCTTTTCCAGGTGACTGGTACCGAGGGGGGCTAGAGGTCAAATGTCATCCAGCTGTATCATACGCAGAGGTGAAACACCAGGAAGTGCGTGTGTTAACATGTGGAGGCCATATACGTTGCCGACCAACCAAACCCTATCACCAGGTTCTGTCAGTGGGTTTGTGTTCATGGTATCCGAGAGGTTTGGTTTGATCGGAGCTTATATTATGTCTGTGTATACACTTTTATACCACACTAGGATGACTCGGGATATCTAAGATTTATTCCCAAATAAAAACCTGTGGAAAGACCACGGAAATACACAGACATAATTGGAGAAAAAATATCTATAAATGTCTAATCCTAGCCCTGACCCCAACCTGAAATCTATATACTTGTGGGGACATTTGATCCCCACACACACACACACACACACACACGTGCCTGCAGGTTATGTGTGGCCAGGTTTCACTTTCCTCCTCTTAAAAGCATTACAGGAGGTAGCCACAGCTGCAAATCAGCTCTGGGCGGTTGAGTTGGCAGGATGGATGGATGGATGGAGAGAGAGAGAGAGAGAGAGAGAGAGAGAGAATGGTGGGGGAGGAGTGAGACACTCTCACACAGACAGACAGACAGACAGACAGACAGACAGACAGACAGACAGACAGACAGACAGACAGACAGACAGACAGACAGACAGACAGACAGACAGACAGACAGACGGGGGGGGTAATGGGTGTTGGGGCGGGCTTTGATCTCTAACAGACTGTCCCAATGTCACTGTCAGTCCCCCACCCACCCACCCTCACCCTCCCATCCACACCTGCCAATTTGCTCCCCCACCCCCCCTCCTCCACTTCTTTTTCCCCTCCCAGAGGGGGGGGGATCAGCTGACAGCTACATCCTGTGGAGGTCTGGAGGCTTCCTGCCTGGCCCCTGGCCCTGACCGGACGGACGGACGGACACACTGACGTCTGGTGGTCTGCTTTAGGATGGGGGGGGGGGGGGACGAGGACACTCACATCACACACATGCACACCAAGCTGGGAGGGAGACGAGACATACAGACCCCCAATTCACCTCCCAAGCCCTGGCATTCAAACAGGGTCCAGGGGTGCAGCAATCATTTTAAATGTTTAAAAAGAAAAAAAGGTTTAACCCATTAAGTCCCATTATATTTAATTTTGCCATTCCAAAATAGAAGATCTAACAAGCTACAAAACGCAACGCAATGTGAGCTTGGTGATCAGGTGATTTTGAAGTTGGCAAACGTTGACACTATAATGATTAATATCAGACTATAGAGCTATTTAACACACTATGACGAATGGTGAAAATAAGAGTGCCAGGTTGAATGTGGGTAAAAGGAAAGGGCTGGCGTCATTTCAATTCTTATCGTCAACAAATGTAGTTCACCCACTTTTAAGTAGGACCTGTCTTGCCAGAACAAATACAGCTCATATCAGTTACTCATATAACTCCATTGTTGTTCAAAACTCTGTTAAAACAAGTCTCAGAGCCATACTGTGTTGCTTTGGTCAACACTCTACGTCATTCATTATTACAATGAACGTATTTTCTTTCCAACGACTTCATGAAGGTTTCACAAAGTAGGTGTACAATGCCCAGATTCATTGCAATTATGAATGACGTTGACCAAAGCAACAGTGCAGCAGTACACTGCACAGGGACTTGTATTAACAGGTTTCTGGACAACGATCTTATGATTTCTGGAGTATAAGCTATATTTGTTCTGGCAAGATGGGCCATACTTGCAAGGAAGTTAAACACATGTTATGCTCTTCTAATGTCCGTAGGCTATGTTGTTGACAATAGGTAAAAATGAAATTACGCCTTTTTCTTTAAAGCTGACATTGAAATATTGAAAATGCAATCGGTGTTAACCATGTAAGCCCTATATATGTTGTCGTATGACAACAATAATGTCTACTCTACCAGACATTATTGGCCCGTTTTGAACGCAGCGTGCAATTTACATGAAATCTTTCACGCACTTTCCTACTAGGCTGGGGAATATATCCCACCCTTTTCACATTGGCCCGTTATAGCGCCACTAACCGGTGGATTTTTGCTAAACACATTTTTGGAACCTGGCTGCATATCTCTAGGCATGGGTGCAATCAATTGCCAAGCATCTAAATTAGGCTATACCAGGATGTGTGCACGCAACCAGGATGTGTGCACGCAAAGGCGAGGTCGCGTGCACACATCCACCTGGGTGACAGCAGACTGCTGGGCGAGCGCTGGCGCTTTGGCATGGGGGGTCAGATCAAAATAATGGAATGAATTCTGTACTGGCCATATATGGAGCGTGTCTTGAGTGTACAGGGTTTGATGAGGTCAGATCAACATATGGAATCTCAGATCAGGTCAGCTCCATATATGGAAATCTAAGGGTGGCAGTGTCTTGAGTGTACAGGGTTTGATGAGGGCGCTTTCATAGTAAATGCGACCTGTGGTCGCAACCATTCCAAAGTAGAATGTGTGGTAATGTGTGGGCAGTAATGACACAACAGTTGTGTGGGTAGCCCAAGGGAAAATGAGACCTATTATGGTATATGTGAGGAGGTACGTGGCAGATCGTGCTCTTTAAGAGCGGTGTGTGTGTGCAGTACGGTAGGTGGGTGACAGGGTAACCAAGGGAGGGGGGGAAGGGTTTGAGACAAGCTTCCACTGTCGAGGGAATCGGTGGGAACCGTGGGAGTCTCATGGCTGCGGCGCGCGGCGCTGAGGCGTTGTGCGGTTCCATGGATTCCGAGCTCTGTTTCTGATTAACTTGCCTGATCCCCGAGGGAGGAGGAGCGTTTTTAATAGGCCTGCTTTATAGGGGGCTCCCCTGCCAAGAGCCAGGAACCGGGAGCTGCAGTCTCACTGCCAGGGGCCTCGTTCTCTGATGTCTTCAGCATGGGAGATTAGCTTAACCGTCTCTTTCCTTCAGCATCTTAAACCCTGGTCGCTTGGCTCCGAGTGTCCTCTGTTCTCAAGACTGCGGACTGCTGCTGGAATCAGAACCTGGACGAGAGGCTTTCACTGGAACAGAGGTGGAATTTGGATGGCGCGCAGCGCGCTAGCAAAATGGGCTCCGAACTAGAGTCCAGTTCTACTGTCAAGCTCCCCCCGCCCTGGTCTCGCGCACACACACACACACACACACACACACACAGGTAGTCTGGTAGCTGTTTCCAATCTCTCTCTCTCTCACTCTCTCTGTCCCTCTCTATTTCTCTCTCTCTCTCTTTCTTTGTCTATGTGTCTCTCTCTCTCTCCCCTTCCTGTGTCAATAAGGTGTGTTTATGTGAGCTGTACAGCAGCGAGGTACAGAACATCCTCATCCCTCCCCCAATTCCAGGAATGTGACAATCCCTTGGTGTGTGGGAGCTCCTATATACAGCGACTGCTTTGGCAAAGGAAATCCCATAGTCCATAAGACAACAGCCAACACCTATCCCATAGTCCATAAGACAACAGCCAACACCTATTGACACCGTGGCCGCGAACGTGACTGCGCCCCTGGCACGGCTGCTAAAAGGCCGTGTGTGCGTCACGTGCTGACTATAGCAGATATAACAAGCTTGAATAATAGCTGTGCTATTTTCCCTTGTGCGGCGTGCAATGGGAGTAAAAATCTGGCTTAAGCTTCCCTCCACCCTGTACCATTTCACACCCCCTTCCACAGGCATCAGAATGTGACTTGGCCGACACACAACGGAGGCCAATGACGAGTGAAAGGCGAGGATGAAAGACGGCACACATGGAGGAAGGAAGGCCCGGCTGGCCTCGGTCAGTGAAGGGACAGAGGAAGTGTTGGTTGAGTGTTGCAGGTGCAAATAGGGCTGCCTCTCTCTCTCTCTCTTTCTATCTCTCTCTCTCTGTACATGGCATCCCCATGGAATCTTGAGTAAATGGATCAATTTCAGTGCACCCGGCCCGACGCACAATAATGTGACATATTGATTGTAGATTACATGTTGAGCGACATTATAATGCAAAAGACAATCCTTCACACCAGGAATAATACAGTATACTGCATAAATATCTATCTATCTGTGGTCCTCAAACATTTTCATGTCAATGATCTCCAAATTGAGACACCCATGGACCCCCATTTGAAAAGACTTTGTACCATGTTTTGAAAATAGCAGATTATACAAGCGTTGTAAGCTTGTAGATCAGCCATTTTGGAATGAGCTTAAGTATTGTATTGTAGTGGTTAAACTGATTCTGATGCTATATTAACAAATGTTGCTGGTGACGTACCGCCTGGAACTCCCTCAAGGACCCCACTTTGAGAACCACTGTCCTATCTTTTCTTCGCCCCCGTGTGGAGGCCACATGTGGTCAATTTGTTTTGTTCCGTCTCATGGATTTGCAGTCCTTTACTGAGCAAATAAATACAGAGTTTCGACTGCACCGCGAATTCCAAAACTAACACGAAACATCAAACATCCACATCAAACGTTCCCCTCAAAAACACCCAGGTTGATCTCAGGAGGTGAAGCAGAGCAGAAGCAGTGAGTCTACTAGATGTCTAAATAAAACCTCATGCCTGCTGTTTGGAAGGAACAGCTTTTCAGTTTACAACTTGACATCAATGAAACAACGGTGTCAACTCAACACCGACACAACAGCAGTGCTGTTTGTGTGGGCCAAATTGTCATGGATCCAACTAAGTCCAACGAAGATTCTACGAATGGTGTACAACTCACGAGGTACAATGACGAGTCTGTGACCTTAAATGTTGGCACTGTGCACATGGAAACTTTTCTAGAGCTTTCTCTGTTGAGTCAAAATATAGGTTCTGTTTTAATGCAATGTGTAACATTATGGCTGCAAACCCAAACCTCAAAATGCACGTACTGTAGGACTTATGTTTAGACATCATACCATGAATATATACTCTCTGTGAAAAGCATACGTTCTACTAACTAAAAAAAGTCATAACCAGGCCAAAGTGTTATAGAGCAGGCTTGGTACATCTGGTGATTTTAGACGTATACATTATTGTTCAGCTTGTTCACTGTTTTTTAAATAGGGGTAAATGTGGAGTCAAAACTAAAGTATGTGTCCGTACTGTATGTAGTGGAGTGATGAAAGTCATAAGCTTAAAAAAACACAAATAAGTTAAGTACAGTTACTCAAACAATGTACTTACAGTAAGTACAATATTCAAATAAATGTACTTTGTTACTGTCCACCACGGCACAGTATGTGATCAAAACGCCACCCAAAAGCGGCATGTCACTTCCTGTGTGTCACATGACGAATGTCTCTCATCCTTATGGGTAACAAAACTAATGAAATGCAGAGGAAACAGGCCACGGATCCATTGTCTTAGTTACACACACAAACGTGCATGCAGCACACACATGCATGTGCACACACAGACACACCCCATTGTTGTCTGCACAAGCGCGCACACACACACACACACACACACACACACACACACACACACACACACACACACACACACACACACACACACACACACACACACACACACACACACACACACACACACACACACACACACACACACACACACACACACACACACAGACACAGACACAGAGCAGTTTCCTTTCCCCAGACAGATCCGAGTGTGTTGTAAACATGTTCTGGAGTGCATTAACGACAAACGGCCTCAGAACTTAAAGGAACAGTCAGAGGAGGAGACATTTTAACAGTGAAGGAACTTCCTGTCCAGCAGCGACAGAAGTGCTGCTAAAAATAGACCGCCGGCCTTGTCCAGATGTGCTTTTCATTATGAGGTGAAAGAGACACAGAGAGAGGGAGACTGTGGCTCAGGAGGTAGAGCAGGTCGTCCAATGATCCATGGGTCGGCGGTTCGAATCCCGGCTCCTCCTGTCTACATGTAGAAGTGTCCTTGGGCAAGACACTGAACCCCAGTGTAATGCACATGTAAAGCGCCTTGGATAAAGGCGCTATATAAATGCACCATAGAGAGACAGACAGACTTTTGAGATTCAGAGATTTGTATTCTATTACTCCACCGTTGTTTGAGAAGAGTACGTTAAATGGTGGTTACAGAACAGTAAGGGTCCATATTATGGAACCCCGTACACTCTGGGCTCCTGGACCACACTTTGAGAACCACAGTTTTGCACGACGGAATCCTACTTGACCAGGAGCACTGCTCCTCCCAACTCCTCTGGGCCTTGTAACACCAGATGTCAACGATATGCGTCTTGTCACGTTGTAAACGTATACATCGGCCATTTTTGCCGCGTGACACCGTCATAACACGAACCCTGAGTTAACTTACTGCTTAGAGAACCTAACCCTTCAGGTTTTCCAACAGGTCCCAGCAAGGAATGCACCGATATATCAGACGACAAGCAGCATCGACCGAGTTGGGTTTCAAGAAGCACAGTCTGTAACAGTCACATTGTCTATAAGGGTTAGGGTTAGGCCAATGTTTGGAACCGATGTTTGTCACCGATAGATGACCTGCGAGCGCCATCTGTGTGTTTATTGTTTTGGAAGCAATGCTTGTTTTACTGAGCCAAGTGCTGTGACTCCCCGCAACTATGATACGACTTCATTATCTCTCAAGACAGGCATGTCTGTAATGCTTAAAGGCCAACTTCACTGATATTCAATATGGGTTCTAGTACAAGGACGTGTGGCAATCAGACACAACACTTCTCCACTCTCCAGTGTGTTATGTGTGGCCCTGGACAAATCTCCTCCAGCCTATGAAAATGACGCACTTTGACAAGTCTGAATTTGGTATCTATCAGCATTGGTCGATATGGAGGGGAAATAATCAGGGTATCTGTATCAACCTCAAAAACTCAGCCGGTCGGGTCAGTGTGTCTGTCTGTCTGCGTGTATGTCTGTGTGGCTGCCTGCCTGCCTATGCATCCATCCATTCATCCATCCAGCCCAGCTCCACACAGAAGCACACAGACATACTGGGTGAATCCATGTGTGCCGACAACAGCTTCGTCATTAGATCTCATCAAACCGAGACCAGCTCATCTCGGTCTCCTCCGGAAATCGTGACAACTGAACAAGCCCCCGCGGTCACGTGACCCGACAGCGCACTTCAAGGACCTTGTTTAGTCAAAACAACGGGCAGAACACGGCCGCTTGTTTTCAATCAGCCACTTTGGTTGATTAAAACCATGTCCTTATTCTTACTTTAAAGACCTCCTCCTCCTCCTCCTCCTCACTCGCATTCCTCCATCCATGAATGTTCAGGCCAGATGAACACAGTGTTCTCCTTAAAACCTCATTTATGCTCCACGGTATGACGGCGGCGCGCACGGAAAATAACAGAACTACAAGCTCACAGCGTGCCGTGAACGCATAGTGGCGAGCTTGAAGGTCTGTCTTCGGTCTTCACCACACGATGCCATCGTACGACAAAGTATAAATCTAGCTCTACGTCTCCTGTTTGTCTTCTTGGTTCTGTATTTTTGCCCATAGAGGGTGAGCAACGCAGAGCCAACAGTCTTGTTTTTATCTCCACTCTTTTTATTATTATTATTATTCCCCCCTTTCCCTCTTGTTCCTCTCCCCCACCTCTCTCCCTCCGTTCCCCGCCTGCAGTAATAATAATTATTGGAAAACATTCATTTGCAGCGAGACCACATCGGGCCCCGAGGATTGAAATGTTGGAGACATGGAGGGGAGGAGGTAGGAGAGGTATGCGGTGCGGTCACAGGCAGCTCTGCTGTGCTCTGAGACGGACACAGCAGCTCAACGGTGGATGGAAAAGAGCCTGAATGTGCTTGAGGTGACCTCAAAGATAGAGGTCACTCAATACCTCTAGCGTAGATAGAATGCGTCATGCAATCAGCCATAATGGAACACTGGCACAGGAAAAAAGAAAAGATTGTCACACATCAGCCAGTGCATTCATCAAAGGTGACACCAGGACCATATAAATAAATGACAGTACATAATGCACTTAACCCCAGGCATTCATTTACAAGGGGGATAAAAACATGAAAAGTTGAAATACGGAGATACACGTTTTCAATTCCTGCCCAACAGCAACTACATCATGCTTTAGAATGGATAACTGATTCCAAACAGTGGGAAACAGTGTTTGGGTCATGGACGCATATATTTTTTTTTCTTTTTTTGATATTTTCATTTTCAGAAAAAAAAAAAGAAAAATTTACTTTTTCTTTTATTATGAATTTATTTAAGATTTTTTTTAAAAGAGGAAAAAAGAGAGAGATATACAAGCTCACAACGTGTCACACCGCGACAAGTTGCAGAGCTAGTTTGGGTCCCAGGGAAGACATAAAAGTTCTGTGTTGTGGGCTCGGACTAAAAAGTCTCGGTACCACCACTTTAGATGGGAAAGTTCCGGGGCAACTGCATGGCTGTCAGCGAGGCTCACATGGCCAGGCAGCCGTCTCTATCACTGAACATGTCCGTATAAATAGCTGCACTGCTGTGACAGCAGGGCGGAACAGTATAATCTCCTGATGATCTGGCTCGGAGCTGGGATGCCACGGCGGCACGGCGGCACTGCCAGGATGTCCAGATGGCGGGCCGGGATATCCGTTCCATCTGCCAAACCCAGAGGAGAGTAGCACCGAGCAACCGACATGACCGGCCGCGCCCCGGCCAGCGGATTACTGTGGCTCACTGACACACTGATCTACTAGCAGGACACTGTGTGTGTGTGTGTGTGTGTGTGTGTGTGTGTGTGTGTGTGTGTGTCACTGAGGCAGAGGAAGACCGAGGGTGATGGGGAAACGAATGTGGCACGCAAGAAAGAATGAAATAAAGAACGAAGGGAAGGAAGAAAGAAAGAAAGAAAGAAAGAAAGAAAGAAAGAAAGAAAGAAAGAAAGAAAGAAAGAAAGAAAGAAAGAAAGAAAGAAAGAAAGAAAGAAAGAAAGAAAGAAAGAAAGAAAGAAAGAAAAAGAAAGATCTGTGTACTTTACTGGTACTGTTATATTATGTCTGTGTGTGTAATGATGTGTGTAGTTTACTGGTTCTGTTATATTGTGTGTGAATGCGCGGGTGTGCACGTGTGTGTGTGTGTGTGTGATGGGAAAGTGTGAATGTGTTCAAAGTGCCAAAATAGCACATTGGCCAGCTCACTATGCATTGCATTTGCAACGCATTGTGAACTCGTAGATCTGCGATTTCCGCTGAATGTTGGCCTATTTCCGCCCAGAGTTCGCCTATTATGACATCCCAGAGTGTGATCACATTCACAGAGGGTTAGGGACAGCTCTGCTCTGTGTGTCTGTGTGCTACAGAGTGGGGCTAAGAGGATTAGCTAAACGCCTCTGCCTATAGCGTAGCAACACAGAGCTGTAGAAATCCCACTGGCTGCAACCCCCACCCTAGCCAACACTTTCCCTCCCCCAACCACCCCATCTCACCTTGTTCACCCAAATACACAGCCTGTACGATTATTGCCCACGATGGACACCTCCATATGGCCCCGGTCCAAATCGGTCATGATGTTCAAAGATAGTGATATTTATTCATCCAGAGATGCGATTTACACACGCCACTGTGAAGTATCAATCAGGCTTTACTCACAGTCTTATGTGCCTGCTTTGTGCTATGTTGTATCGAGGTGACAGTCATTAGCCTGGTTAATAAACCAGACCGAATCAGCCGTTGGCAAAAATAAATTGCCTGCCGGCGGATTACGGTCTGGAGAGGCTCAATTGTACGCCCATTTCCTACACCAGAGAAATGGGGCGGCCAATCGGGACACGGTATGCAATATGGGCGGGCTTTGGTACAGTGACTTTCAATGCTTGAGACCTTTGACTGACAGTAGCTCTGACCAATTGCGTCAAAGAGAAAATGTTTCAACCCGCTCCCCTGGAAATGAAATCAAAGCTGAGCCTCCCCAGACTAATATCCCGCGGTCCGTGCGATATTAGTCTGGTTTATTAACCAGGCTAGACAGTCATGGCTTGGTGCTGTCAGCCATGGCACAAACCTCCAAGCCTTGACAAATCACTCTGACAAACCAGATGGAGGAACAACACAAGGGGAGATATATGATCGTTTTATAATTGTGTACCCCTTTAAAGGGACACTTTTTGCAAAATAAATATATGTTAATGTCGTTTAGAAGATTTAGAACACTTTCCTGGGGTCTTTGTGTGAAATATGTGGTTTTAGATATTTTAGATTTTAGCAGTGTGCATGATGTCACAGACACTGGTCTCACTTCCTTCCTGGACTACATGTTGTCTCAGTAAGACAGCCCTCCCCCTATCCACAAGGAGCATTGCACCAAAGCATTATAGGAATTGTAGTCCAGGAAGGAAGTGAGCCCAGTGTCTGTGACAACATGGACACTGATAAAATCTAAAATATCTAAAAGCACATATTACACACAGAAAGACCCCAGGAAAGTGTTCTAAATCTTCTAAATGTCATTAACATATTTTTTTTTGCAAAAAGGGTTTAGTGTCCTTTTAAGCAAAACAACGACGACAACAAAGAAGCTGCGAATGTAAGAACTGAGCCACTCAAGAGAAGCGCAGGGCCTCAAACATGAAACATTTATCTCTTTAAGACTAGATTCTCCAAATATATTTGTCTAGTATATACTTTGTGGTTGGCAGGACTTTATTGAACCCAGATGGCCCCTGGTCTGTAAAGACAGACAAGCGTTCAGACATAGATCCATCAATTCACAGAGCAAATACACCCGCATGCGCGCGCACACGCGCACACACACACACACACGCCAAAACGTTTGGCATTCGACCCTTCCAGCTGTTCCATTAAACGCAGACGCTGACGCCATCACCTTTTTTCAAATTCCAAAAACGGGCACAACACATTGAGACTGGGAGTCTGGTCCTGAAACCAGACCTTCTGTTCTGTCACATGGAAGCAAGCCGGAGATAGAGGCATAGAAAAAGGGAGCAGAGAACAGAAAGACAGGGTGATTTAGGTCTTCCTGGAAACACGCTGAAATCTAAAAGGCACCAAAATGTAAAACCCTTCACCAATCCACTGTAACTCACCCACCTAGGCTAGACAAGTGGATCCTAAACGGTGTGCCGTGTCATGACAACAAGGATAACTACAAAAAGTTATTAATTGTCCTCCTGTCATTTATCCGGCTGGCTAGGCTGGTTAGGGTTCCTCTGGCGTGGGATGTCCCCATTTTTGGCACACTTTTGGCATTAAAATGTGTCAGAAATTGTCAAACATTGTGACAATACCAGATCTACTTAAGAACATGACTTTAATAAATGTAATTGGTTACTTTCCACAGCTGCCTATCTGTGCACTTGTTCCAGAACAAAGAGAGTAGACTAGTATATACCACATGCACGCAGCCTACATCAGGAGGTTCAAAGGTTATCACGCTTCAACACCGGCTCGGCTCCAATAAATATTGACATCCCTCTCTCCAGTTTAATTGCTGCTGCTCGTTGTAGGCAGGGATGCCTCGTCTCCCACAGGACAAAAAGCAGCAGAGCTGCTCAGCAAAACCACCAGCGAAACAAAACTGCTAAATCTGCGTTTTGCAGATTCCTTGAACTAATTAAGCAAACACCCATTCAAATTGTCAGCCTGTGTACAGAAATAAACGCTGACAGCGACAACGCCAGTTTTTCCAATCCTTATCCGCAAAACATTTGTGTGGGACAGCTTAATTGGGATGAGAAAATCCTCAATTTTGAGTAATTTTCCACAATAAGCACCGCATCCAGGACGGGGCAGGCAAGTTTCACTCCTCTATAGATTAAGATATGTTTTGCACTGAAGAGAACAGCGTTCAGTTATGCACACCACATTTCATTGCGTTCCTTTTTTTTATTTTTATCTTTACAACATTTTCCCATACGGTTTACTTATTTATTTTTTGAGAAACTCATACAGAATTACAGATGGCAAGCCAGGGAATGTTTACTGCAATCCCAAAGTTAATGTCACAGAAAGAGAGGGGAGTAGAAGCGAGTGCGAGTATAGTGACACAGTTACAGGGTTTTTTTATGGGTATCCTATCTATGGCTGTAAACCCATTTTCCCTCCATCCCCGTCCCTCTCTCTACCTCACTATCTCTCGCTTGATCCCTTTTCTCTACTAGCGATCATTCTCTCACACGTTCTGTTCTGCAGCAGAAAGCACACAGACATGCTTTGCTTTGAAGTGTTTTCCTGGCAGTCTGAGCCTCCGCTTTGGTGGTGGCCTGATGCCAGCATCAAGCAGGGAGTCGTTTGTTTGACCTCATTGTACCTCGCTCAGTCACATTAAATGCAGGTTTATACTTTGTCGTACAAATTTGGTTAGAATCACTCACTGCTATAGAGTGTTTGTTCAATATCAGGGGGTCTAGTGGTCTTCCCGTCTCTCCAGCTCTTTAATAAAACACAAAATCAAATCAGGAGAGAGAATCTCACAAAGTCATTCAATCATTTATTAGTTCCAGTTTCAATTTATCTGCTAATTTATTTGTTTCACCACTTCCCATTTCACTTGTTTATCCTGTATCCTGTATGGGTTTTCTTTCCTGATTGAATCAAATTGGTATCTCGACCTGATAACTGTCACTAAACACTATAGCAATGATTACTGTGGGAAAATAGAGCAATTTAATACAACAAAATCACTTAAATGCGTAACGAGTAATGCCAAAAGGCCAAATTCACACCAGCAGTTCTTCCACTAAATGGGTCGTATATAAAACACATTTGTTGCAAAGCCTTGCACTTAATAACCATCTTTCAAGACGAAAATGAGCAGTAGGACATCTTTAAATGGAAACGGTAATATATCCATGTAATGTGGTATGATGAATATTGCAAACAAGACGTTGGTGCGTTGATACTGATAAATGTGGTCCTAATCTTGTCTGTTAATTGTTAATGAGGGTCTGGCGCTTGCTCAGACAAAATAAATCTAAATTACCTTTGCTAAACCATGACAATGATATCATTGCTATTCAGTGTGTTGGATTACTTATTTCGAAGCAAGTTTCAAGTAGGCTACTCTCTACTAGTTGCTTTTCATACTGTACTGAAATTAATGGAATCCAATGACTTCCTTGACTACCAAGCGTACCATAATGTTAGTCAGTGCACTAAACATGCCAGACCACTGGTATGGTATTTGACTCTTTAAGCTAATGTGATGCATCTTCTTTACAGGGCTAACATTTAATAAGAGCTGGGGATGCCTGTATGCAGATGACAGCAGGGGCAGCTATATTTGGTTTTTAGAGGCGTGGAAGCGTGAACACTGTTAAAGAGACATGCCAATGTAGCTATTTTCCCCTAGCAGCCGATGGTCCGTTTACGACCCCACCACTGCAGACAGCTTTAGACCATGTTGGCATGTGACCTACGGCTACCAGCTGTCCAATGTGTGTGTGTGTGTGTGTGTGTGTGTGTGTGTGTGTGTGTGTGTGTGCATGAGCATGTTCACTTGTATGCATTGACTGTACATATATGCCTGTTTGTGAGTGCATCGATGTTGCATTATGGACATTTACATGGTCATCCGTGTGGCCGAGAAGGTTCCTTTTTCTGACCTAAATACTGCCGTCAGCGATCAACTCCACTGAAATGTGTGTCAATCAGGGGGGGGGGGAGGGGTGGTTGGCCTCGACCTGATCTGTCTGCTCCAAGTGACAAAGCAGATCAGCAGACCTCATTAGGACCAAAGTCACAATAAGCTCACACACTTCTCTGTGTGGTCTCACACTCCTGTCCGGCCATTTTATGATGGATCAGACTTCAGAGGGGTCCTCTGGATCGGCGGGGTGTCACATAATTAGTAGTAACTTTTTGCTGGGCTTGAATAAAATATTATTTTTGCCCAATCTGTATGGTAGAGGATGTGAATACAATTACACAATTGCGGTATAGTTGTATTTGGTCTCCCTGCTCTTTAATTCAAGGCATTCCTATCCTGTGGTTTGGTCTGACCACTACTGGTTGACAGGTGGTACTGCCTGAAGGTCAAAATATTTTTCCCCCCTGAGCAAGTAGTGAAGATCTATTAGCTCATTCTTGCACTCGACCAACTCGTTCAAATCCCTTCCGTAACATGACAGTTGCAGACTGCAGCTTAAAATATACAATAATGTAGACCCCACTCTTTTAACCCGTCCTAGCTATTTAGGAGCAGTCAGTGGGCGCTACAGCGCCCGGGGAGCACTTAGGGCTTAAGTGTTTTGCTTACGGACACTTCAACACACAGACCGGAGAACTTCTGTTTCCAAGACCACCGCTCTCTCTACCATTCAGCTAAGGCCGTCCATCTAGAGTTTCTTCCTAATCCTCAATCCCCAACTGTCTTTCTTAGGCTTTGTGTCTGTATACTTGAAGGAATGTGTTGCGGGTAGACAAGGAAACAGTCTTAAGTTCTTATGGTCCTGGCACACCACTGCCGTTTTTTTCATGTGATTAATTCATCCAAAGACATACTATTGTTTGTGTCATGAAGTTATCCTCAGAGAATGTGAAATTCTAATTTGTTAATATTAAGTGCCAATAAAGCGATGCAATTCTTTCTTATTTGGAATAATGTAATTTTTCATGCAGAATAAATGCGTGAATGAATGAATGAATGAATGAATGAATGAGGCATTGTGAATAGATGTGATTGATTTGCTGGTGATTTTCACATTGTTTATTCGTAAATCCCTCTGTGTGTAAAAGACCTCGTCGTACAAGCTCACAATATTGTGAGCTATATATATTAGCTATTTTTTAATTGTCCAGGCACTGGGAGAATGTATGTAGTGGTGCCTGTGCTGAATGACCAATCGCAAAAACAAATATCATATTTGTGAGAGGAAAGCAAAAGCAACAAAAAAAGAAAAAAACTAAACCAAAAAAACAGATACAGAAAACCTAATCCAAGCCCACAGAAAGCACATTTCGTCCCCCTCATAAAAAACACTCCCTCGTGGAAGATAAACCCTGCAGCTCAGGAACGATGTTTATGTGGATATAGTTTCCTCTACTTACCTCTGGAGTTGGTTGCCATGTCTGCCACCTTCTGAAAGGCATCTAGGAAAGCCACCGCAGCCAAGATTGTGGTCCTGGAGAATAAAGGAATTTTGTTTTCATACATAATACTAACGCATACATTACACATATACACATACATACATACACACACAATTTGATTTGATATTTTATTACATTTTTCCGGTCAAGCGGATGCACATTTTATATTCACCTGAGTTGAGAGTGCAGCTTCGTGGCCTTGGCACTGAAGTCCTCCCACACCGGATAGGAGCTCTAATAAGACACAGAAGAAGGGGGACAAACAGATCAGACAGACATCTCAGAGGCCACAGGAGAAGATGCTAAACACATACTGAGGGCCAACGTGACACGGAGGCCATGGGAGAAGATGCTAAACACATACTGAGGGCCAACGTGACACAAGTGACACAACACGATGTTCCTGCTCGACGAGAGTGAGCTGATAAACTCTCAATGTCAAGCTCACATTCTGTTGTTTTCCCTCAATACAACATCCTCCCAATAAGATGCTGATAAGCCACTGAGTGAAAGTGAGTATAGATAAATGGCACTACATCCAAGCAAGTAATAGATACTGAGTACTGACACACTACAGCTACACGTGGTGGCTATAACAAAGTATATTTACTCGAGTACTGTACTTAAGTTAAAAACAAATGTGAGTATCTGTAATTTACTTGAGAATTTGTATTTTTGGATACTTTCAATCCACTATATTTTGATGCCAAATGTTGTATATTTGACGCTACTACATTTCTAGGAAGGGAAAAGGTAGGCTACAGAATAAGTAAAGTGCCACGATGCGACATATTGTGAGCATTGATTATTATTAAAAAAAAATAAGATTTCTTTCTGGAAACAGCAATGCATTGATATAAAAAGATGTACCTGTGTTATTTCTACTTTTGAATACATAAGTAGCAACTTGTAGTCAGTCACTAATTGAGTACTGGGATTGAGGACTTTATTCAAAGTGAGAATACTGACTCACACCACTGAATGAAATCCAAGCGAGTATAGATATTGACACGTCAGTGAATTCAAAGTGAGAATACTGACTCACACCACTGAATGAAATCCAAGCGAGTATAGATATTGACACGTCAGTGAATTCAATGCCAGTATAGGCCAAGAGGGTGTGAATAACGCACCAAGACCCTTGGGGTTGGGTTTACGAGGGATGATGGATGTGTTCTTAATATGCTGTTACCTGCCTTTCAACAAAAAAAAGGTCAGCATGCATCTTTTCCAAGATTCCGAGATATAGTGCTAATTTAACACAGAGAGAATAAAAGTCGTGGACTTCCAGTTTAACATTATCCGTCTCCTCAGCCAGTCATCATCTTTGGTGTCCCTGCGTTGTCCCTATGTTGGGCATGTCATGTCACTATAGCTATATAAATTCATTAGGTGAAAGATTTTTCAAAACATTTCCAAAATAGTTTGTAGACCGACCTATTTCCGCTATTAATCATATACAACAAAGTATATGGGGCTTAAGTGGCTTTAAATAAACAGCCAGGACTTTGCTGTGTAGTTTCTCCCAGTGCTTTGCTTTTCAATGCCCTGCAGATACCTCTACTTAGTACTTACTCACTACTTACTTACCATACTCTCTCCACAGCTGTGGCTTGTGGCAGCCTGCTACATGTTAATAAGCTGTGCATGCGTGAGATGCATAGGCCTGTCACAGTTATTACATAATCGCCGGATCGCAAATTACAATAATTTTTGCACAAACGTCGTCATCGTTTCAATTCATTGGTATGAATTACTCTGTGGAAGAATTGGGGGAATTGGCTCACAACTACAGGCTCACAGTGTGTCACATAGTGGCATTGAGACAACATGTTTGAAAGTATAAACCATATCGAATGCATGGACTGTTTTGGCATTTGACATTATCATTATTTTTCATGTCATGACATGACGTACACATACAAAATAAGGTTATATCTGCCCTTTGCAATTCCTGTTTATAAAGCCTAAAAGGCAAACTGAAATATATATATTTTTTGTTCAATGCCAAAACCACAATTAAATCATTAATAGCAATCATTTGTATGACAATCAATCATCCAACAAACATTAACCCATTCTGACCGGGCACCCATTTTGGTGTCAGCATCATGTTATGCTTTATCTATTGAGAAATAGCAGATCTACAAGCTCATATCGCGCCACCGAGTGGCGCGATACGAGCTTGTAGGTCTGCTATTTTTGTAAAAATCGAAGAACGACTGACATTTTTAGAATCTGATCTCAGGTCAGAATGGGTTAATCAGACCGGTGTTAGTCCAGTGGAAACATCGTATGAATCTGATCTCAGGTCAGAATGGGTTAAATGATCGTGACAGGCCCTAGTCATGCATTCATGTGCCTGCGTGCATTGCACTGAAAGAGCACACGTAAGAAATGTAATGAAGTTCAAGTTGAAGTTGACGCGTGTGTTTTTGGGGAGAACATAGGGCAGGTAGCCTGCAAGGTCTTTGAGCGATCGCGATTAGATTTCCAACAGGATCATGGCAGCCTGCCTGAGGGCACTATCACAGAACCAGTCCGAACATAAAACACCTTCATGGGGTAGATCCCCGTTTCAGCCTATAAACAAGCTGTGCTTCTGGCCTGGAGGAAGGGAAAAAAGAAGGCCTCTTTAAAGAGAATTCTGACTACATGTAGTAACGTAGAATCTAGAAACACTTAAATATTGCCTTTCCTTGTCATTCCTGTGATCTGATTTTCAGCCCTTTTAGTGTCAAGGACCCCCAGTTTGATATGCATTAGGCCACGGACTCCCATACTATTTTGGAGCTGTACTATAGGGGGACGAACACTATAAAATCACCAGTGTTCATTAAACTCTGAGACTGTACAACTGGAAACAAATGGATTTAGTAATTTTTTTTGTTGGCAGCCATAAACAACATAGGGCTTTGGGCCAGTGCTTGCCTGCCAAATGAATCATGGGAGATTTAGGAACACAGAATGGCCAAAACAGACATACAGTGGTTATTTTCTCTGTCAAAGGCTTGTATTGAAATATTGTTGTTTCTATAGTATAGAGACTATAATAACCATCAAAATAAAAACTTCATGTTGACAGCTGAGTGTTTCTCCTTAAAAGGTAAAACTTAGCCGACACTAAACTTAAAAATCACATTGTGTTCCACTGAACAGTATACGCCTGTGACATCAACCATAGACCATACACATTTCACAGGAGAGAACCAAGACATATGGCATTTATTCATCACCGGGACAATGGAGGATTTCGTTTAGGTTCAAAATCAGTGGTGTTTCCCTTCGTAAACTCAATGGCAGAGTACAACACCCCCCCGCCCCCCCACAGAAAGCGATTTAGGACTATCATCACAAACATAATGTTTGCCTTGAACCCCCCCCCCCCCACACACACACACCCCCGCCTACTATCTTCTCTCTGACTGCAACAGGTGGTTCATTATTGTGTGTGTGTGTGTGTGTGTGTGTGTGTGTGTGTGTGTGTGTGTGTGTGTGTGTGTGTGTGTGTGTGTGTACGCCTGGGCCTCCCAGGGGGCAGGACTCAGGATGGATGCGCTGCTAAGGAAGAGGTCTCCTACTCCCCACATGGCTGAGGTCTCCTACTCCCCACATGGCTGCTCCTTGGGAGACAGGAGACCCCAGAGGAGGTCTCCTATAGTCCCCACATGGGAGGGAGGAGGGGAGGAGGCCACAGAGGAGAGGAATGGGAGATAAAGCACGACTCACACCAGTTACACAGCTGGGTCGAGCGATGCGACTTCAATGAACCCCAATATCCATATTCTGGGGGAAGAAATAGCCAATTATAGCTGCTTTTTTGAGGGTCTCTAGCCGCTCCTATGTCCAGTTTTGAGTGTTTGTCCTAACACAAACATTGAACGTTTTGAGTGTTTGCATAAACACAAACATTGAAGACAAAGGCGAGGACGCAAATTATCATTGGCCGGAATGAGATGATGTATGATGATAAGAGCGCCACTCACTTAGTCAGTTCACACGGGTGTGATTTTTAGTACTGCAATCGGCTGCGTATGTCAGTGTTGTCCGTCGACCAATCAGGGATTGGCTGACGTAACTAAGGTACGTTTGGTGATTGACTGGGTATGTACAGTATGTCAGGGTAAGAAGAATGGTGGTCCCTTATTGGCTGTTGATAGTGACGTAACTAAGGTACGTTTCTAAAAGATTTAGAACAGCAGTTGTAACAGTACTTGCACGCTCTGCTTGCGCACAAGTAGTTCTAGTTCTAGTTTATCATGTATTCTCCTGAATGAGTTCTCTCTAAACTGGTAACCCACCTGAAAATGTATTTTCTGTTCTGAACAAACTATAGTCTACAGCAATGATTACTATAAAAAATAATAGAGCTGTTCTACACTTATTTTAACAAAAATGTATCGCTTACACCCCTTTAACATATTTCTGCCATATTAGAGAACTGGATAAAATGCAACGCCCTCCGATGAACAGTCCCAGGTGTTTTGTGGTGAACTCAAACTACCCGATCTTCACTGCATCTTATCTGCCACGTTCTCCTCCTCCTCACCCCTGTCTCCAGCACCTGTCTGTCATCAATCCATCTCTTATATAACTGTTGCCTGGTGTTTTTCACCCTCTGCCCCAGAGGCGTCATTTCAGAAAAAAAAGAAGAAAAAAAAAGAGGGTGGCAAAAAATAGACTGTTTCGAATGCGTCGTGATATGCAGCATTGCAAGCTTGTAGATTGGCTATGTCCAAAATAGACGTCTGTCTATAACATACTCTGATGTCACATGTCGTAAGGGTGTGGATTGAGAGATAAACACAGGACAGTGCCGATATGAAATCAGCATGGAGAAAATATGCATAAAAAACTGAATTTGACTTTGACGTTAAATGCAAACGCTCAGGGAAGGTCATTGGCATCCTCTGGGACCCCAAATTATGCCTCTGCTCTGACCTCTAATTGTTAAGCACATACACTGTCTGGGAAACCTTGAATGTTCAAAAATGTATATATTTCAATATTTTAAAACATTTTCCCCATAGACCACCTGTAATTATGCCATGGACCAATGGTCCGTGGACCACTGTTCTAAGAAACAGTGCATTACACGTCTGTTCAATGCGTATCTATGTGGCCAGCTCAGCCCCAGGCGCTGACGGGCCTGCAATGGCCCAGCGAGGCAGCAGGAATGAGGTCACAATGATGTGGACATCACATCAGCACACTGCTGACTAAGGGCTTCTGCCTCCATTCATCTCCGCTGCTTATCAATACACAGTCTGACTCTTTCTAGAGCTGTCTGTCTGTCTGTCTGTCTGTCTGTCTGTCTGGCACTATGATGACAACACAAATCGGAAAAATTATAAACCAGCGGTGCTGACTGAGACACTCAAGATTTGATTTCATTGAGCTTCTCTCACTGAGTCTGACAGACGAAGGGGCCTGATGGCGCCATGCCTCACTATGCCGCACCACGTCCCACTACACCCTAACATGCCCCACTGTACCCTACCACACCCTAACATGCCCCACTGTACCCTACCACACCCTAACATGCCCCACTGTACCCTACCACACCCTAGTACAGTGCATCTCAAAGTGAGGTCCTTGAGGGGGCTCCAGGGGACAATCCACAGATACCAAATAGACCCTTTTCTGCTCAGTAACTCTCAGTGTACACTCTCAGGCAGAGCCGAAGAGTTTGATCAATCCTCAAGGGGGCCCGTCCCGTCCCCCCCCCCCCCCCGCCGCAGCGCGGAAAAAAAGTAGTTGTTTTCGCTGGTACTTTTAAAGCAGCTTCTATAGGCCAATGTCCAAGCCAAGGTGAGGACTTTCAGGAGAGAGAGAGAGAGAGAGAGAGAGAGAGAGAGAGAGAGAGAGGGAGATATATATAGAGAGAGAGATATAGAGAGATACGGAGGGAGAGAGAGAGAGATCATAGGCGGCGGGTGCGTTTTACCTTTGGGTAGGCTACAGAATTGCGTTGGGGGGCACTGTCGCGGCCGAGCGAAGCGAGGCCGCCGCCGCGGATTTATTTATTTATTTATTTCCCAAATGGTCTAAAAATGAGTTCTTTAGCATACTTTTACCAATGAATTAGCCTATACACAGACAGCGACTGATCAGCCTATTTTGGACGATATGGGTCTTTTCTCGAGTCAGTGTGTAGTCTCACTAGTCTGTGGTTAGGTCTCTTTGGTGAATTCTTGATCAGTGTTATTATGTCACGCCTCAAGAACAACTACAAAAGAAACCCGATTAGCACTTTTTAACACCTCTTGGACGGCCGGTGTCTCTCAAGACAGACTGTTGCCTGAGGAACAACAGGGGAGGCGCTGTTTTCCCGAATATTTGACGATGGGATTCTCAGATTGCCGGCGGAGAGGTCCAAAATGTTCGGAATTCCCAGAAAATATGTAATGTAAATGTAAAATGTCCACGAAAATCTTCATGGGGGCCGAAAGGGGCCCTAGGATTCTTCATGGGGGCCATGGCCCCGTGGCCCCCACAGACTCTACGTCGCTGCTCTCAGGTGACATTCACACCAGAAAGCTTTACTGCGATTAAAACGAATCCTGCTGCACATTGTCAGAAAGTGCGCTTCGCTTGGCAGGTGTGAAGCCTCATTCGAATCCTAATGCGCATCAAAGAACCGCATTCTACTCCGACCAAAAACGGGGGTTTCGCTTCGCTTCCATTCGCACTTGATTACGATTCGGTGCAGGTGTGAATGCAATCCGCAGCAAATAAAGTAAATGAAGCATACAATGTGGCGGGTGAGGAGCTGAACACAGTTGGAAACGGAGAAGGCATATTTTACGCAGCGAAAAGATGTCCCGTTACCGTGGATAGACGTGGTCAAATGAGGCGACCGAAGCCCTGGTCGAAATGAGGACATTAATCAATTGCTTAAGGAAACACATAAAAACACTGCAGTGTAGCCTACAGAATATTCTGTCTGTCTGTCTGTGCGTAAACATGGAGTGCTGTCACTGTGTGGGGACTGGGGAGTAGGGACTTTCATCTCGATAATTTTGCGCTGCCGTCTGTTCTCAGTGCGCTCAGCGCTGTGCCTCCATGCCCAAAAGAACAGTGGGTGGCTGTGAGCGTATAGTGAGAGAGAGAGAGAGGTCCAGTCCCCGACGGCACGACACATGTATAATATAATTTTAACACCATAGATTTCACTGTGTAGGCTAGTTTATGAATGGAACACATTGATAAAAGGTTCCCCCTGCTGCGTTTCCAATTGCTGATTGCAAATTAAATATGCACGAATCCCAACTTCTCCACCCATTTGCATCGAGTCTACCGAAGTATTAGGTAGACTTAGGAAGTATTATGTGACCTCAGAATTAATTATATGGGGTCCTAATGTACACTATACCAAACTGGGGGTCCTTGGGGGAAGAAATCACACCTGTGTGAACTGAGCGGGTGCAACTATACATTTATTGTTATAGTTACTACTATACTGTGCTCTGAACTGTATTGTAGTGTGTACTGTGCTCTGTACTGTACTTTGATTATTTTTGGAAAGAATCTTCAAGAAATGACAGAGTTACCGTGTGGGGGTCCCCGGAACATCCAGACCCCCAGGAACGCGCCTAGTGGGCCAGGCCCGGTTCCGGCAAGCCTTCCCGCGTCCGAAACGGTCGAGAAATGACAGTTACCATGTGGGGGTCCGCGGAACATCCAGACCCCCAGGAACGCGCCTAGGGGGTCAGGCCAGTTCCGGCGAGCCTTCCCGTTTCCGAAGCGATCAAGAAATGACTTGAGTTACCGTGTTGCAGCATTCCGTGCTCGGACACAGGGACAGACACGTGGACACACACATCGCTGCACCGCTCAAAAATAAAAGTTTGAGAACCATTGCTTTAATAACTGAGGTTACTTCTACAGTGGAGTTATGGCAAGTTGCCCCGACCAATATGGCTGTGCCTGTTATCTGGATGTATAATCCAGTACTTGTATCGTGTCTATGCCTGCACTCAACAGATCAATAAGACATTTGCTGTAGGTTGAAAGTGGCGCCTGATGCTGGCCTTATATGGCGTCATTAACTCTTTATGGGACGAGTATCCTTGACAATGACAGGACTTGTGTGGGCGTCTAGAAGGACCATGAATATGTTCACACCTTCCATCTGTTCCCCTGAAGAACAACAGACCACCACGGCTCAACTTTCTGTACCCCCGGCCCCTCCCCCAACACACACACATTTAAAGACCCTGTTCGAGATGACTTTGCACTCTTCTGTGAGGAGACGAGGTCAAATGGATTCAAATCCAGGTTTAACCATTTAAAAAACACAAAAGTAGGCTACATATCACACAAGCACATAATTGCTGACTGCATGCAAATGCGAAATGGCCTGCATGTCAATTGAACTGTCAATTAAACCATGATCCCCTGCTCCAATCATAATAATAATCATTGCCAGCCATAAATTAACATCTCTGCCTCCATCCTGGCTGTTAACAACATGGTTACACATGTTTAGTCGTGTAGTCGTGTATGGCCGGGTTAGATTTAAGTGTGCCATCCATGACATTACATTTGACCATGGCATTGGCATCCCTATTTTGGGCAACAACAAAACGCATGTTTTTCCCCAGATCTACAAGGTCACAACCATTGTGAGCTTGTATGGCTATCTGTGCCATTTGTGAAGTATAGCCTATATGTGTTTAAAGGGCTTAGAGTCACATTGAGGTTAAGAACTGCAGCCTAACACCTATTAGACAACATGTGTATTATGAAAGCTTCACTTCATTACTTTATATATTAATGTTATAGCCAATCTTTCCTCACGCCTTTGCTTAAAAGAGGAAATCATCGTGATAGCGCAATAGCTTTATTGTTTTATTTCAAGTGAGTCTTCTGCAGCAGCTATAGTCTTCATTCATATCTTAATTCAATCGTTTCCGATAAAAAAAAAAAAATGTTGCATTAGCCAACAAAAACAAAACACTAACATTTCATGATAGGCTGTGCATTGTTGGCGATAGATTGACCCAGACAGTGAACCAGTTATTGTTAGTTTACTTTAATACCCTTTAACAACTGGCTGTCAGAGAGGAGAGGAGCTGCACGACATGCAAATAAACACAAAGAGAAACATGTTTCATGTGTGAACTGTGTGTGTCTCCAGTGTGTGTGTGTGGGGGGGGGGGGATGAACTCCAGGGAGAAACAAAGCCAGTCAAATGTGTCTGATCAACCATGCAATGATAATAATAACAACCTGTCTACTTCAATTAATAGCTATATGCGTGGCGTGCGTGCGTGGTACCTTCATGTCGTTCACGATGGCCTGGAATAATCCACCCAGCGCTCCACACTCCTTCTCCACCGACTCCATGTTATTAAAAGGACAAAAAAACGGGGGGAAAGGAAAACGTCTGCGGTCGTTTGTCCAAATGTCAAGAATCAGACGTCCAACTGTTGCCTTTTAATAAACAACCAGACATGGCAATCTTCTTTTAATTCGCCCTTGCTTTCGTTGTCCTCTCTCATAACGCAGCAGGCAACGAACGTACGGGCGAGGGATGCAAACCAACACGCGCGCACGCACGCACGGTGCCCCGGCGTAGCCCCCCTACAGATAAAAACAAATGATATTAAATGGCACCGCCGGCCGGGCCGGGTTTGTGTTGATCGGCGGATCGGAAGCAGTCAGACGAATGATGGAGATTATTCAGCGCCACGCCGTACGCACACACACACAGCTAGTAGTGAGCTACAAACTACACCCGGAGAAAGCAGTGCGTGGACGACGAATAACCCGCTCCTTCTTCGCTTTTCGTGATCTTCTTCGTATAATCACGGACCATTCACGGTACAAACTCTAACTAAATAACGGGGAGTCGGGGAGCACGACAGAAGCGAAGCGGAGTCGGTCACATCACAGTCACAGGTCTGACTCTGGGACGCGTCGCGGGGGCGCGCTCCGTTGTTAGTAGTACTAGTGGAACAGATGTCTCTCTCTCTCTCTCTCTCTCTCTCTCTCTCTCTGTAATTCGATCTATGGGAATTGAAGGGGGTTGGTCCGTTTTTTTGTCACATGTAGTATGGAGGGGAGGGACACCCCCGATGCAAACAAAAGTGAGCGCGAGCCCCTACCCAGGCTACCCTACGTATTTTCATTCAAGAATAATGTCTTAGATGCAAAAAAAAAAAAAGGATTTCCGTAATTTCCCCCTGATTTCTTGTGTATTCACGCACGCGCCTGTTAATCGCCATTTGCGTCCCTTTTGAGTTGGTCTTTGCTCTGCTTTTTCGACAACATCCTAACAACAATGGTGTCTCCGTTTACATTCCGTTGCATTTGTTTTACATGACAGAGAGAGACCAACCATGCAGTGTCAAAGGAAACAATTCATTGAAATGGATGTGTGTGTGACCAGACTAATTGGGATTTGGGATAAACAATCGAAGGAAACAGCCAATAAGCAGACATTGACCCATAAAGTTTAGGTATTTCTTTATTATGCAGGTTTCAGGAACAATGGACTTGGGAGAGAGTGAGAGAGGCTGCAAGGCTAATGTATTGAATCACAGCAGGTCCATAATGGAGAGGTCTGACTGGGATCACCCCAACAGTCATAGATAGTCACCCCACCCCCCAAATACATTTTTTTTAATTATTATTATTTATTTATTAGGGGGGTCAGATGACAGTAAAGTTACAATTTAAGAACTTTTAAGACCTAGAAAGAAAGAAAGGAAAAAGACCATTAATCAATCAAAAGTAAATTGTGAAATGGCAACTGGCAAATTTGTGACAAATTTGATTGGCTGAGCACGGAATATGACCCCTCACTTCACATGAGTGTGATTTTTTTTCATGAACCACTATAACCCTAGGATCCTTATTATCTGTAGTAGCCTATATTATGGGTGGAACATTCGTCGAAAATAGTCGATCTATAAGCTCACATGATGCTTGTAGATCGGCTAATTTTGTCAAAGGGATTTGGTGTAGACTGTAGAGGGAAAAGAGAGAGGACCAAGTACAGAGCCAAAGGTCCAGTTTACTAAGTATTGAGGGTTTGATTGATTGATTGATTGAATACTTTATTGGCAGAAATGTAATCAGTACAGGGTACAGTCAAACAGAAATGTAATTAGTACAGGGTACAGTCAAACAGAAATGTAATCAGTACAGGGTACAGTCAAACAGAAATGTAATTAGTACAGGGTACAGTCAAACAGAAATGTAATTAGTACAGGGTACAGTCAAACAGAAATGTAATCAGTACAGGGTACAGTCAAACAGAAATGTAATTAGTACAGGGTACAGTCAAACAGAAATGTAATTAGTACAGGGTACAGTCAAACTGAAATGTAATTAGTACAGGGTACAGTCAAACAGAAATGTAATTAGTACAGGGTACAGTCAAACAGAAATGTAATTAGTACAGGGTACAGTCAAACAGAAATGTAATCAGTACAGGGTACAGTCAAACAGAAATGTAATTAGTACAGGGTACAGTCAAACAGAAATGTAATTAGTACAGGGTACAGTCAAACAGAAATGTAATCAGTACAGGGTACAGTCAAACAGAAATGTAATTAGTACAGGGTACAGTCAAACAGAAATGTAATTAGTACAGGGTACAGTCAAACAGAAATGTAATTAGTACAGGGTACAGTCTGGGGCATGGTGGCACTTGGCACAGTCGGTAGTGCTGTCGCCTCACAGCTAGAAGGTCCTGAGTTCAATTCCTGCTGGGGATGCTGTGGACGCTAGGGGTGTAATATAATGCAATCCTGGTCTCCAAACTACCTCCCCCTGGCCAGCCGGGGCACCTGATGGAGGGGAAAGGAACTGGTCGGAATAACGTGGGTGGTAGTTGCCAGGTTCTAGAACCTGGCAACTACCACCCACGTTATTCCGACCAGTTCCTTTGTAATCACACAGGTAATCACACAGGATTTTAAAGTGGCGTGAGTAATCCCTACAAAAAAAGAAACAAACTAGAACCGTTCTAGTTTGTTTCTTTTTTTGTAGGGATTACTCACGCCACTTTAAAATCCTGTGTTACATGACACTGACTGGTGGATACATTTGTGATGTGGGCTACAGGAGCAATAGAGGCTGCCGCATCTCTGAGTAATCTGGAGACGTTGTCATGGCCGGTGGCGGGTTGGTTAAATGTCTGAAAATACACATGAACATGGATCCAACATATTAATAGAAAAGATGATGTGTAAACAAACAAAACAGTCACTAATCTCACTATTGAAAGTGCTGTCAAGCATGAAATTGGGGAAAAAGTTAAATCTGCAACACAATTCTATTGTCCCTGCTTCATCTCTCTCCCAAGGGGTCCGACTCCTTAGCCCAAAGACCCTGCTGTACGTATAGTATAGGGTCCTGTACATATGACAATGTTTGAGAACCACTGAAATACAGAAAAGGACTCACACAGTACTGCAGCTTTATAAAAACCACACAAGTCGAGCTTCATACATAGAAATGAAAACGGGGTCCTTATGAGTTCAATTAAACTCCCCTGTTTGTTATCTTTCAGTCGCTATCTTTGTTCAGAATCTGTCTGCTTTGTCTGCTGACTGGGGAGCGATCCCTGGGGAGCGATCCCCAGTCCCACGTGGACTGACATGAGAGGTACGGAGGAGCCCAGTCAGTCAGTCAGTCAGTCCCCGGCTGCATGCGGCTCTCACCACTACCACATGGCATCTCTTACAAAACAATCATAAAACAGAAAAAATATCCCTGCTGACACCGACACCGCCATTCCGTCCTCCTCCTCCTCCACACCACCGCCGCCAACCCCCTGATGTCCTGGCCTGTTCTGTACTCCCACACCGCCAGTGCATGTGCATCGGCACGAGTTTCTTTTTTCCCCCCTTAATTCAGCAACGAAGGCTTTTGCTCAGTGGTGGAAAGTAACTTAGTACACATTACATTTACTCCTGTACTGTACTAATACCAGTAAGACGCCCCGAGGACGAGAAGGTCACATGCACGCATCCGCCTGGGTGACAGCAGACTGCTGGGCGAGCGCTGGCGCTTTGGCATGGGGGGTCAGATCAACATATGGAATAAATTCTGTGCTGGCTATATATGGAGCGTGTCTTGAGTGTACAGGGTTTGATGAGGTCAGATCAACATATGGAATGTCAGAACAGGTCAGCTCCATATATGGAGATCTAGGGCTGGCAGCGGGGGCAGTGTCTTGAGTGTACAGAGTTTGATGAGATCTGGCCATATATGGAGGGTGTTTTGAGTGTACAGGGTTTAATGAGGTCAGATCAACATATGGAATGTCAGAACAGGTCAGCTCCATATATGGAGATCTAAGAGTGGCAGTGGGTGCAGTGTCTTGAGTGTACAGGGTTTGATGAGGGCCCAGGTAGTAGGGCCGAGCCTAGATTTTCTGGCCTGTTGAGAACTCTAGTTTCGCCGGCTGCCGGACATGGCTGCACCAATAACTTTGGGGCGGGCCCGTCTAGAGTTTGAATGGACAGGTATCAGTCAAAAGGGAGACATCGAAGAGGAAGGACGGATGGGGAAGGATCAACTTGCAGCCAGAGTTGCAGCAGCCAGAGTTTTAACTAGAACTAAGATGAGAGAACATAATATTACTCCAGTTTTGGCTTCACTGCACTGGCTTCCGGTTGTTTTTAGGATTGATTTTAAAATTATTTTACTTGTGTATAAAGCTCTCAATGGTCTCGCACCTTCCTACCTACATGACTGCCTGCCTAAATATGTCCCAAACCGCCCCCTTCCACTGCTGGCCTGCTCGCTTTGCCTAAAAAAATGGCAACTAAAAAATACAGGGAAGCAGCTTTTTGCTTCTACGGGCCGTCGGCATGGAACAAGCTCCCACTGTACCTTCGTCAGGCAGCCTCTGTAGACATTTTTAAAGCACAGCTCAAGACCCACTTCTACAACATTGCTTTTAATTGATCTTTTATTTTTTGTTATTCATGTCCTCACTGTATGCATTACTGCTTGTTTTTTTAAATGTCGTTGCCTTGCTTTTCTTTTTTATTCGCCATTGTTCTGTAAAGCACTTTGAGCTGCATTTCATGTCATGAAAGGTGCTATACAAATAAAGTTTTATTATTATTATAACTTATAGAATGTCAGAACAGGTCTGGAGCATGTCACGAGGCGTGATGGTCTGACAACCATATATGGAGGCGTGACGGATCGACAACAATTTTAAGCGGCACTGTGTAACTTTTTTAAATAAATTAAATATACAGGTAATTCTGTATGGTAGTATACATAATCTAACTAATAATATTAGTAATGAGGACAGACAAATAAATGACCATGTATGGCACCGAATGACGGAAAATGGTGCTGTGATTGAACAGAAAAATTACCATGAATGACGCCGAAATTATCGCTGTGATTGGAAGGGAAAATTACTATGCATTGTGCCAAAATTTGAGGATGGAAAATGGTGCCGAAATTGGCACTGTGATTGGCCCTTGTAACTGGCTGGAAGGTGTGCCATTCTGCGCTGTGATTGGCTGAGCATCGCATAACGGGTGTGTGTTGTGTTTGTTGTCATGATTTGTCACAACTCGAGTTGGCTTTGTATGACGCTTAAAGGGTCTTTAAATACCTTTTGAAATGTCTTTTCGTTCTAGAGTTAGATTATTATTATAATAATAATAATATATTATTATTATTGCAATACTATATTGTTGTAGGCTATCGCTACTTAAGTAAAAAAAAAAATCTGAATTCTTCTTCCACCACAGTTTTTTTTACTAGGGAAGAAGAATGTGACCAGGGCTCTATTTCCCCTGCTGTCAGTCTGCCGTTATAGTAAGGCCTCTGTGCAACTGAAAGCAATCACCAGCCCTAAACATGTCAAGCTGGAGGGTCTTAGAAGAGGACCGTGAACGCTTAGCCTACGTAACAGATTTGAAGGACTTCTAAAGATGTGTTTCGATGTGTGCCTGATTTATACTTTGTTGTATGACGGTGTAGCTCGTCAATGTGATCTACAAAAATTCACAAGATAAGCCCGGACAGTTGGCTCAACCGTCTGGGCACCTGGGCTGCCGGACCAGCCGGACGGTGTGCCACGGGTTCACTCCCCATCTCTCTCCCCGTTTCCTGTCTGACTACTGTTCAATATCAATAAAGGCATAAAAAGCCCCCAAAAAAACAAAAAACTAAATCACAGATATCACAGCAACTATGTCGTGCCAATGCAGATATGTTGTCGACAATGTCTGAATACGCAAATTGGAACAATGGAACCCATGATCACTTGCAAATATAACAGTGTGGAGAACCAGGCTCAAACATTAGATGTGAGAATCCAATCAGAATTGCCTGTAGTCTGGATTGATTGATTGATTGATTGATTGATTGATTGATTGGTTGATTGATTGATTGATTATTAGCTGGAAAATGGAAATGTAAACCTGGGGACTTTTCCATTCAATCCATAAACAAAAAAATACATGTGACAATTAGCCTCAGATTAGCTTTAGGCCTCAAATCAATGTGCTATATTTAACCACTTTGTCCCTATCTGGGCCATGTCATTAAGTGAAAAGGTAAAAATAAATGTCATTTCTTTTCACCCCCCCCCCTTGGCAGGAGATTGACAACATATCACACATGAACTTGTAAATAGGCTATTTTTTTCATTTTTGGCATACAATGAAGTCAAATTTGGCGATTAATGAAACCATAAAAAATTATACACTGAAGGCAAAATACTTCAAGTACCAAACATGTTTTTTATTTATATATAATCAACCGTCATGGCAGTGGAATTCTTAGTTCCTGCTCCCTGTGGACAGCATTGCAGAACATGCAGTTCTCACAACCTTGACCCCCCCCCCCCCCCCCCCCAAGCCCCTTGATCCAAAACGAGAAAGATGACCCTCATGATATATACGTTGACCCATGACCCACCAGCCAGACTATGTTCCTGTTGCATGATGGGCCTCTCTCTGTCTGCCTGGCCTGGGTTATCACCCCGCACTGTGCAGGCTGAGATCTGTCAGCTCACCTGGGCCTTATCAATCACTCGACCATGAAATGAGCCAGGTTGCATCATTGTGGTACCTGGAAGAGCTGTGCAGCCCTTCCAGGTACCAGTCATGTACCTTTAAGGACCCCATACATCTACACGATCTTTGGCCAAGGACCCCCCCCCCCCATCTGAAAACAATTTATAGAGCCGAGACTGCATAACCGAAGAAAAATAACAGATCCACAAGCTCGCAACACATCGCATCATAGTGAGCTTGTATAGCTATTTTTAAAAATTCAAAAAAATATTCTTTGCTAGGGACCTATATAGTGCAACTAGCTGCCCAAGACCCCTGGGCAGTGACGTGCACAGACGGAGGGGCAGGAGCTCAAGAGCAAAAAAGGGCACCTTGTGCAGCGCATGCACCGGATGGTTGCCATAATAGTGAGATTATAAGCATTTTTTTAATCAATAATTGATCAATGTCTCCACATGCTGTATACACTGTACAAAAAAAGGTTTTTAGTTTTAGTTTGTTTTCAAAAGGGCACATTGCTACTACAGGTATATACAGTATAGGCAACCTTGATATTATACGTTTCCCTTCCTTTTTCCCTTTGCACCAGTGGATCGTCTATTTTTGCCAAATGTATATTTGGCACATAGGGATGCTAGGGTTCATGTGGGGTTCATGTCTTAAGTTCCACCAACAGAGGTTCAGTTAGTGGGTATAAGAATATTTCACAAATTGGTGCGGTGCTGTCCAGGCACCCATTGCTGGGTTCCTTGGGAGGGTTCCAAATGGACCATTACAGGTAAGTCTGTGAGTTATCGTGGTCCTTGAAACTTGTAAAACGTTTACATTTGTCTTGAGAGCGAAAACACAGATTTCTTTCTTGAGTGTGTGTAATGTGTACTGTATGTATGTATATGTTTGTGTTTTAGCACATATTTGCATACATTTCTCCTTTGCTTTTGCTGTATTGCTTTGCCCTTTTAACTTGTACAGCACTTTAATCAACCATGGCTGCTCTATAAAGGAAGTTTTGTTCTCCATCTTTGAACACTATGGGGAAAGGCACACTAAACTTGACCTTTGACCTATGTGTTCAGCGGAATCTGAGAGAGGGGTCAAACACGGCCTCTCGTCGGTTTAAACATAGATGCTTCTAATGTTCCGCTAAAACAGGGAGCTGTGGCTATACCCCTAGACCCCCCAGCCACAGTGACAGCCCCGTGAATCTGTCCACTTCAGTTGTACACCAGTTGTATCCCATAATAACCCTGAACATCAACACATCACAGATGGCAGCAGTCAGACACAGTTTGACAAGAGCTCTTCCAATGAACGAGCAAACGTAAACAACCCTCCCCGGTTGTACCGTATCCTCCTCCTCTTCTCCTCCTCCTCTTCCTTGCTGTTTTTCCTTTCATTTCTCCTCGCATTCTTTTTCATCTTTTTTCCTTCTCGTCCCTTCTCCATATAACCACTTTCAACCTGGGGTCTCTATTTTGAGAATGTCCTCACAGGCAGACATCCTCCCAATTTGAAAATAGTGAAACATCTGCTATTTACTATTGCCGATGTTTTCATCATAAACATAGGGCTTATGGTCTGCCTCTGGTCTATAATACCCTCCCCTCAATACCTTACCTTTTATCCGTTTGCCCCCACCATTTTGATTTCCAGAACCACGGACAGACCCCCATTTGATACCCTTATTTATCTCTGGGACCCCAATCTTACTCAGCGTTAATTTAACTCAGTTATAGACCCATAAGGGTCCATTTGGTTCCCAACTACCCCCAGCGGAAACTCAAGGACCGCCGGGGGTCCTCAGACCCCACGTTGAGAAGCAGTGCCCCAGAGGTAAACGTGCTGGAGGTTCCTGGGAGGTTCGGCGGTGGCGGCAGCAGTGTGTGGTGTGAGCTCATGGAATTTCCTCCCCATCGTCTGGCTATAGTCCAGGACTGAACTGAGCCCACAGACACGTGCGCTTCTGTATACGTCTCATACGGAGTTCAGGCACGTGCAGAGACACAGACACAGGGAATGAGAGAGAGGTGTGTGTGGGGGGCAGACAGAGACGAATAGGGAGATGAAGGAGAAGGCCAGAGAGAGAGAGAGAGAGAGAGAGAGAGAGAGAGAGAGAGAGAGAGAGGGGAGAGAGAGAGAGGGAGAGAGAGAGACAGTCCGACAGACAGACCGACAGACAGACCGACAGACCGACCGACCGACCGACCGACAGACAGACAGACAGACAGACAGACAGACAGACAGACAGACAGACAGACAGACAGACAGACAGACAGACAGACAGACAGACAGACAGACAGACAGACAGACAGACAGACAGACAGACAGACAGACAGACAGACAGACAGACAGACAGACAGACAGACAGACAGACAGACAGACAGACAGACAGACAGACAGACAGACAGACAGACAAACAGACAGACAGACAGACAGACAGACAGCAGAGAGATGCCACATGTGATATCACTCATGTCATTGGGAGATATACACGCGCACGCACGCACGCACGTGCACACGCATGCACGCGTGCACACACACCAAGGCCATACATACACCTAAAACACTGAAACCGGGAAAATAACTGAAAAACAAACCCACATCTGCATTTTTGCTCCAAAACAAACGTGAAACAAATAAATAGGAAACAAGTCCACGTGCCAAACCAGGGAAGTGACTAAGCATTCTTTCCTCTCTTTTATATCTGGAAAATCTATTTGAAATCTAGCCTTGTTAAACAGCAGGCAGATCCAGTCTGCGTGCACGCTCTGCATAAATATATTTAACCAGTTGAACCCCAGCATTGCTACGTATACTGGGGTGAGCAATCTGTGATTATAGCAAATCTACAAGCTCAGAATGCGTCAGAATGTGTTGGGTTGTGAGCTTGTGTATAGATCCGCTATTTCTAAAATCTCTGGAAGATCTTTGAATTCATAGGAAAATGTAAACATGTCAGTACAGTAATGCATTGATATAAGAAAGAAAATGTTTAGTACTTAATACCATACTTTGAGTACAAATCTGACTGAGCAATTTTCACTGAGTAATATTTTACCAGGTGCATGCATGATGTATCTATACTTTGACTCAAGTACTGAGGTTGAGCACTTGGTCCACCACTGGCTATTTTCAGCGAAGATATGTGGTGTGGGAAATAACAGCGGGTCTAGTACAGAGCCCTGGGGGACTCCGGTCAACTAAATATATAGGGTGCAGCTGGAGACGTCACCAAGTGGTTACAGCTGGAGACGTCACCAAAACAATGCTGTACGTGTTTTAAATGTCACTTGGTTTTACAAGGGCTCTCAAAAAGAATCTCCGTTCCCATACGGAGCATCAATCTCTATCCGTTCAACAGTGCCTGTGACACATGTACTGATCTACTGAGGAAATACAGACCTCTGTAAACCTCTGTAAACTAGCCACAGAACATGCAAAACCAACGGTTAGATTCCCACATCTGGAATCAAGCAAAACCAGTCACATGGTAAACATCAAATACAACAGACGGCGCACTGTTTGTTGCCTCAGTGATACTTTGCACGTATTGTACACATGACAGGCATTATACGCAAAAAACATGTGTATATATTCCGAAATAGTGATAGATGAGGGGCTTCAGTGAACATACATATTTTCACCGTCCTCCTTAAACATGCTGAAACATTTCTGATCATTTTTCACGAGGTCTTCACTTCAGCACGTTTATTTAATCTCGAGGAAAGACAGGACATGCCAAATCATGTGAGGAATAAGCACTGTCATCAAAGTACAGATACACGGGTGATGTTTGAAGGTTCCAGTCACTTATACTCTGGTGAGAAATGAAGAGATGATTTTGCTGGCATGCTGAGAATGCTCGTTTCCCTTTATTTGCCAGCTGTCCAGAGTTGTAACTATGTGAGGCCAATTAAACAGCCTTCATCCAAACAGTGTTCTGCCTCGAGTCAAATCTCTCACTCCAAGGCTAAAGGAACTATTGAATGTCAATAGCCTACCAGTGGGTTTTCAATCTTGTTTGTGTTCAAATAACACCAAGTCAAAATCTCAAGTTGTGCCTCGAGACACTGTTTGAGAGAAACACTGTTCCAGGAGCGGCACCGCCCATGGTTAAAAGTGGTAAAGCTGTTCCTCATTCTGCTGTGGACCCCCCCTGGAACCCCCTCAAGGACCCCTGGGGGTCCCTGGACCCTACTTCAAGAACCACTGGTCTATAATACAAATTTCAAGTCCATGTCCTCCTAACATGAGTATGCTGAAATGACAATATAACAAGTTTTCTTAAACTCTACCCTCGATCAGTCCCATTAGGGAAAGACCAAGGCCACACAATCCGGAACTACTCTGCCAGGACTGGGAGAACCAGATTCTGGCGCGTGGATTAAGGACTAGGCTCTGTGGGTTGACTCCTGTCCGGGCCCCATACGTCGGTCTCACCAGGTCCACTCCTGCTCTCACCAGCACCAGACTCCCAGCACCAGGCACTTCATTCAGGAGTGGTGGATTATAATGGCCCTCCTAAAGGCCTCACCGAGGGTATTTTTGGGCTTCCTCCTCACGGAGGAAACAGGCTGGGGCGCTAACCCATACTGCTCACCCGGGTGCCGTCTACATTCCGTCTGTCACCCCTCTCTCCGGTGGTCACCAGACTATACCTGGTTGTCACATAGTCTATTCCACTACATTTCAGAGGCAAATATAGTACATTTATTACACTACATTTATTTGAAAATTTAACCTTATACGCCATTTGAAAATAGCAGATCTACAAGCATTGTGAGCTTGTAAATCGGCTATTTTTTAAATATTTTGTACAGATTTTCAACTTGTGAAATGGGACATTCTGCAATATGAGTAGGCCTACTTCTATTTTTAGTAGTTCAAAATTGCCGTATTGATACTTTCACTTAAGTAAAAAGTAAACTCTGAGTACTTTTTTCCACCACTGTTCACGTTAGGTGTTATGTCACAGTAACGCATACAGTGAATAATATCCAGTAGTAGTATATAATCTATCAGCTTATTGCTGGTGTATCAAGTGTGTTGATGCAGTCACCATGACATTCAGCAACGTTCCTCCACAAGAAACCAGAGGCCTGACTGACCCAGGTCAGTCCAGTGTTTGGACATCGTTGCCATTCCATACATAGTGTGTGTGCACGTGCGCGTGCATGTTAGATATGCTCAAATCCTACAGGCTCTGAAAATAAAGGACTCCAGGACTAGACAAACCAGAGAGAGAGAGAGAGAGAGAGAGTTAAGGACTCCTTCCACGTAATGCTGTGTGTTAGTGTTATAGGGGAGGGGTGAACACTGAGTGAAAAATGTGCTTTCTCTACCGTTATCCTGTCCGCTGGGAGAACAGAACTCTCTGACTTTTGGGTGAAACATCCATCCAGGACCCTGGGAGGGTAGGGAGGGGTTGGGGGACAACACAGTCCTCATAGGACCCCGGAAGGGTAGGTGTTGGGGGACAACGCAGTCTTTTTTTAAACTTATAGCAATACCACAGTAATTACTTGCGCAAGCAGTACTGCGATCGGCTGAGTATGTATGTATGTCGGTGTACTCCACCGGCCAATAAGGGACCACTATTCTTGATGACTTAACTAAAGTTTCAAGGTTGGTATAAGGTCATTAGGTCAAGAAGCGGTATGTATGTATGTAATGTATGTTGGTTACTCCACCAGCCAATAGCGTGGTGGAGGACTAACTAGTAGCACTCAAAGTAGAGAGGATTTACAAAGGAGTTAGACCAGCAGTTGTACCAGGCAGAAGACACTACCGGACATTGTACTTCAAAGTAGCTTAGGTAGGGACTCTATAGGGACTCAGAGCAGCAGTCGTACCCAGACAGACAGCAGAGGGCTATAGGATTCAGAGCAGCAGTCATACCCAGACAGACAGCAGAGTGCGTCTGTCTGGCTCACAGTGCGTTGCATTGTGAGCTTGTAGATCTGCTATCTTTAAAAGATTTGTATACTATTGTATTGTATTTGAAAATGTGTGAAATGGGACATAATGAGTAGTCTTTCTACTTTTGGTATCCTACTTTAAGTACATTTTGATGTCAATACTTGCATACTTTTACCCAAATACATTTTGAATTCTGGATTTTTACAACAGAGTATTTCTATATTGTGGAATTGATACTTTTACTTAAGTAAAACATTTGAGTACTTCTTCCACCACTGCTTGTACTATATACCTAAGTACAGTGCAGCAACACAACATGCACCCACAGGCTGGAACAGCTCAGGCCCAGGAAGGAAGCACCCTCTCTGGGGGAGGATCAGCCCTGCATGGGAGTCAAGGCCCTGGAGGTCACGCAAGAGAAGCTTGTTGTGTTCCAACCAGGCTCGGAGGCAGCAACAACATGAACCGAATAGACCAAAAAGAGCAATTTAATTAGCAAAGAATCCAAGAAATAACAAAAGAGGATATTGTAGAATGTAGAGAGTGCCAGCCAGCTTATCAGTGGTGTATACGAGAGGATGTACAAGTTCATGTACTGTACTGTATGAGGTAGGGGAGTTATAGTTATACAACCAAAGGAGAGATGTGCAGTGATAGATGAGAGGTGACAACCAGGTCAACCTTTTTTAAGCCCTTTCTGGAACACTACCTCAAGGACCAAGCCACCCCTCTGTGCATACGTCGCCGAGGACCCAAGGAAGTGCTTTGCCCGGTGTCGAGTCGTTGGATAGACGGGAGTCCAGAGCCGCCGATCCAACCCAACCCATCATTCTTGGCATTTATGAAGATGTGGTTGTCCTTTGTGCATGCCTGACAAAGGACTCCATATATGGGCATAAAAGGGACACAGACATAATATCTGGGTGGGGCGTGCATTTCCAACTTGCATCGTTCCAAGTAGGCCATCTAATAATGCACGTGTCTTTGTGTGTGTGTACGTCCATCTGTAAGCCATGTAACTCGAGAACCGTTAGCCCCACCGACTTCAAATTCGACACCCGCGTTCCACACCCCCTCAGGGAGTGCAGTGCCCGGTGTCGAGTCCGTCAGATAGCCGGTTGTCCAGCACAAAAGCCTCTGCCTGTGCTCTGGACCTGATCAACCCTATATCTCCATATATGGAGCTGGTCTGTTCCGACATCACAACTCTTCATATTTGGGCATGCCTGACACAGCACTCCATATATAGGAATAAAGGGACACAGAGAGACAGATACAGAAATCTCCATATATGGGCATAAAAGGGACAGAGACAGTTGGGTGGACCGGGTACTCTGACGGCCTACTTGAGAACAGTGACCAATGTAAATACTTTAGTGATAGCGAGAACTGTTTTTGAGGGGGCGCCTCCTATATTCAGCTATGAGTGTAGATTTCCATCCTACACAAACATTAAATTCCCATTGACAATGAATGGATAATTTTACGTCATAGTGTTTTAAGGTGGTCACTTGTTCTCATATAGGTCTACCTGATGAATGAAGACCGTACGTGTGGGTCACTAAGTGGACCACAGCCATTTTGTAACCTGGGTTTAAAACCTGGGTGTTACAGTTGCAATTATACCTCTCTCTATACCTCCTATCTATCAGGAGAGGATATGTACAACTTTAAAGATTGTAGCTTCAAGAAGAGGAGAATAACTCCAACGGGGAAACACAGACCATCTGAAAGAATATTTAAATATTTGGGATTCCTCCTAGAATTAGACATAAGGCTGTCAGAGGTAATTAACACACTGATTAATAAGTCAAACAACTGCTACTTGGCCTAATTTCTACAGTAGATTTCCCAGAAGAGAAAAACCCCACCAGGCTCCACTGTATGCAGTTTTCTGTTTGTGTGCTGCCACCTGGTGTTACCTTCGTTGTGAACAGCATAGCATCAGATCAGTCAATTCAATCAAGACCCAGGTCATTTATTCAATGCCTGGCTCCTTGTTGAGCAAGTCACTGAATGGACCCCCAACTGCTCCTGTCGAACCTGCAACATGTTGTCAGGCTACATCAGTAGTCTAGGTGCCCAGACCGCTACCCTATTCGCTATTTTTGAACATTTCATTTTTATAATGTTGAAAGTATTGGGAAACTTTGAACACAAATCTTCTCTTCTGTATGGGCCTATGGGGGTCTGCGGCCAGATATATATCAATTTGGGGGTCCTTGACATGAAAAGGTTTGAATTTGAACCACTGCTGTATTCAAAATGGTACAATACTACTACTATACATAACGTAACACCAATTTGTTCCCTTTCTTCTTAAAGATTGGTACTGGGTGAAATAATTGAAAGCCATTTTTAATCGTTTCTACAGTTACGCATAAGTCACTGGTCTTAGTCATTCATGTCAATAAGAGCCTGCAAAATCCCAATGAAAATTGAAGGAATAGCCTAAACATTCACTTTGTATAAGTAGATTTACAATAAACCATCAGAATCCATTTTAAGTAGGCTACATTTAACAGTCAAGTCTATCCATAGGCATGCAGGAGGATAAATGGGCAAATTTGGCATATTTATTACTAAATTGGGAAAGGAAAGGAAAGGTACTATGTTTACCCAGGGTAACTGGACTAAGCTCAAGAACTTGTTTACAGCCAGGCCCTGCTCATAGAACATTTCATGGTAGGGGTTCAATACCTTGTCCAAGGGCACTTCAGTGGTGGTAATTTTAACGTGCCGGTCCGGGGATACGAACTAGCGACCTTCCGATATCAAGACTGCTCCGCAAACCGTTCGGCCACCGCTGAAAGGGAGGTATATAAAAAAAAACAATAACATAAAGCAGAATGCAACAAAAACAAAACATTTGAAAATGAAAAAGTATGCAAATGATTCCGCCGGCCGACAGTGATTGGCTGGCTCAAAGCAGGCATTGGTGATTTGAGCCAGGCTTGCCTTCTCATCAGAGGTTAGTGTATAGTGAGAGGGAATATTGCACCAGTTGGGTCTGGAACTGTCAGATCAACATTAGGAGAACAAGGAAAACAAAGGGAGGCCGACAACACGATTTGGCTATACTGACTGAGCCTGTTGAAGTTGTAGGGCTTTATCAACATGGGTCCTCCAGCTAAAATTGTTAATGTAGTATTTTCATAATCATTTCAACCACCACATTTGGTTATTCAAAAATAGCAGATCTTACAAGCTCACTTTGTGCTATCTGCTATTTTTGAGTGTTTGAAACATTAGACATTTTTGGAAAACTTTTAATAATTTTCAATTTCTTTTAACACAAATCTTCTGTTCTGGGGGCTTTATTTTCTAATTTTTTTTATTGTTTTCAATTAAAACGGGGACAGGTGACTGAGGATAAATATTCATAAAACAAGCAAGCAAAAAAAGAGGAAAGAAAATGCAAAGGCTACATTTGGTGGTTACTTGATTAATTTAGGGTGATGCTCACACAGGAACTTAGCAGAGAAATATCTGTTTTGATTGCTGTATAAAGTGAGAATTGAGAAAATATCAATATTTTGGTGGATATTCTTTCCTCCAGAGATTCCTGCTCTCACTCCTCTTCCTGCTGGCTTTGCTTCTTTGGCAATTTTGTTCCTAGATTCCTCACCTTTTCTTGCAATTTTTCAGACACAAATGCATATATGCATATCCAAGTATGCATGTATGTACATATCAGTCAAGAGGATAAAACACGAGGCTAGAGGGTTTATTTCCACTGTCATTTCTGTGATGCATAAATGCATTTTTCCTTGTTAGGGTTGGTGATCCCTTAGATCTTGCGGTGCTGGACTTGGGTGAGTCTTGGGACTTGGGTGAGTCACTAGAAGATGGGTGAGTACCTGCTACCTCCCTACCAGGCTGGGGTCTGTTTATCAATCCTATATCATGGTTTGATGGCTTCCCTTGAGTTGACAGTACACTGTAGTCCCTCTGCTGTTCCTTCAGAATTCGAACCGGTGATGTATCCGTTTCCTGCTCCTTGTTTTGCTTCTTGGGCAACTTTATATCGGTTGTATTATTATACATTTCTTGTTGCACTTCCTTATTGTCTTGTCTATATAGTTCCTTATATCTTGCAGTGTTTGACTTGGATGATGAGTCACTCAATGGTGACTGAGCCCCTACTCTCTTCTTACTAGGCTGGGGTCTGTTTTTTTGTGAAATATCATGGTTTGATATCTTCCCTTTAGTTGACAGTCGACTGTAGTCCCTTTGCGCTTTTATATTTTGTACCAGTGGTTCCTCCCTGTCCAATGGAAACGGCTCAAATGAGGCCCTAACTGGTGTTTGAGCCCCTAGGCCCCCTACTATCTCTCTATCGGGTTGGAATCTATTTTTCAGTCCAACATCACGGTTTGATGTGTTCCCTTGACTTGACAGTCCACTGTGCTCTTTTATATTTCGCACCAGTGGTTCCTCCCTGTCCAATGGAAAGGGCTCAACAAATGAGGCCCTAAATGGTGTCTGAGCCCCTTGGCCCCCTACTTTCTCTCTATCTGGTTGGGATCTGTTTTTCAGTCCAACATCACGGTTTGATGTGTTCCCTTGAATTGACAGTCCACTGTGCTCTTTTATACTTTGTGCCAGTGGTTCCTCCCTGTCCAATGGAAAGGACTCTTCAAATGAGGCCCTATCTGGTGTCTGACCCCCTATTATCTCTCTATCGGGCTGGGGTCTGTTTTTCAGTCCAACATCACGATTTGATGTGTTCCCTTTAGTTGATAGTCCACTGTAGTCCCTGTGCTTCTTTATATGTCGTACCAGTGGTTCCTCCCTGTCCAACGGAAACGGCTCAAATGAGGCCCTAACTGGTGTTTGAGCCCCTAGGCCCCCTACTATCTCTCTATCGGGATGGAATCTGTTTTTCAGTCCAACATCACGGTTTGATGTGTTCCCTTGACTTGACAATCCACTGTGCTCTTTTACACTTCGCGCCAGTGGTTCCTCCCTGTCCAATGGGAAGGGCTCATCAAATGAGGCCCTAAATAGTGTCTCAGCCCCTACTATATCCCCATCAGTCTGGGTTCGGTTTTTCAGTCCAACATCACGGTTTAATTTGTTCCCTTGAGTTGACAGTCCAAGGTGGTGTTCATTTATATTGTGTGCTTGGGGTTTCTCCTTGCCAAATCCAAAGATATTGGCAAACGAGCTTGAATAATGCCTCGTTCGCGTCTGTAAATCCAGATTCTGGCATGTTTCTGTTGCTGGGGTCAAATATTTTTGGATGGTAGCTTTTATACTGTTATTGTCTGCTGGATGATCATCATCAGTGCGAGGTCGGAGGTCGCATATATCCTGATGGTCGAAGATGACAGACTCCTCTAAAGACAAACCACAGAACTCACAGGGAATGACAACTTCTTCCAGCAACAGCTCATCTGCACCACTTATCGTCCTGTCCTTGCTAAATCCTCTTCTCTGTAAATCTGTAGGAGCCTGGCAAAGAGTTTTTTTCGCCAAAGTTAAAGGTTTGTTGAACATTTCTTTTATTCGAGTAACTACTGGGTAATCAGTGCAGGGCCGGAGGGCACACATATCCTGATGGTGTTGGACTTCTGCCTCCTTAAAAGTCAGATCACAGAACTCGCAGGGAATGACCACATCACCTTCCAGGGAACTGGCTGGAGCTCTACCAGGCTGGAGTCTGCTTTTCAATCCAACATCACGGTGTGATATCTTCTCTTGAAATGACACTCTGCTGTCATGAAATGTGTCTGTCCTGTGCTGCTTTGCTCCTCCCTGTACATCTGGAGATATCTGGCAAAGAGTTCCTTTTGCTGGAGTCAAAGGTCTTTCAAAGATCTCTTTTATAATATTATCAACTGGGTTGTCCGCACGTGGTCGGAGGACACACACATGCTGATGGTGGATGATGACAGACTTCTCTAAAGACAAACCACAGTACAAACAGGGAATGACCACATCTTCCAGCCGTCCATTGGGAGGACTGTAGGAAGTTGGAGAAAATGACCAGGGGAAGTTGGAGGTAAGGTTGACAGGTAAACTGTGTGTCAGCTCCCCCGCATTTCTTGTCATCCTGTCCTCAGTGGCTCCTGTTTTCCTCAGTAAAGTTGGAGAAGTCTGGCGAATGGTTTCTTTTGGATTCAAAGGTTTATGAAAGGTTGATTTTGTTCTATTGTCTACTGGGTGGGGAGTGCAGGGTCGGAGGTCACATGTATCCTGATGGTGGATGATGACAGACTTGTCAAAAGCCAAACCACATAACTCACAGGGAATGACCACATCTTCCAGTGGACTGGCCGGGGGACCACAGTAGGGTGGGGAGACTGGACGAGAGAACGTATGGAAGTTGGAGGTAAGATTGTCATGCATCACTCCCCGTGCACCCCTTGTCAATCTGTCTTCCCTGGAGGAAGCTGGGGTCTGCTTGCTAAAAGCTGAGGCTGGACTACAACGGTTCTGATGTAAAATTAGGTCCACTTCTAGAAATAGCTCTTCACACAACTCACAAGGCAGCATGACATCTGCCTGGTCATGGTCCTGGACTTCACTGATACTTGTGCCAACTGCCGGAGGTTGGTAGACATTGTTAAGGGAAGAATGTGGAGAGGAGTGTGTGTTGGAGGTCTTTCCAAACATGTGGTCTGCCTGTCTGATGGAGTTGGCTTCCAATAAGGCTCCTGGCGACTGTGGTTCAGCTGGGTTCCAGATTGAGAAACTGTTCCTCCTTTCTTCAGGTGGAAAGGCTCCTGCGCACCATGGGCCGTCCGAGTATTGAATTTTGTTATTTTCTTGGAGTGGAGTAAGGCCTGTACATGAGGCTGAGTGGACAGCTTGTTCCCTCAACATGACATAGCATTTGCATCGTTGGCAGGGCTCCGTACGTGAGCCACAATAATCCTTATGTTTCTTGGAATGACTGAAGCCCAGCTCCAGGTCACAGTACTGACACTTAACCAACCGGTGAATGCATTCAGAGCTCTGGTGGATATCAACATGATTCTTCTCAAGCAAATAGCCACACTTGCATTTAATTAGTTTATGCTCTTGCTCCTTGTGTTTCTGCAGATCGGGCCGGGGCATGGTTTCCTGGCAAATGTCACACAGAGCAATGTGTCTTCGACAATGACTCTCGTGAGTGGTGAAATTAGCCTCTGGGACATTGTGTTTGCAATTAGCACAGAACTGAGTACTTTCGACTGCCATGGTGCTAAAAAAGCCTTTGTTTCCAGGTGTTTAGCCAGCAGTGGTGGGTAGCAGATTGGCTATATGGTTTATCCAAACAGCCGGATCTGGACAGTCATTATAACACCTAGCTGTAGTTGTTACAAGTAGTGGTTTTTGAACACTCACTAAGTTGTTATATTGCTCTGGTCTGACGTCATATAAAACACAAACTGTGTCCTGCATTTGGCGTTGAATACCCACGCAGCATGAAACGTTGCTTGCTGTGTGATTGGGATACTTTCTCTGGTGAGTGGAACTTGGATGGATACTGCCTCAGACGTTGCCACAGTTGTGGGCAATATAATACCATAAAGAACAATAAAAGTCTACTACAACAACAAATATCACAAACAAAGTGAAGGACAATTCAATTAAAACGTAGCAGACTCAGGTCCATAGAGAAACATATGGGGTAAACATACAAGAAACACGACAGGCAATAAAATCATAACATAATGTAAAATAAATACACAACTTAACCCACAGCCAGAACACAGGCATTTTAGCCAGTGCACCCTTAATATAGCGTGAACAGCTCACTGAGGGCCAGGGGCTTGAGAGCGCCATACTGTTCGTCGATGCATACAGCCTTTGCATAAGCCGTGTGCTTTAAAAGTCCTCACTCCAGCAATGACAAACATCTGACTAGCACTGCCCCTTCTGGTTTGTTTAAGGAGTATTATCATAGCGTCATTATATTGAATTTGCAACCATACCATGTTGTACTAGTTTTTGAGTGGTGCAGCCACTCCAAGGAACAGCAATGTGTGTGTGTCTGTCTGTCTGTCCCTATGCCTGTTTAGAGTACCAACAGGTGACAAAGTGGTGCTGTTGAGCTTAACACTGTGCACAGGTCCATGATGGGAAGCTGAGTTTTTAGGCCATGTGGCGCTGTTGAGCTTCACACTGTGCACAGCTGCATGATGGGAAGCTGAGTTTTTAGCAGCCATTACATGTTTTTGGGTGTGACAGTACAGTACAGTACAGTACAGGGATCTCCTGGGGACCGCCCACACAGTAACTCTGTTAATTCTCGACCGTTTTGGATGCTTAAAAGGTCTCTTAATTGTAGATATAGATGTCACTGTCCTGCAGTAATTTGTCATTGTCAAAACTATACACCAAGCTTTATCCCCTGCGTTCTGTCCCATATGCAGGCCACGACAGTTGTAAGACAAAACCCGAACAGCAAGTTTAGTATTAGACCCGACAGGTACAGCCTTGAGCGGTTCATAATAACGCAGGCCTGACAAAAGCCCCTTCAGGCCAGAGCTCAGAGCGACACAATGCTCTTTAATTAAGACAGACAGTGTTGTTTGTCTCCGTCAGACCAACCTTGGAACCCATAAATAATAAATAAAGAGGATCTGTCTTAAGAGATTACTGTATAAGACAGACAGAGTTTGTCTCTGTAGTTCAGTTGCTTGATTCACTTTCAGTGATAGTTGATTCACTTTCAGTGACAGTGAGTCAATACATTCTCTTTTCTCTTTAATCAAACATTGAAACACCAAAACAGATGTGACAATAGCCGGGCAAGCAGGCAGCAATTGGTAGCCATGGTGATAGCTGCCCCCTGGATTGGCAAAGCCATCCCACAGTTGACCCATTTATTTACCCCCCACCACCACTTCATAAGAAGTGACCTCCAGAGCGGAGTGTGACTTTATGTGGAGTGACAGTGCTGGGGAGGGACTCCTTTGGGAAAAGATCCGACCCATACATTATTTGCCATTTTAATTATATTCAAAATTATATACAAATATTCACTCAATGTGCCCTGATTATTTGACCACTTTTAGCCAGGCATTCCTATATTTGGGCAGGTCAGAGTCAGACGTAAAATAAAATACATAAGGTCAATGACATATTTCTATTGATCAGATTTGTAGTAGAGATGGGAAAGAAACCAAATGTCTTGGAGTAGTTTACACATCTGTACATCCCTGAAAGAAATGGGATTTAGTATGTCATGTTCTCTAATGTGTCTATTTACACTGTAAACCAGAAACTATAAGGTGGCAATCGACAATTAGAATAGATACAATACATAAAAGCTTACATGTTTGTTTAAAATGTGACACTGCCACATTATATTTGTATTTAATTTTAATACATAGGCCTATCACATGATCAGGGTCACTTTCCAAAATGCTTTTTGGCAAGCGACACAGTCTTACTATAAACAAGGCTTGACCAGTGACCAGGGCAGCTCTGCTTCCAGCCAATCATTTCCAGATGGACCTACTATAGTGTACACTTGTCCAACAGTAGTTGCATGCTACCTCAAGATGCATAAATACACCGTTTCTTACACACTCAACACAATTTACCCAATCCTAAATAATCTCCACATTGAAACATAATTACTGTCCAAGTATTTTTGACCCAGGTGTGTATACAGTACAGTATGTGGGCTGTCTGCTTAATAAACAACCATAAAGTGTGGTAATTTATCTTAGGACTGGTATTTATATCGAGCAAAAAGCACAATTGAAATGAATGGGTTTTGAAATAGGACATGTTTGAAATATTTCAGTTTAAACTGTCTTTCTATTTGGGTCCAAATGAACACATGGTACACTTTGATAGTAGCCTACAGTGAGTGGAGGCGTTTGTGTGCACATCACATCAGTAATGTAGGCTATGGCGATTTAAAACGTGGTAACCTGAGACCTCTTGTGGCTTAATAAACCACATGTAGGCTAAAGCACGCAAACATAATACAAGAAAATACATTGAAATTGACATTTGAATACCAAACCGTCTATTATTCTTCACTTCTATATTTTTGGTACACACGCTAAGATAGCTGTAAAACTCAAGAATTAGAAATCCTTGAGGAACAAGCCCCCAAAGAACTCTGTTAATGTTACATGCCAAATAGGCTATACAGTTCTATACATAAAAATGCATTGTCACAACAATGGGTAAGCTGTTTATTCATTATTTCGTTCATATAACTTTATTTCCTAAAATGTCATAATTAATTAATTTTCCTTCGGAACTGCACCTGCTTAAAACATAGGGTTTAAAATGCGACGGCAAAGAATATATCTCCAGTTCCTTTAAAGCGTTATTCTTCAAAGGCACTTTCACAAGTACATACTACTGATGTACTACAGCTTGCTGACAGGCGGCTGCTACCTTTTGTCATGTTATATAGTGACATCTAGTGACAACAGTACGCATTGCAACTGGTTTACAACTGGCTTCATACTCATAGCTTGGATGCTGTATCTTTGGACGTCTATTCTACAGCCTTTGTTCTAGCACATCAGTAAATTCTAAGAAAACACATAAAAAAAAGGTAAGCTCATTATGAAAAACAAAATCGAATAATGTTAGTAATTCAGAAATCAAATCATTCTTTTTTATATATAATTATACATACAAAGACATTTCTCAAGTTAAAAGTCACTGTAAACCTTCTGTTAGGAGAGAGCTGCTTAATTGTTCCAGTCGAAACAAGCCTTTTGTCAAAGTTATTATCCTGGCTGCAACCAATATGCAAACTCTTCCAAGACATGCACCCCGTTTTTCCATTTCTTGTTTTTACAGTACAGTGTCGTTAGCCTGAAAGCGTGGAGCACTAGTTAAACTTAAAGTTGAAATTCTGGTGTCATTTTTACATCTACTCAAACTTTTGTGTACACACCAGACAGTTTTTAAGTTGCTTGATTTGTGGGTTAAATTAATATCTAAATATTGAATCAAGCAAATGAAAAACTGTTTAGGGTGCACGAAAAGTGTTTCAAAGTGAAATTCACCTTTAAATGCAACAGTCAAACACACACCGAGACATATTGTACACACTATTTATGGGACCATTTCCCTAGTCTAGACGGTAGAAGCACAAGTTACGTGACTTAACGGCCACAAAGTGTTTTCTTTAAAGCTGAGAACTGTCGCTCATCCATCATCCACAAATACAGACGCACCCGAAGCCTTTCAATGTCAGTACTATCTCCCCTAACATGAAACAAGAAAAATAATAATCTGACTCCAGCAAGTGACTACTTTCCCATGTAAGTTGAATTGTGGACTCATCGATGACTGGTTCTCAACGTGGGGTCCGTGTACTCCCAGGAGTCCTTAAGAAGGGTACGTGTTCCAGAGGGTCCCCAGTTAAATGAGTGATACGTTAGGACCCACATGGACTCTGTAACTCAGACAGTGTCCAAATGGAGCCTTACAGGTCCATTTGGTTGCATTTGGACAGTCTCAGAGTGAAATTAGCACTCAAGGACCCCTGGGGGTTCCCAGATCTCAATGTTGAGAACCAGTGTTATAGATCAACTGACATTTATAAAGATTAACATGTAGCATTAACATATAACAAGGCATTTACATTAACAGTCATTAGGTGCATGGCTACTGGCAGTACAAGCCCACACACAGAGCGCTGCCTAGATACACATCTGTTGAATCACGCCTGCATACGACCAGGAAAGGTTAACACGATCTAATATGTACATAACCATATCTTTGGACAAATAACGCAATAAAGCAAGGCTTAAAACACCTAATGGCATGTGTACAGTACTGTGTATAGGTTATGTACCCCATACCTTAACCACATGAACCCTAGCGTCACTACTATTATGGGCATGTCATATTAGGCAAAACATTCTGCAAAAATAGCAGATCAACAAGCTCACAGTGCACCGCGTTGTGAGCTTGTGGATCGTCTATTTTGGCAATTTGATGGACAACACAGTATATAGGGTTGAAGTGGTTAATGTCCTATGTACTGTGTACAGGTAGGAGATGACTCATTACAATATCTGTTTTTTTAGAACTTCTACTTTCACACCTTCACTCTCTGTGGTTCATAACCTGTAAAAGGTTATTACAAGTTATAGGAAATTCAACAAAGTATCAAAATGTTCACAGAATGCTCATGATGGAGTGTTTTGCTATTTTTACATAGTGGTATTATCCAATAGTCTCACCTCATTCCAGAGAGCAATGAAAGAGTCATGTGTTGAAATAAACTCACGTGAAACCAGAGCAGATGTACAGTCTTTGTACGTTTTTGAAATGCAAGCGCATCTTGGTCATGGTAAGGTCTTGAACTTTCACAGAAGCATGTACAACAGACCAATGACAAAGCATGAGAATCAATACTGTTTGTTTGTCAACAGTGTACCCCTAGTTATATTCATTTAAGGGGTCTTCAGCCCCTGTTTCAGTCTACACAACACACCACTACAATCTATGCTCTAGTCTAAACCGTTTCCACCAGCATAGTGAGCACCTTTGTAATGGCAATCGAAACAGTTCTAACTATTTACAATGTAAAGTCTGCAAAGCCAAACCTTCCACGGCCTCTATATTACTTTAGGTGAGAATATAAAATACAGTTCAGCTCCATTTCTGCAAGTACTTTCATTATTGAAGACTACATTTCCCATGAAGCTCCTCTTCGGGTTGTGTGGTTACTGAAGACTACATTTCCCATGAAGCTCCTCTTCGGGTTGTGTGGTTACTGAAGACTACATTTCCCATGAAGCTCCTCTTCGGGTTGTGTGGTAAACATTGCGGCTACTTTCGCCACGTTTTCTATAGTCCTCGATGACTGTAAACTACCAGTTTAAACGTTCTAAAAGCTAGAAGGAAGCCTTTGTGATTTGTTGTTTACATTAACATAAAAAAACTAATATTGATGGCATGTCAACAGGTTATAGTTTTAACCACACAGTGACAGCAAATTCAACGCAATATTTGTCCATCTGTAATCATACATGTACTGTACGTCCAGAGGTCCAAATACTGTCCGAATGCCCTTTGACGATCTTGACATGTTCCAAGAAAGTACAAGAACATTTCCGTCATTTGGCTTCCCCTCTCTAAAGTGAGTCTTGTCCGCCTAGACCATGTATATTACACTTTAGAGATCATTATTAATATACCACTTTATAGACACTGCTAACTTGTAGCTACAGTACAATCCCCTAGTACGCTTTCTCTCTCCCCACGTCTGTCAGAGTTCAGTATGAACACTTTGTCCCACAGTGTTTACATGGTGCACGACTTATCCAGGGGGTCCTGGGGGGATGGCGAGCGAGGCTGCGGGACATGGCTCGCTTTGGGCAAGACCATGGGCTTGGGCCTGAGGGCCGGCGGCTTGAGCTGCACCCCCATGCGGGGGGCCACCACCGGCTTGAAGGTGCTCATGGCGTCGCTGGAGGTGCTGGTGCGGCGGACGGGCGGCTCGGTGTTGGCGGCGGACCTCAGCATGACGTTGTGGACGGGGCTGAGGGACTCGCTGGAGCTGGCCGGGGTGGGACCCCCGCAGCCCCCCCCACCGCCGCTGGAGGTCTGCCGCTGCTCCAAGGTGTCCAGCACCACGTCCGGGGCGTGCTTGGCCGAACTCTGGCGCTCCAGCTCGCGCAGCTCGTTCAGAGCCGTGTTCATCGTCTCCTCTATGTCCTGCAGAGGAGAGGAGAGGCGTGGTGAGTAGGAGAGGAGAGAAGCGTAGACAAGAGGAGAGAGAAAGGAGTAGCCGCAATTTGCAACACTAGATTTCTTTTACATTGGGATTAATCTAGAGTTGCAATACCCTCCATTGACATCCCATTGATCCAAAATGCATTTAATAATTTGAATGTGAAATAACAGTAAATGGATGGATGGAGGGCAACGTCAGGCAACCACGCAGAAAGAGCAGATTATGATAAAAAGTGAAAAATCTTAAAATCAATATGACAAACTTTGTGAATTTTAACATATGTATATAATAAATCTGCTATATTTTAATGACTTCCATTAAAAATTGGGACACTGCATAATTACTGATACCGATGTCTTCCAAAAAAGGTCAAATAATGACGAATACATCGTCCAGACCGATATATTGCTCGGGCTCAGAGGAACACACAAGGACGGAACTCCAAGAAACATGCAGAGGACATGCATAGAGATGAGTGGAGAGGGTTCTGTCTTGTACTGAAGACCCCCTTTTGGCATGCTAATGACTTGAAACATTAAAGGTGGTGTAAGTGGTATTTGTTGTGGATTAAATAGCTCTATATTCTGATAGTAATCATTGAGGTGAGGAGAGGCGATGAGACCCCTACTTACTGAACAAACACTATAGCAGTGATTCAAATCACTGCTAGTTTTAACAGGAAAAGTAAAAAAAAGAAAAAACCCCACTTAATGTGAACAAGATGCAGAGATGATAACTTGCAATTAATCTGAACATATTCCTAGTAGACATAAACACAGACAGACATACAGTTGAATGTACTATCTATCTACCCCGCTGTCTGTCTGTGTCGCTGTTTTCAGTTTTATTTTTTCAAATCTGGAGCGTTAAATTAACTCTGACGGTCCTTTACAGGTCAGGCCTCTAGTTTGAGTGAGGCGACACACAGCTGTGGAGTCACTAAGAACCTACACACAAGAATACAGATTTTTAAAGCATTTCACAAATGCATGATGATACGTTGTAACTTGCAAGCTTGAAAACAATTAAAATAAAAAATAAAAGAATACTATATATACACCTGCATATCGTCGCTGTGGCGTGGAAACCTAGTAGGTCAAAACCCTTTTTTTTTAATATACGAAGAATAGCCGATCTACAAGCTCAAGATCAACTATTTTTCACTACTTTTGTTTGACACTCTTATGATGAATTAGGACATCAAATGATGAAAAAACACAATAAATTGAAATATGAAGATTCGACGTATCTGCCTGACTGCAACAATATACAGTATTATATATATATATATATATATTAAAAAAGGCGACCCAAAATGTGTCACAATGCACTAATGAATTTGTCAGAACTTGGTCAGTTTGGTCTCACAGTACCTTTGAAGTATTGTGTACTAGCGAAGTACTGTTTACTAGCAAAGTACTGTGTACTAGCAAAGTACTTTGTACTAGCAAAGTACTGTGTGCTAGTGAAGTACTGTTTACTAGCAAAGTACTGTGTATTAGCAAAGTACTTTGTACTAGCAAAGTACTGTGTACTAGCAAAGTACTGTGTACTAGCAAAGTACTTTGTACTAGCAAAGTACTGTGTACTAGCAAAGTACTGTGTACTAGCAAAGTACTGTGTGCTAGTGAAGTACTGTGGTACCGTCCAACTAGAGGCCCTGCAGGTTAAATGAACGCTCTGGATGGTTCAGGGTGTACACTAGCAGCCAGACGGTAGCAGAAGACAGGGACTGACTATGTGGTTTTTACAGGGCGGGGCAGGGCTGGGATGGTGGGCGCCGCCCGTCCCTCGCTGACCTGTGCGATGGTCTCCGGGTCCAGGGGCTTGCCGCCGCCGGTGCGGTGGTGGTGGAGGAGGTGGTGGTGGGGGTGGGGGTCGGAGAAGCCGGCGTACTGGCCCGAGGAGGTGGAGCGGCGGATCGGCGGGCTCTCCATCTTCTTCAGGGACTCGTGGCGGCTGATGTTGGTCAGGCTGCCGTGGCCGGGGGGCCGCGGCCGGCGCCGCTGCGCCTCGGGGCTGTCCATGATGGCGGTCAGGTGGTTGTTGCGCGTGCGCAGCATGTCTCGTGGGCTGAAGTGGCTCCCCAGCACCGGGGAGCCCATCTCGGGCGTGTGGCCCCCGTGCTGGGAGGAGGGGTGCACCATGCAGTGGACGTCGGTGGGGCGGGCCGGGGGCCGTCGCGACGGAGGGTCCGACCGCTTCCTCTGCCTGCTGCTGTGGGGAAGGGGAATCAGATTGATTCAGCACGTTTTCAACCACTCAAGCCCACTTAGTTGACTGCGTTGCCCCAGGGCTCTACACTAGGTGGTCCTCTAGTATTTTCCTCTTTGTCTTTGCTGAAAATAGCTGATCGGCTATTAAAAGTTAAAGTTAAGTTACACACAAATAACCCTTGATGGTAAAGAGTGCAGAGAGCAGTGGTCGGAGGCACAGCCACTTCAAATATTTTATAATTTAAAAAAAATACGTTTGCATTAAATTAACCATGGAAAGTACTCTTCTCATTACAACTACAGCCCTACTGATTTATTGGTATCGATATATGACTTTAGGATCATTCATGTGTTAAATATTAACACAAATAAATGACATAGAATTGGCTGCATTATGCCTTCTTATAATACCTAATCTGTATTGGTGGGGTGGACCAGATCTCAAAACGGTTGAGATGCACTGCTCTACAAGTTACAGTGAGTGTCTGCGATGGATCACAGCAGACAGACAGAGGTCTACACTGAGGACACATTTGGTCTCGCTGCAGAGAGCAACTTGGAGAAGATAAACAACTGCAGCTGCCGCTAATAACCCACAGGGGGAGCAGTCTGCATTCACAAGACCTGGTTCCCTTGGGGGGGACCAGGCTTAGGAAAGAAAAACAAGCAGGCAGGCTCCCTCACACATCAAACTATGAGCCTTCAGCCTCTCCATGTTCATGTATTACGTTCTTCTCTCTCTCTCCAAACAAGAGAAGCACTCACATATTGCATCAACTCAAATCCGTTACACTTGTAATGACAAGCAGCTGCTTCAATGACATTAGAATAAAATGCATGCCGTTTTCAACAAGATAATCATGCTGGCTGGCATCCCTTGGGGGAGCTTTTGTGTTGTTTACCAAACTTGCCATTATTGCCATGACACCCACCTGACAAGGGATTGTCTGACAAGTCCATTGCTGATTAAGAATACTGGGGGGGGAGAGAGGCAGATGATGGGCTACATAAAGGTTGTGATATGATGAATGATTCAGCAGTTCTGAGGCGTGTCTGAATAGAACAGTAGACACGAACGAGGAGAGTGGAAGAGATCATCCCAAATGGGAGAGATGGTCTCTGAATGTACAGTAAGTCGGGCAGGGATTATAGTGTGTTGCACGGGACTCCCGTTTCACCCAGTGACTGCCCCTCACGTCCTGCGGCAAAAACACAACGTTGTGTGCGTGATGCTCAGTCCTCGTCGGCTCACATCAGCTCGTCTTGTCAAGCTACACTAAGCTATCTACTGTAAAAATAGGTTTCATATCAATTGCATTTCAAAATACAAATTATTCCAGCCCTATCGCTTTGCAACTTGAACGGTCTGCCCTTGGCCAGAATGACATACGCACTGGAAATGTATTTACTTAATGTATTTTAATGTTAATAAATACATAAAATAGTTTCCGATTATGATTTGTAACATTCCACAATATCACTTTTGTTAACCAAAAAATTGTATTTGCACCATCTTTAACATCTCTACCATACATACAGGTTGGTTGAAATAACATTTATTGCTTAAAATAAGTCCCGCATTACAGCTTTAAGCTAGCTTAAAGTGGCCTGGGTGCAGTGATGGAGTAAGATTTTAGACAGATTGAAATGTTCCATCTGCTGGTGGAAGACATGCACAGAAAAACACCTACGTATTGCTCCTCACGCTGCGATTCATTAACATTTCAGCTGCACCTTTAGAAGGAAAGCGAACGAGTGAGTGAATGAGCAAGCGAGCATGCTTCCCCGAAAAGGATCTCATCGTGCATTTTGTCGAGAGCCTGTACCAGACATTTCAAGGTCGCTCAGCCCACTGCAAGGAATGAGAATGCAGCAATGAATTTGAAAAGAATAAAATATAAATCTTGGCACCCCACCAGCAGACTAAAGGTTCATTGCCAAAAGGGATATCTGTGACTGCATCCTCTCTGTGTGTTTTTTTATGTGAATGCGTGTGTGTGTGTGTGTGTGTGTGTGTGTGTGTGTGTGTGTGTGTGCACACGTTTATCTGTGTGGTTTCTAAAGCACTGTAAAATCAACTTTGAATACAATTTAGAGCATGATTCATGATGATGATTCATATGTACTCTATTTTCTAGAATCTAGAACAATGGGAAGGATGTACTTCTTTGTTGGCTAATCTGAAAGAGTGAATATGACAGGGTGGAGCACACACCAAAGTTTTGGTGTGCCGATCACACTGAAGAGATCAAGTTTAAAATATGAAGCGGTCGCACACTTGCCTCAATGTAATCCAAATGCATGTTTTGACAAATAAAACAACAACCAACATTGTCTTCATGGTTTTCATTCATATGCACTGAAAAACGTTGTCGCTTCTAATAAGTGGACATGGCAACACTGATCTGCTGCAATGTTTCTGTACTCGCACTAGGAAGCAGTTCTGCCTCATTTTATTCCTACACCTACTTTGATGCAAAGTATATTTGATATTGTATATCTGACAGTCTGTCTCCTTGTTATCCAACTTGGCTTCCCTTGTTCCTTTCTCTACAGTATATTCCTCCAAAACAATAAATGCCACCCACACCTTGCACACACCCTTGTGGGATGTGATCATTAAGTTGAAGTTCAAATATGTCATATGTGTAATTTGATCGACCATCTTTTCGTTAGATAAAGCTTTTACATTTATTTTATTATGAATTTAATATTAATTTGGGGGTCCTTGAAATGAAAAAGCTATGTCATGACTGACATATTAACCAACACTGTGGGAGACTTAACTCCCAGGTTAGTGCAACAGAGTGTGAAAAAAATAAAAGTGTGACTTGTTGTGACTCTGCCCTGAAAGAGAAGCTTGTGGTCTGAACCAACCTGCTGATGTACGCCTCGGAGATCCTGGTGTCACTGGGAGAGACGAGGTCTTTGCCCGAACATTTATCGTCTCCCGCGTGGCCACTGCTGGCCTCACTGTCGGCCTTCTGACTCAGTGTGTCTGAGAAGCTGTCATCTCTGGGATATGAGAGAGACAGACGGAGAGAGAGAGAAAGAGAGAGAGAGAGAGAAAGGGAAAGAGAGACAGCAAGAGAGAGAGACAGCAAGAATAAGAAAAACAGGGAAAAAAGCGAATCAGAGCATATTTCATTCTAGCCGCATGTCTCAGATGACAGTGCTTGATATCATAGTTTCCTGTGGCGTCAGCAACTCTGCTCTCCTCCAAGGTCCCAACAGAGACCGATGAGTCATACCGGCACAGTAACATCCCCAGACTTAATTCAACCCGTAAAGAAGGTCCATTTGGTTTCAGAGTTAATGGTGGCTGCACGATTATGACTCAAATTAAATGATAATCCCAATTATTCTGCTGAATATTCTAATCATGCATTTTAAATGGGATGTAAGTGATGTTTTTTTTCTTCTCTTTAATTAAAAAGTTAAAGCTCGATATTCCGATAGCAATCATTGTAGAGTGTTTGTTCAGCAACTCTCCACCTCTCTCTCTCACTCTCCCGAGCTCTTTAGTAAACAGAAAATACATTTCCGATGTAAGCTATTTTTAAACTGTTTGCCTATGATAATCCAATGAAAGAATGTACTGTATAAGAACAACTATTCAGATCATAGTTTTCTCTCCCCCACCTGCAGTATAGACAGTTTCAGAAGTCTGTACTAAATCTAATCTAACAACTAAGATCTTCTCCTATGGGGGTCCTTGGCACCACATCTTGTCAAATAGCCTAATGCGTATCAATTTGGGGGTCCTTGACATGTGATAATGTTCGAGAACCCGTGCGCTAAGGGACACTCGTCCCCCTGCTCTTTCATTAGCTACCAAAACACCCCATCAGCAGTGCCCCGCCGCGTGTGAATTATTGATGGAGGACCTGACAGGACAGCTGTATACGACATGCGGCAGGGAGAGCAGGAGTAAGAGAGGGAGGGAAGGAGGGAGGACATTCTAAATGGTGCATCTTGCCGGCCGGCTACTAAACGACAGGAGCAATTGTGTGCTCCCCTTTCTAACTAGACAGCCGATCCGCTCCATTAGCCGGTGGTGGTTGCCAGGGCAGAGGGTACGCTCACAGGGGCTGTCATGGTCCCTATAGTGGCGATGGTGACAGTGACAGAATGGCTGGCTAAGGACCCTAGCCCATTCTGGGCAGGAACCCCTTTTGGTGTTTTAAGCATTATGTTATACTTTAGCTATTGAAAAATAGCAGATCTACAAGCTCATAGTGCGGCACCAAGTGCCGCGCTATGAACTTGCAGGTCTGCTATTTTTGAAAAATCATGAAAAGGTGCCTCAAATCTTTGAATATATATTGTTACAGAGGGGGGGTCCCTGGAACTACATATTTTCAGATGGGGGTCAGAGGCCAAATACATGTATTGTTTTAGGTCCTTGGCATGAAAATGTTTGAGAACCGCTAACATAGAAACATGGGTTTTTGAGAAAACTGTCCGGATTTAGAAGGCATTTGGAGAATCGTCCTCAGGTCTAAATGGGCTAGAGATGGAGGAGGCTCCAGGGCAGAGCAGGGCCAATAGAACCTAAAGCCCCCGCCGCACACAACCCCTGGATCCTTTTTGTTTAGAGCTCGGCTGAGGGCAGACTTTTGGGTCTGATTTTGATCCAGGTTTTTGGAGTGCCCTAGAGGTAGACCACCTATTACCAATGTTTTGACCGATATTGTGAAAAAAACAAAGGGTATAAGTTAAACTTCAATATGAAAATTTAAGTTTGATTGTATATTAATTATACAATCAAACAAATAAATAAAATAAGAAATACACAAAAACTAAACCTTATTAAATGCAATGCATTGTGAGCTTGTAGATCATCCATTTCCAATTTTTTTTTTTTTCATATAGGCACATGATGTATTGGACAACATACAGTACGATGCCAGATACAGATCTGTGATTGGCCAATATTGGCCGATAAAATAGACCAATCGCTATATCGCTCATTAATCATAGATTATTCTTGTATTCGATTTAAATAATTCATTTACATATTACTCGATCATGAATGAAACGCATTAATACTCACATATCTTGTACCACAATGTACTGATGAGGCACCAGGCCGTCGATGCCGTTGTGACGTCCCTCCCACCAGTCATCAGACGCACGCTGGTACAGCAGCAGGGAGGCGCCCTTCTTGAAGGACAGCTCGCGGGCGGATCGGCCCACATAATCGAACTTGGCGATGGCTTCGATGGGCTCGCCCTCTGTCAAGGGAAAGATGTGGATTATTAACACTTTTTGTGAAAGGGAATTCTTCAGAATAAAAGGTGCTAGAATGCCAAGCAGATGAGGCAGAATTTACTCTGAAAAGCTTTCAGAGTTCCATTTCCCGGGAGGTGAAATCTTCCATTACTACCTCGCACTAATAATGCTGATCTCTCTTTAGAAGCGTTAACATGGTTAACAGATGACCACGTGAAGCGTGACGACATTTTCAATTATGTCACAAAATGACATGCAACTAGAAAAAGTGCCCTTCTGGGCACAGGTCTCCACCAGGATAGGAATGTAGGACATTGCAGCTTGCCTTCATCTGGTGGTTGGATAAAAGGGCAACAAAAGTAAATTAGAGGTTAAAACACTTTTCGGCCAGTTATAGCACCACCTTGAGGCTGAGTTGAAATTGTTCATGTGGCATTTTGTCCTCGGCCTAGTGGGAATGTGGGTGCACAATTTCACGGAAATCACGCGATGTGTTCATGATTTGCAGCATTTTGTTTGAAACTGAGCACTCCTGTGAACTTTGGAAGCCAATCTTAACCAATCAGGATGGAGTCTGAGAAATCTGAAAGACCGGTTTCGTTGAATGGCTCTAGAGAGACTGTGTACCAATTTGCGTGATGTTTGGACAAAATCTGTAGGTGTACTGTGCAAAAACTTGTTTTGCACAAAGCGGCCTCCTGGTGGCGCTATAACAGGCCGTTCTGGAAAGTTTGGGGCAGAGGTTCATCGTTGGCATCCAGGGAGTGTGTGTGCAAAATTTGGCATCGACCGGGTTAACGGTGGCCGAGATTAGCTGCTCACTGACACACACACACACACACGGACGGACGGACGGACGGACACACACACACGGACGGACGGAGTGCAAAACATACTCTCCCCCCATGCCTTCGGCCTGGTGGAGACAATAACATGATAATCCTGGGTGCTCCAGTGCACCCTGAAACCTCGCTCATATGATTATGATCAGAGAACCACTACTGAGGGCACTGCTGTGAAACATCTACTACAATTCACCAAATCTCTGTATGTGTCATGCTGTGATTGGCGTAACTCGGAACTTGTGTGTCTTGACCTGAAGATGATCCACAACAGGATTGAAACATCAGCTAAATAAAGAAGTTGTATACCTGCTTTGGCGTGCAGGCTCTACACCTTCGACACCAGTCGATGTGCATTACTTAAGTTCCCTTTCTTTTGTCTCATACACTCTCGACTCTCACACCTCGGGTTGGAAGGTGTGCACTGCAGGATCAACCGTTTCCGTGAACCGACAAGCCATGCATATCTATACACACTACAGTGTAGTGTGTATAGATATGCATGGCTTGTCGGCTGTTGTGTAGTGACTACACAACAGAGAAGATGTAAAAAAATAACAGAACAGTCAGAGATCGTATCACAAATAACTTTTGTTTAATTGAAAAAGTTACCCTACGTGACCTTAAGTTATTGTAGTGTGTGTGTGCATGCACGTGGCACATGCACATGAGCATCAGTTAGTTATTTTGGTATCCAGCCCCCACAGCAGCAGACGGGCACAGGGCCACTGCAGGACCCCCAGGGCTTTGGGACAGATATTTATAGACGCTGGCGAGGGGGAGATCTATACGTGGCAGTCCCCCATACGGATCACTGGACAGGACTGATTGTGCTTCACACAGACCAGTGGTGGACACTCTACTCAACCCCAGCAGGGTTGATTTGGGCACATTTTATAGTTATAGTATGTAGAATAGTTTTAGGTACATTTTTGTCACCTGGAATGTTTTAGTGTTAGTTTAGGTTTAGTCAAGTAAATATCATAAGATTTTAGTCGACTAAATCTACAGTTGATTTAGTCGACTAAAATGTATTTTGGCGGGCCTTGATGCTGTCGTAATGACCAAGTGTAAAATGACTTATACTGGATCACTACTAGTCCCTTCCTAACATTTTAGTGTAGTCTTTATTTTGTCTTAGTTTTAGTCATCATAGCTTCGTTTTCATTTAGTTTTCGTCAGTGAAAAAAGGTAGTCGCCAAACACTGACCCCCAGTAGTCAAAGTATAGCGTATCTGCTGTAGCGTATCTGCTGTCGGGCAGAAACCTCTTATTTATTGGTCTAATTTGGTACATGAATGCCCTACTACTTTATCATACTACAGTGTGTCATTTCTTAATTAGAATCCTGAAAAGTAACAGTTTCTTTTACATAATGAGGTTTCCGAAACTTGCTTAATTGTGAAAAATCACACCTGTGTGAACTGAGCGGTGCAACTATACATTTATTGTTATAGTTACTGTACTCTACTGTGCTCTGTACTGTATTGTAGTGTACTTTGCGGGGGTCCCGGAACATCCAGACCCACAGGAACCTGCCCAGGGTGCCGGCCTGGTTCCGGCGAGCCGCCCTGCGTCCGAAACGGTCAAAAAATTACGGAGTTACCATGTGGGGGTCCCCGGGGGGTCCGCCCTACGTCCGAAACGGTCGAGAAATGACAGAGTTACCATGTGGGGGTCCCCGGAACATCCAGACCCCCAGGTGTACTCTGTCTCCACTTTACTCTGTGCTGTACTGTGCTGGCCACTTTACGTGTTGCAGCTTTCCGTGCTCGGACATACAGACAGAGACATACATACGGACATACTGACAAACTGACATACGGACGGACAGACATAGGTCCGTAATGGAGCGGAGGCACCGCTCAAAAATCCTTTTGCATACCTACTGAGACGGACAGGTGCGTCAGAGTAATGAACTTGAAGAGCAAAAAGGGGGGAGTCATGCACACGGTCTTCACTTACAAATATTTATTACCCTATTGACCTGAATTCTTTCCCAATGGAAATATCCTAAAAAAACGGGTCCGTATGATACAAGTGTACTTATACAATGTATAATGCGTTTGATAAATTAGAGCACTTCTCCATGTGTCATTATAATAACTGAGTAAGTGAATAAGTGATGGAAATTATAATAATATACTGTTCTGCAAAGCTTAAATAATGCATTATTACCAGTAATTCATAAACTTTATATATGTTATTATATTGTTAATATGTTGTCATACATACACACAACTTGTAAATGCTTTCAAAAATATGTATGTGATATTGTTAAACTAAATGTTGTGTAGAGTGTTGGCACTGTTGGTTCAGCTCTTTAATAAACAGGTGGATTACAAATTTCAGCCAATCATTGATCAGCTTACATTTTATAGTGTTCCAGTTCCACAAGATCAATAATATGAAAATAGTATAACAAGACCTTGCAGATCTGCTATTTATGGAATGTATTTTTTTTTAATTATTATTTAAAGATCTTCTCCCGCAACAATAATACGCCAAAATCCTTTTAAAATTGGTTAAAAGCTTCCATTTACGTCAGTGTCTTGGTTGGAAATGACAAAACCAAAAGACAAATAGCAACTCTGTTGCTTTTGCTTTGCTACTGCAGCAACGAGAGACCTCTCCGTTACTAGACACAAAACCAGCCACATTTCCAAACCAAATGTGTACTGTATGTGTGCAGGCAGCGTGAGGAAGACTCGCCTGATGCTAAAAATAGACTATTTTATTCCGCACACATTCTCCAGCCCCGCCCGCCACCCCTCACAGACACCCCCCCTTCCTCCCTCCCAGGATACATTAAGTTAGACAGGGATCCCTGGACACACACATGCACACACAGAACCTTTTCCCGGCATCTATGAATAACATGCGAGTGTGAAAAGCCATGATATACAGTATCTCTCCCAGATTCCCAGATGACCAAAGCAGCCACGTGAAGGAAGAAATAAAATAATAAAAAAACTACAGGGTGATGCAGACCAGAGAAGCAGTGAATGCATTCCTCTCTTAAGCCTGTTGTCACCATGATTACATAATCACCTGATCACATACTATTGAAAACAGCTGGATTAAAAAATATATAGTTTTGGACATAATGTTTTTTTTACACCCGACAGTGCTTCTCCGTCCCTCTACAGCAGCCCCTACCTGACAACTGGCAGGCTAGATGAGATGTGGCTAAATCTAACGTGACGGGCAAGAATTTATTCCATCCAGTCTGAATTAATTGGTCGGCATGCGACAGCAGACACTCTGTTAATATGGGTCACGATGTCACAATCAATACAGGATGTCTTTCCGTCTCTCCTTTCTGCTCTGCCTTTCTCATGCCCTCTTCTCTGTGTCTGTCTGTCTATGTATCTATCCATACCCATTACCCATCTATACATCCATCCATCCATATATCCATCATCTCTGACAAACTCTTGCAAAGAATCAGAGAGGGAGAGAAACAGAACTGGTACACCCAGTGTAAGATGTCTTAAGCTTAAAGCTGCAATCAGTGACGTTTAGGTCATACCTGCATGGGATTCCACCCTTGGTCATCCAAGAGTCAACCCACCGGTAGGTAACTTACTAGAGTCTAAATGTCTCAAAGGAAGAGTAGGCAGATCACCTCCAACCACAGCAGATCTGATAGTAGTTATACTGTATTAACATCTACTGTACCATACAGATTCTTCTCACTAAAATCCCTCTCAGGGATCTCTGAACCCCCACAACAGTGCGCTTCAGCCCAGACATCGGTGTTGGACACATGAGCAGAGCAGAGGAGAAACTAACAACCTTCCGTACGGTAAGTCCGCCCTAATCGGTCCAATCCAACATAGATCTTTTACTACCAGGCCATTCAGCCATACCGCCGCAGAGCTAAGTGAGATGAAAATCAATGTCCCAGTCAGTTCACCCCTGACCCGGCAGCATTTGGATCAGAATCGACATATCGACACAGAGCGGGAGGGGAAAATTAGCTTCATCTCATGACAGACTGCCACGACTGGAGCTGACTTATATCTGGCCTCAATTAGCTCAATTTAATGAGCATGGCCACGGATGTCCAACCTCTCAAATGTTGTTTCATTCAGTCACTCAAACCATCCTTTCTGTTTTCTTCACACACCTGCCAAGGATATGCGCACAAACACGCACTGCTATTCTACAAACATCTGGTGAAGCAGTGTTGCCCAGAGGACATTCAGAGAAGATCAGGGGGTGCTGGAAGCAATATTTTTGAAAGGGGGGCACTCAGTGGCTGTTGTGGGGTTTAAGATTTGACAGTAGAACCATTAATAAGAATGCTTCTTGTTCTTGTTTTGTACCTGCACCAAATTAGCACCTTTTGATTGCTGCTTGTGATAAATAATGACCCAGGCACTGCAGGCAGTTAGTCTGATGTTCCACAATATAATTGTAGGTGATGTTTAACAGTAAAATAATCCAGAGTGATTTAAAGGAAGCAAGGTCAACACAGAGACAGGTAGAGCCTTAGTAATCTAGGATCATAGGTCAACACAGAGACAGGTAGAGCCTTAGTAATCTAGGATCATAGGTCAACACAGAGACAGGTAGAGCCTTAGTAATCTAGGACCATAGGTCAACACAGAGACAGGTAGAGCCTTAGTAATCTAGGATCATAGGTCAACACAGAGACAGGTAGAGCCTTAGTAATCTAGGATCATAGGTCAACACAGAGACAGGTAGAGCCTTAGTAATCTAGGATCATAGGTCAACACAGAGACAGGTAGAGCCTTAGTAATCTAGGATCATAGGTCAACACAGAGACAGGTAGAGCCTTAGTAATCTAGGATCATAGGTCAACACAGAGACAGGTAGAGCCTTAGTAATCTAGGACCATAGGTCAACACAGAGACAGGTAGAGCCTTAGTAATCTAGGATCATAGGTCAACACAGAGACAGGTAGAGCCTTAGTAATCTAGGATCATAGGTCAACACAGAGACAGGTAGAGCCTTAGTAATCTAGGATCATAGGTCAACACAGAGACAGGTAGAGCCTTAGTAATCTAGGATCATAGGTCAACACAGAGACAGGTAGAGCCTTAGTAATCTAGGATCATAGGTCAACACAGAGACGGGTAGAGCCTTAGTAATCTAGGATCATAGGTCAACACAGAGACAGGTAGAGCCTTAGTAATCTAGGATCATAGGTCAACACAGAGACAGGTAGAGCCTTAGTAATCTAGGATCATAGGTCAACACAGACAGGTAGAGCCTTAGTAATCTAGGATCATAGGTCAACACAGAGACAGGTAGAGCCTTAGTAATCTAGGATCATAGGTCAACACAGAGACAGGTAGAGCCTTAGTAATCTAGGATCATAGGTCAACACAGAGACAGGTAGAGCCTTAGTAATCTAGGATCATAGGTCAACACAGAGACAGGTAGAGCCTTAGTAATCTAGGATCATAGGTCAACACAGAGACAGGTAGAGCCTTAGTAATCTAGGATCATAGGTCAACACAGAGACAGGTAGAGCCTTAGTAATCTAGGATCATAGGTCAACACAGAGACAGGTAGAGCCTTAGTAATCTAGGATCATAGGTCAACACAGAGACAGGTAGAGCCTTAGTAATCTATGATCATAGGTCAACACAGAGACAGGTAGAGCCTTAGTAATCTAGGATCATAGGTCAACACAGAGACAGGTAGAGCCTTTATAGTAATCTAGGATCATAGGTCAACACAGAGACAGGTAGAGCCTTAGTAATCTAGGATCATAGGTCAACACAGAGACAGGTAGAGCCTTAGTAATCTAGGACCATAGGTCAACACAGAGACAGGTAGAGCCTTAGTAATCTATGATCATAGGTCAACACAGAGACAGTGTAGACTCTACACTGTCTCTGTGTTGACCTATGATCCTAGATTACTAAGGCTCTACACTGTAGAGCCTTAGTAATCTAGGATCATAGGTCAACACAGAGAGACAGGTAGAGCTTTAGTAATCTAGGATCATAGGTCAACACAGAGAGACAGGTAGAGCCTTAGTAATCTAGGATCATAGGTCAACACCAGGGGGGCAGTCAGCCAGATATTTCGTGAAGCCTCATTTGAAATCGGTAGTTCATATAATGGCCTGTTGTGGCGCTGGACTGGACCCAAAAAGCCCCATAGCTCCATAGAGGCCCATGTATTTTGGCCCAACTTCACCTAGACTGTATTACCTTAATAAACATGGTCATGAATACTTTCTTCTTCCAGTCACTAGTTTAAAGTCTCATTTCTAATGTCATAATATTCTTTTTGGAAAATTATGGTCCCATTAATTAAAAAAATGACCATAAAGAAAAAAAAACATCGCGTATGTTCTGAGGGGCGTGGCTACCGTTACAGTCTATGATCGGGATTCCCCTCCCACTCGAGTCAAAATAAAAACCAACGGAGAAGAAGGGGGGAAGTCCCGCCTCGTTGTCTGGGCAGCCAATGGCCAGCTGGTCCAAAACGGAGCCAGCCAATGGCCAGCTGGTACCAAACGGATCTAGAAAGATGGCGACTTACAGTGCAGGAATAACAGGCTTCATTTTACGTCCATGTTAGACCCGGCGAACACTTTGTCCATATTTTTTACAGTCTATGGTCAACACAGAGACAGGTAGAGCCTTAGTAATCTAGGATCATAGGTCAACACAGAGAGACAGGTAGAGCCTTAGTAATCTAGGATCATAGGTCAACACAGAGACAGGTAGAGCCTTAGTAATCTAGGATCATAGGTCAACACAGAGACAGGTAGAGCCTTAGTAATCTAGGACCATAGGTCAACACAGAGACAGGTAGAGCCTTAGTAATCTAGGATCATAGGTCAACACAGAGACAGGTAGAGCCTTAGTAATCTAGGATCATAGGTCAACACAGAGACAGGTAGAGCCTTAGTAATCTAGGATCATAGGTCAACACAGAGACAGGTAGAGCCTTAGTAATCTAGGATCATAGGTCAACACAGAGAGACAGGTAGAGCCTTAGTAATCTAGGATCATAGGTCAACACAGAGACAGGTAGAGCCTTAGTAATCTATGATCATAGGTCAACACAGAGACAGGTAGAGCCTTAGTAATCTAGGATCATAGGTCAACACAGAGAGACAGGTAGAGCCTTAGTAATCTAGGATCATAGGTCAACACAGAGACAGGTAGAGCCTTAGTAATCTAGGATCATAGGTCAACACAGAGACAGGTAGAGCCTTAGTAATCTAGGATCATAGGTCAACACAGAGACAGGTAGAGCCTTAGTAATCTAGGATCATAGGTCAACACAGAGACAGGTAGAGCCTTAGTAATCTAGGATCATAGGTCAACACAGAGACAGGTAGAGCCTTAGAAATCTAGGATCATAGGTCAACCAAGAACCTAGCATCAGTCTAAACGTCATAATGTCAAAAAGCATCAAAACTATCGAAACTATAAGATGCCAGGGAAACAAATGAACCTAACATCTGTCTGAATAACATCTAAAATAAAATGTAACCGATAAGGTATGTGTTTGTTGTCATTGTCCTTTTATCAATAAAAATGGTCGAAACCTGCAGTTCTAGCTGCAATGAAGAGTTTGTCCCACAGTTTGGGACCCCCCAGAAGGGAGAAGAGTCTGGGACGATGTTTTAGGTTAGCTAATCTGAGTGAGCAGGAGTCGTCGTAGGATTGGATGAGGCTTTTATAGGTATAGGGGTGCCATACATTTGATTGCTTTGGGAGCCAATGGGGGAGTGCAGAAGGGGGGAGACATGTGACAACTCCGGCTGGTTGAAGACCAAGCATGCTTCAGCATTCTGGATCACTTGTAGGGGCTTACAGTACGTGCACATGCTTTTAATATTTTAAGGCTATACAATTATTTATTGTTTTTGCCCCTGGAAAGTAGTAGGCTAATAATCACATTGTCCATTTAATGTCAAATCTGTTATTTGGCATTTAGTAAGATGTTTTCTAAATGATAAGCAACACAATGATAAACAAATATACATGTTCACTTTCTCTCTTTCTCTCAAAAAGAGGTAGAGTAGAGATGGAGATAAAATGGGCTTCCCAAAGAGACAGGTCAGTTTAGAGGTAGAGTAGAGATGGAGATAAAAGCGTAAAGTTCTAATGGGCTTCCCAAAGAGACAGGTCAGTTTCAGGGCTGCGGTCGGAGATGGATGGTACACTTTAACAGAAGTACTAATGACATCCAAGCCTTCAGAGGATAATGAGAGGGAAACACAACAACAACATTAGCTAAGTCATTATAGATGCAAACAAAGGGACTGGCAACCACGCCAGTGGAAGATCAACTTTAAGTTCCAGCATCTCGCGTCCAAATGAGATCATGAAGGTTTTAATAACAACCAATGACAATAGCCTGACCACATTTAACAGATCCCACAGGGAGGGGCTTGATCAGTAAAGCCTGAGTCATACAGAGCTGCACACCGAAAATACTAAAATAGCTGATCTGCAAGCTCAAAGTGGTTCGTACTGTGACACGTGAGTGAGTTTGTAGATCGGCTATTTTTTGGTGTGTAAAGCAACATATAACTCAGGCTTAAAGCCATCCTCCTACCAATCTGGGAGTGAGATGTTTAAAGTGTTTAAACTGTTCTTCATTTAACTGGGGGCAGCCTGGACCCCCTCCCCCCTCTCCACAGACCCCACTTTAGGAACCAGTGCCAGTCAGTGAGACATCTTTGTTAGTTAGGGACGTACAGCTAACGAGTGTGATTTGGAGTAACAGCAGAGGTAATAATGAGGACAGATCGACCGCATTCCCTTCACAGCCCTCTTGTACAAACTCCGTCTGAAGCCACTGATGGTGAGTAATGAGGACACGGGAAGAAAAGTCCAATACATAGAAGAAGAAAGGAAAGAAAGACTGAAAGGGATCTTGGCTGTTTTTTATCACTATGGAAACCGGGTTTAGGGAGACCAACTCCTGTCCTCAAAAATACAAGTGAACAGAAATAGTACATGCACCCATGCCTCCTTTCTCTGTATATATACCTATATTGTGATTCTACTGAGCTGTATTCCAATATGTATTGTAAATGTAAATGTAGTATATGTATTACTGCTGAACTTCCTGCACTGTTAATAATCATGTTAAAAAAGTATCAAACTCTATAAAGGCTGCTTACTTTTGTGTGTACTCGTCCATGAGATGTAACAAATACAATCCTTGAATCCATATACGTTTAGAAATGTTTTCACTCTCTCTCTCTTTCTATCTCTCTGAATATGTCCTAATAAACTAACAATAAAAAGGACACGTTTCATTGTGTAGTTGGGTAAACATTTAGCATGTCTGTGACCCAAATAAAAGTGCATTCCTCTCCAATGGGGGTCCAGTCAGAGCCCACCATGCCATCTGTGTCAAGGGGGGAGGAGGAGTGAATGTCAATGTCTGTCTAGCTCTCTGGTGGTCACTGCATTTGAAAAGGCCCAAAGAGACCCAGGACCACCATGAGCTGACAACAGTGACTCGGTAGTGACCCTTTAACAAAAATAAATAGAAGACTTCTCTCACTGGGCAAATGGGTTGCCTCCCTATTTGCACAGCAAGCAACAACAGCAACAGTAGCAACAACAACAACCAGATTAGGTATAGAAAATGCCACTGCTCAACACCCTTTCTCCTATTCAATTGCAAACTGTCTGAGTGTGTTACTGTCACTCACCGTCCTCGCTGGTGTGTGTCTCGGTCCCTCCTTCATTGTCCACCTCCTCCAGTGCTCCGTGTTCGCTGTAGGGGCTCTCACTGTGGAGACACACACACACACACACACACACACACACACACACACACACACACACACACACACACACACACACACACACACACACACACACACACACACACACACACACACACACACACACACACACACACACACACACACACACACACACACACACACACACACACACACAGGGGTCAAATGTTGGGCAGCGAGTCAAACGTCAGAGGTAGGTTTGCAGTCGAGACGAGTGAATGGCTCAAGTTTCTGTTCCTGTTCCAAAATGAGCTGAAAGAGTTACAAAGCATGACTTTAAGCTTGGGGTTTGAGCACTGCTAACATCTTACATTGAGCCATCTTTGAGATGACTCCATTACATCTCTAGTTTCTCTTTGACACGCCCCTGGTTATTCTCAGTCCTACGGAGGCAGCGTACCTCCTGGTCACGGATAGCGTCTTCATCGCTGAAGGGGTCAAAGGTTTGTTTCCCTAACCTGCCATGTGACCAGTCAATACGTCCATGGAGCAAGACGCAGCTCATTCACTGGAGAAGAGTGTCAAACCACATCCGAAAATATACGTACATTCAAAATATGTATGGAATTTATACTTTCAGAGATGAATTGAAATTAATTGACACAGGATTACAGGAATACACTGTAAAATCATCAGTATCCATTTAATCTATCTATATGTACAACACCTGTATCCATTTGGTGATACAAGGAAAGAGCACTTCCATGACAACACCACCACAGAATATCACAGAGGATAAAAACACAATAGAGCAATTAGGGGTTCAGCATCTTGCTCAAGGACACCAACTCTGGGAAAGCCTGGGATCTAATAACTGGGAACCTTCCGGTTCCCACGCTGCCGCTATGCCCCCTGAGCCACTACCGCCTCATAACACAGGACTGTAGAGTTAATTTATCTTACCAGTAATCTCCTCCAGCCATGCACTTCTCGTAAATGGGTCCGTCCAGCTCCTTGCTGTCGGGGAAGATGGTGTCCTGGTGGATGATGATGGTCTTGACGATCTCGTTGACGTGGGCCTGGCAGGACACCTGGTCCAGGCTGTCCGGCGTGGGCATGAGGGTGGGCCCGAAGCAGATGGCCAGGTTGTACGGGTCCATCATGTTCTCATCGCTGTACTGGGACAGGCTGGGACAGGGAGAACAGCACCAAATTCACTTTAGTCCAGACGTCGAAATTCAAAAAAAAATCTTAAATACCAATGTTTTTATGTCAGTGGTGCTCAATATTTCATGTCAAGGACCCCATAAATGATCTGTAATCGGCCGACGACCCCGATCTGAAAATATGTAGTTCCAGGGACCTCCTAGAAGCAAAGATTTGAGCTAAAAACGTTCACTGTGAAAGAATATATACATTTAAAGATTTGCACTACATTTTCACGATTTTTCAAAGATCGCAGATCTACAAGCTCATAGCGCGGCACCGAGTGCCGCACTATGAGCTTGTAGATCTGCTATTTTTCAATAGCTACAGTGTAACAAATTAACAATGTTAAAACACCAAAAGGGTTCCCACCCAGAATGGGTTAACTCAAAGTACTACCACAATGTAGAAATACTGTTAGTAAAATACATAGTTAGTTGACCACATTTAATAGTTGCCCATGATGTTCCAAAGATCATGATTGAAAGACAGACAGACGACTGTATTCTTTATTATTCTACATGATGTACTTACTGGTTGAGGAAGGCAAAGAGGTATCTCATGACGATAAGGACTGATCTGGGTATAGTCAGGAGGAGCTTGCGGATGTACAGAGATCTCTCATACAGGTTCTCTATTCCTGCACACAAGACAAGATGATGCTGCAGGTTAAGAAGAGGAAATATGTTGGTTAGGGTTACACAGTACAGCCAACTATAGGTTGTGTGTGTGTGTGTGACTGTGTGTGTGTGTGTGTGTGTGTGTGTGTGTGTGTACACAATGCTCTCTTGGTATGGAACGGGATGTCATTCAGGTTTAATATCTGAGATGTGTCCACCCCCCACTAATTTGTAATGACAATTATCCATGTACACACTCTTCAATTGAGACATTTGGACCCTGGTGTTATTATGGTGTCATTCAGGACATCAATCTCAAGTATTGTAACTTTAACATGCATGTGCGATTGTGCGTGGTTGGTTACATTAATCAAGTACTGTAGATCATATATGGGTCTTCAACATGAGCTACTTGAACCATAGAATATGTATTCCTGGGAGAACATTAGGCGAAAAAAGGCTAGCAGATCGACAAGCACAACGCATTGTGAACTTGTAGATCGGCTATTTTAAGTGGAGGCTTTGGGGGAGGAAGGGGGAAAAAAGATCAGACCAAGCAAGCAAGCACAGAGCCAAAGGTCAAGTTTACTAAGTATTGAGGGTTTAAATGGTCAAATGTCTGAAAGGGTCTCTCTCTCTCTAAGCTAAGGGGTCTTTGGCCTGAAAAACGTTGAAGACCCCTGCTGTAGATGACATGCCACAGGATGGCGCTATAATAACTAAGAGATGGACAGAAGATGACAATCACCTCAGCGTGGCGTGGGTGGTTATTCCTGTGTCACCTCAGAGGAAGAGGAGGGGGACCACCTGACAACAAGGACCCCAAGCTCTCCATCCTGCTCCAAAACCAAAACAATGTCCTTTTGAAAACGCCTACTTTCATTTCTCTGTAAGAAGTAAACTCGGAAAATCAAGCCTGATTTATACGCCGCACGACGGTGTTGTGCTTCGGTGTGAGCTGTCCTGCATGTGTGGTCAATCACAACAATCACCCCAAAATAATACAATCAATGCTTTTGTTTTCATTTCAAACTGAGCACCATCAGCGTGCTTGAGACAACAGCTAACGGTACAGCTTGAGACAACAGCTAACGGCACAGCTTTCCAAATAACACCCAGTGATTTTTATTCTTCTTTCCTCTCCCCTTTCTGCTGCCATTTCATTGAGATGAGCTCCGGTTGCACTGCCTGGCCAAAAATAGCACTGTCAACCTCAAATCAGCTCCTTCCGACTGCCATTTGGGCTTTTGGGAATACTTTGTGATGCATTTCAGCTTACGTGAAGAACCTAACTAGATTTTTGCACAGCTCCCGAGCTGCTATTTAAAGACCAACCCCAATGCATGCACATACATTACACATACTACATACACATACCACACGCATACGATACTATATCCCTTTTTAACCCTAAAACACGACTAAACTTAGTTGGAAATAGCCGATCTACAAGCTTGCCTTACGTCACAGTGAGCTAGATCGGCTATTTTGGTTGCGAAATTAATGAATGAATGAATCCATTTCTTTTTTTTTTTTTAAGATATTTTTTGCGGCTTACGCCTTTTATTGATTTTTGAAGGGACAGACAGTAGGCTGACAGGAAACGGGAGAGAGATGGGGGGATGACATGCAGTAAAGGCCGTGTCGGGTCCGGGAGTCGAACCCGCGGCACACTGCGACTGGATCACCAGTCCGGTGCCCAGACCGTTACGCTACGGCCTGGGCCAATGAATCCATTTCTAACTGTAAGCATAACTGAAAATGGGAATTAACCATTAGAGAACCCCCCCCCCCCCCCCCAACAGAAAAGCAGGAATCTGCGACTGTACGTTGGACGTAAGCCAAAAAGCAGCTCTGGCAAAAACAAAGTCAACTGATACCAGGCTAATTCTGTTGGGCTCATTTGCAGGCACTTTTAATAAGGTGGAACAGATACTTCAGCTGACCCCAACTTGTGCAATGTGAAATAAGCACAGTGTTGTTGAAATCTTTTAATATGCTGGGTGTTCAGCCCATGCTTCAACCACTGGTATGTTGGGCCAGTGGAATGTAAACAGGGAATCCCCATCACTCACACTGCGCAAATGTGTGTGCACTGCCAGGGCAGGATACACTTCATTTGTAAACCTGCAAGGGAGTACAAACAAGCAAGCAAGCAAGCAAGCAAGCTATCACACAAGCAAGTAAGCACGCACACACACACGCTCCCCACACAATTTTTTTTGTGGATATTCATATTGCATTGACATTCATTCCATATCCCAAGAGGTCCTTGAGGGGGTTACAGGGGGTCCTCAGCAGAAATGAGGAACAGTTAAACCACTTAAGCCCCAGCACATTTTTTCGGCTACTCGAAAACAGCAGATCTACAAGCTCACATGTGAACTTAAACTTGCAGATCTGCTATTATATAAAAATCACACCAGTGTGAACCAAGTGGTGCAACTCCCGTCTATTGGTTATCTGTATCGTTCCAATTTGTATCGTTCCAATTTCTTCTCTGTATCGTTTGTGTCCAGCAGGTGGCAGCCATGTCACATACTTCTCTCGTTCCAATTTCAAGCATGCGCACACCACTCGTGCTCATGACGGATACGGACATTGCTGGATGTAGAAGTGGTTGCACCACTTAAAAATCACACACACACACACACACACACACACACACACCAAACTCTGCAGAGGCGTTAAGCCACACTACTCATGTGAGTCACTTACTCTCCTGTTAATGTTTATTGTTTACCAGAGCCTGAAACCTCCCCCCCAGACCCCCCCCCCCCCCCCCCTTCCCTCGCCAACATGACATCTCATAAGATCAGACAAAAGGCGCTCCCACAGAGAGGGAACAAAGAGTGGACTGAAGCACGTCGAGGCCGGCCGCCTTACAGTAAGCGAGGACAATGTGTCCGTCTATGTGCAAGTGACGTTTCACCAAAACGCAGATGTATGGCGAGATGGGACTGTCAGAGTCCCGACAGTGTTGAGTCACCCGAACGCATTCCGGCGAAGAACGCCACTGCCGCATGCATGCAAGGTCAGCTTTGTGTCGATTACAATGGATAATGAGCCCCGCTCTGCCTCCGAACCCAATACCACACAAAGGTACATTCACCCACAGACAGAGAGAGGCAGACGTTAAACACAGACACACAGTGTTGGTGCATTAAACAACACCGCTGGATAACTGGAAGGTCTGTGGGTTGGTTTTTTTTTGCTGTCGAAACAGTCAAAAGTACATATTATCGTCACTTGCATCTCCATATCTGAACGTTTTGTCTTTGCGCAAATTAATGCTTCATCATACTACAGTCAGTGTCACACAAAAGTGACCAAAATAAATAAAATGAAAAGTATTAACAAGACCTTGTTAATAACACCTACATTGGATCCATTGGAACAGAGGTTCTTTTTTCCATTTCTTGAAAAGCAACTGGAGATACAAGGTTTGTGAATGAATGGAGCATAAGGACACTATACTTCATCAGTAGGACATCAATGCCACATGGCTCATAAAGTGACCGCATTCTGAAATGTGAGTCACGATGAACATGCTCCCAGTTTAGATTCAGTCAAGGAAGCATTTCCTGGACCGAGACGATGTCTCAAGTTACACTCACATGCATCAACATCCAGGAATACTAGTGTATGCTAACAACAAGGAATCAGTCACTTAATCCTTATGTTTACTCGTACCACAAAAGATACAATACAATTAAAACAATTACATTACATGTGTATATTTATTATTATTATTATCTTCAAGATAACCTAAGCCTAGTGTGGTTGTGGGCTGTGCGTTTTGTCTTGTTTTCATCTTACTGATGGAGGACAGCAGGTCGTTGAAGCGCTCTTTGGGGAAGAGGGGGTTCTCCAGGCCCCGGAAGTAGAGCTTGAGGACACCGGCCACCGAATTTATGTCATGGTTGTTCTCATCGTCTGTCAGAGGGTCGTTACCTAGTGCGCAGGTGGGTTAAACGGTCAGCTGGGTCTCCAAAAAACACAGGACTTAACCACATTACTAGATGGCAAAATAATTCAGCAATGAATGAATACAAATTGGTGCGTTGATTTGGGCGGTGGACTGGGCCTATCACAGAGCATTAAATTACCTCTCTCAAAAGAGTTTTTGATGTCATTGACTTCCAGATGCGAGCCCGACACTCTGAATATTCCTTGATGTTGGAGACCTGACAGTAGACATGGAAGAAAAGGAGAGAGACAGAGAGAAATGGAGATGAGAAGAAGAAGAACCACGATTTCATTATAATAATGGATAATTAGAAAGGGAGTCTACCAACGCGCCTCAAGCCTGAAACGGCTGATCCGGTGCTTCACAGGTGCAGGGACATCAAAGTTGCATAAGGAGAAGAGACTGGAGCAGCACGGACATTTAGAGCCTTTTATTTAGGTGCCGAGTATACAAAAAGACTAACGTTTCGACCTTGCGGTCTTCATCAGAGTCATCATGACTGAAACATGAAACATTAGTCTTTTTGTATACTCAGCACCTAAATAAAAGGCTCTAAATGTCCGTGCTGCTCCAGTCTCTTCTCCTTATGCAATAATGGATAATGTTCTGATCCGGAATTTTAGATTATTGTTAATCTGGTCATATACAGTAACTCGTAATAGTGTTGTCTTATCCTGGTTTAAATCACAAACATATACATTAACAAATGTCAAAAATGTGCAAAGAAATAGCACTATTTATTGAATTACTTTAAAAAGATGTATTTATGAAATGTATTATTATTATGGCCACACGTTATTATGACAATTTCAAGGTATTTGGTCAAAACAACATGATTGATATTTGAATTTTGTGCACTTCAGGACCACTCAGCAAATAAGTCACTGAGTCCAGTCAGACCTACAGAGCACACCATGCTGTCCGCTCAGACCCTTCACTTTTCTAATGGAGGATAATTAATGACTGAGGCCCCCTGCAATCAAGCATTTACGAAAAGAAAAAAGTCCTCCAACTGGGATTAGCATTTAATAAGGGGAGAGGTCAAGGGTTAGGCACAAGCATAATTAGTTGCCAGCGTTTTTCTCTCTGGACATGGCGGCATGTCTGCCTGGTGTCACGGCTACGGGTTGGCAGTACCATGCCATGTCATTACCGTCACGCCTCCAGCTCGTTAAGTTGACATGTTGTGTGTGGGAAGTCGTTATTAATTGAGTTCACACTCATATTCTAACTCTGCATGGTGTCATATACATCTACAGGCCCTAGTTTGTGGGGTATCCGGAGAACTCGCAGCGAAAATTCTTCATCAATGTCTTCATCGTTATGCTAACATGCTGTCTTCATCAGTGTAGTATGTCAACCCCACAGCTGTTATAGTTCATTTCCAAAGTGATCAAATGATTTTGTGCAATTAAATGGTCAACAAGATAATGATATAAAGTTGAGTATGTGAATACCAATGATAATAGGCCTACCATTTCAGGATATTGTTTACTAATGAATGACATTGTTTCGGTACGGTGTTCTCTCTCTCTCTCTCTCTCTCCAATTTGAATGAAGTTAAACAAAAATGCACTAAACCGCGGCAAATTGGAAAACTGGCAAGTTCTCCGGTATCCGTTGAAATAGTAGGAATACCCTACAACTTGAACTCTGCTCTCTTGGTGTTTTGAGAATAGGTTTTAACATGGAATTTAATTAAACATATTGTATTGCCATATCTCATTCATTAAATATTTATTGTATTATTTTATTGTATATTTTACTTTTACTATACTCTTTGTCACACTCTTAGATTACACTTAACTGTACTGTGTAGTTATGTTTCTATTTGCCAACTTATTGGCTATTTTTTATCTGAAGCACTTTGGGCTGCATGGTCATCATACTGTATCTAAATCAAAAAGAGGTGAGTCTTCAGATTAGGGCAGAACATTGGGAGGGAGTCTGCAGTTCCATGTACAAAAGTTGTGTTTCCACGATGCTGGGATGAAAAAACCTGGACTACCGATGTCAACACCATGGAATCTCGCATAGCATTTTCCCATGACCGTGATTGAAATGCAACACACAAACATGTACACGCCCAGACAATTAACACTTCAAATCATTGCATGGAATGTCACACACTACCCAAACGAGGACGCGACCGGAAATTGAGCTGGCTTGTAATTGCTCTACGAGTACTTCTGAGAGTTCAGAGCATTGGAACGTGCTGTTAAAACTCAATCTGTCAGCAGGAACAGCCGAAAGACAAGCCACAGAATTGCAGCTGTGGAACAGAAAGTACAGAAATATAATAAGGCACGATGAAATAACAGTGGAACATCAAAACACTCACCATACAAGTTGATGAAACGAATACAACTCTCAACCACACGGGGGATTGCTTGTCCAGAGTCCTTATTTAGGTGAAAATAATAAATGAAAGATATCAAAATGTTAAATCATGGGTAATTTTCTCTTTTCTTAATTGCATGCATTAGAGTTGGTCTATGTGATGTGACTAGTACATTTACATACGTACTGTACACTGGTTAAGTGAGGGTAAAAAGGTCAGAGAGAGGGTTAGTACAGCAGTGGCTTCCAAACGTTTTGTGCCCGAGGTACACCAGTGGCCAAACGCTCTATTATGCCTGTATTCATAGTGAAAACAGTGCATCTTCAAGCTCACGTCTTGTGAACTTGTAAATTGGAAATCTTCGCCAGTTTAAAATTGCTATTATTTTAGTTTTTAAATGAATTCATGAATCCATTTATAAAATGCCCGAAATAGAGATGTCAGGTTGAAAGTAGTTAGAATTATTTTCCCACGTACAGGATTTGCCCGTGTATTGGGAAAGGAGTTTGCAGACTTGTCTCATGGCGCACCAATGTGACTGGAGTGAACACACCGTTTGGGAACCAGTTTATCGCTGTCGGGTGGAAACCTTGTGTTCTGTATGTTACTTACTGTTTTATGAAAAAAAAAAAAACTTGTGTTCCAATTAATTCAGTATAGTTATTTGCGCACGCACGCACGCACGCACGCACACACACACACAAAGAAAAACATAAAAGTTGAAATATTGGAGATACAAGGTTTCTACCCGACAGCAACGGTACTGAGCTTTTCCACAGACAGACTGAAGTGACTTTACCAGCTGCTTGATCTCCCACAATGCTTCAGTGGCACGTCTCCAAATCTACAGAAATGACTCACTGGCTGCAATAACAATCTCACCTCGAGCCTGATATCCGACAGCTCTGTATGTCAGGGCCGAGGCACTACTAAAAATGGTGTCGCTATCGCTTTGTGTCACATAGAAAGCACACTAAAGCCCAAACCACACCGTTAGGGACTCCTATCCGTTTTAAGGTCAACCACACAAATGCAACTCAATGAGTTGCATTGATGTGGTTTACCTTAAAAACCATCTCGTCCCGACCCGACCCTTTGGTTTGGTTTGGGCTTAAGCAACGAGAACTCGAGTAAAAGTACACTCGATATGGAGAACATGGAGGAGATGAGATGATGTTGTCGATTTAACAGAAAACAATCCAACCTTCAAGTTTAGCTTCTGCTGGTACCTCTAGATGCTTAAGGTGCTTTTAAAGATACCGCAGATCAATTTTCAGCCCTCAGGGGGAACACTAATGGCTAAAGACAGCAGCCCATGTCAACACTGACAGTGTTCCAATAGGCTATAGCCATGATGGGTTAGTGTGCAGCCGCCGTGTTATGTAACACGATCATGCTGGGGATACGTGAGACCGGGGCGAGACAGTGAGCAATCAGTCAAATTCAATACCAATTGAGCATGCTGGAAGCGTTTCAACCTGAGTGGTAGGAATTTGAAGAATTCTCACGACATGATACACACCGATAAGTCTCACTAATCACGTACGTTTTGGTGACTGACCTTTAGAATTTAAGGTTTTTCTTTGAACCCATGAAGCTATTCTGGGGGCGAAGATTCAACAGAAATAGAAGATTTACAAGCTCACACATTAGATCTGCTATTTCTGCTTGTAGATCTGCTAGTTCTGATATGTATTTTCGGCAAAGCTATCTTATTAGGTTTAAAAGCAAAACCATTTGGGGGGGCTGACTAAGTACAGTATATAGGCTTTTAAAGCAGCTTGTCGTTAAGAGCTGTTCAGTCTGTCTGGGTCCAGTTGGCTGAGTAGCAGAGATAAACATGGTTGTGTGGCATTACAAACAGGACGTTTGTCTGGTTGTTTAACAGGCAGGTTCAGAAGGATAAGCAGAGGCAAGCTTGGGAGTGTTAGCCCCTCCTATAAGAAAACCCCAGAGTCTCTACCTGATGTCGCGCATGTGAGTTCCGTCGTCCCCGGCTACAGAAAAGTGTTGCAGGAGCGAGACAGAGAGAGACAGAGACAGAAAGAAAGAGAGAGACAGAGAGAGGGAAGCAAGAACCAGATTAGGACGGCAACAGCTTACTAAAGATGCACCCTTCACCCACTCTGAGCTGGAAATACAAAGGGAGACAGTTGGGGACCAAAAGGGAAAAGACAGGGTCACCAGTAGGAGGCAGTAAGGAGGCTGGAAGAGGGGTGTAGGCTGACAGCCAATCACTGAATGTCATTGATCCCCGCTGCTGTAACACTGAACACATAGGACGTTAGAACGGGTGAACGGACGGAGGGAGGGGAGAGTGATAGAGCGGAGAGAGAGAGACGGAGACAGGGAGAGAGAGAGAGAGAGAGAGAGAGAGAGAGAGAGAGAGAGAGAGCCAAGAAGCTCATTGATGTCTTGTCAGCTGAAGGAGACAAACATTCATCCCTCCCTCCCTCCATCTCTCTCTCTCTCTCCTCTGTTCTGTTCTTAGGACTTCTCAACCTTTTTGGGGGATCGCTAGCATACAGTATATACTGTATAGCTGTCAGCGAAAAACTAAAATGTTCAAAACTGTAACCTTTGCTACTTGTGTGTGACACAGTAGTATAATGAGCTAGACTGCTAGAGCATTAATTCACAGGAAAAACATCATAAAAACGTACAATATGGAAATAAGTGGTTTCTGCCGGGAGCAAAGCATTTTGGAATAATCCTCAAAGGACCATCCTCCGCCTTTGTTTTTGGTTTTTAGTATTTAACATTAATGACCTCAAAGCAAAATTTATAACCTAGTTGTGCACAAGTGTCACACACCAAACTCAGACATATTTTCGTTTTGTTTTGTTCCACAGGCCTCAGGATGACGAGATGACAGCCTTCATCAGTGTCTGATGAAGGTTGCATATCCTGTCATCTTACCACGGCATGCAGTGTTGAACGTTTTTTGAGATTTTCATGGGGCTAAAAGGTTGAGAAGCACCGTCTTAGAACAACTCTGTCTCCACCATGGAGTTCTGTCACGACACGTGTCCTTAACCTGGAGGGAAGGGAGGCAAGGTCAGACTGTCACTGTCACCTGTCTCATGGGGTCCAGTTCCCCAAAAACATCTTAGCACAAAGGTCCCCCCCCCCCCCCCCCCCCCCCGTCCGCCTAGCCCCCTTAATGTGATGTATATAGTAGGGCAATAACTGGTTTACTTCTTAGCAACTATCCGTTACTTTTTCGATTAATCAAACAATCGAGAAGGGCGATTAGTTTGATTAACTGTTGCCCCCCTAGTATATACACTAATACACTAATGTAACAAGTAGTGCTAAGATGCTTTGAGGGAACACACCAAAATGCCTGGAAAGCAAGCACAAGACAAAGAATGGAGAACCATGGCACGGCCGGTGACACCAGCAGAGACCAGTCTGGCTGTCATATCAGTACCTGGACGAAAGCCTCCAGGTTGCCATTAAATAACCTAACGTGAAACACAGAGCGGGGCCTAGCCCGCCGGGTGCCAGAGTGGGATTTGAGCTGCCAGGGAGGTGGTCTAGATTAGAACAATAGACAACCACTTCAGATTCAAACAAAGCACTTATCTTAAAAGCAGTTTGACAAAGTATTTGAGAACATTTAAAACACATTTGATAGATAAAATGTTTCTTTGCTGTCCGGAAGAAACCACCTAACTCAAAAATATTGAACCAATGAAAAGTATTAAAAAGCGCTTCTACAAAAGCTTCCCAGCTCCACTTGAGCAGATCTCATTTCATTTCCCGAAAAATGAACATTTTGGAGTTTCTTCCAGACAGCAGAGATATTTTAAACTTGAATGTGAAATGAGCATTTCACTTTAACTATAAACAAGCAAACAAGTATAAGCACGTCAACACCTCAAATAAAAGGTCAATATACTGTATCACTATATCAGCCAAACTGATACCGTGCATGCATCGGTCAGACTCTACTAAAAACAGTTTTATACAACTCCACCTGCAGCAGGTGGAGTTAGATTAAAAAAAACAGAACACCACAAAAAGTTAAAATAGGGCAAGCATAGGAGTCAACAAGCCATCTGCTCTAATTTGCTCCCGTTTGCAACTATAAGCATTTTTTCGCTGAAGCCGCCGCCCTCTGAAAATGACACAAGATGTGATTTGCATGCAAAACATTGCTTCAAGGCTTCTCTCCAGTCCTCTGCCAAGTTTTTAAGGTGAAACTCTCTCGCTCTCTCCCTCGTCCTCTCTGTGTTCTTGGACATGACGGCCGTCCACTCCTGGGACAGCGAGGAGGACAGTAACTAAAGCCTCACCGTGCCAGGCCACGCCTGTTGCTGTAGGGTGGAAACCTCATACCTATTGTAGCCGAACTACACGCTCAGAGCATTACTAAAAAATCACACCAGTGTGAACCAAGTGGTGCAACTCCCATCTATTGGTTCTCTGTATCGTTCCAATTTGTATCATTCCAATTTCTTCTCTGTATCGTTTCAATTTCTTCTCTGTATCGTTTGCGTCCAGCAGGTGGCAGCCATGTCACATACTTCTCTCGTTCCAATTTCACGCATGCGCACACCACTCATGCTCATGGGTACACACACACACACACACACACACACACACACACACACACACACACACACACACACACACACACACACACACACACACACACACACACACACACACACACACACACACACACACACACACACACACACACACATTGTAAGCTGGATGTAGAAGTGGTTGCACCACTTAAAAAACAAACAAAGTTGAAATATAGATATAAGAGGTTTCTGCCCGACAGCAACACTATGGTGATTCACAACAGAGAGGCCAGTACTTCTGCTCTATGAGCCAATTGAATCCTAGCGTCCCTATTCTGGGGTGAGCATTCGGTGTAGAGGGGACAAAGTAAAGAGCCAGCTCAGGTCAGTTTTACTGAGTAAAGTGGGTGTTAAGTTGTTGGAAACAACTTCTGGGTCGTTTTTAAATCTACTCTGACTTTTGTGCGCACTCCAGACTTGTAGATAAAAAAGATAATGGTGAAGCAGGAAATACTACAACAGGATGTAGTATAGATCCCTTGGGGACTACAGCCAAGTATACATGCTTTAAGTGGTTAAATCTGCTCTATAATCAGGCAACAGATTCCTCTGTTTTCAACACGTTATTCATCTGAAAATGTAAGTACTGTAAATAAGTAAGTAGCCTTGCCGAGCCATGAGGCCCACAGAGCCTATCTCCCGTTTCTGTAGCGCGAGGCACCTTGATGTACAAGTACACCCCCTGGACATGACGCTAGTATATCGCAGGGACTTAGACTTACCCCCAATCCAACCCGTGATGCCGAGTGTCAAGCAGGGAGGCACTGGGTCCCATTTTTAGAGTCTTTGGTATGACCTGGCCGGGGATTGAACCCCGACCTCCCAGTCTCAGGGCGGACACTCTAACCACTTGGCCACTGAGCTGGAAAATGTACTGTATGCATAATGTGCATGAGTGGAGTAATTTACCTTGTAGTCATGTAGTCAGCTCTGTGACCTGTGGATGAAAGTGCACACACACACACACACACACACACACACAACACATTCAGCTTACACATACTGAAGAGTAAACTGTACATAACTATATAGATATTTTAGACATGTAACCAACACTTGTACACAGTAATACTTTTCACACAGATATACTCTTTCTTCAGTGCAGGAACACATACAACAGAGTTACAAGTTAAGACAAGAACACAAGGTAATTACAAAGTAATTACAGTATTAAATGACGGAAGTAGGCTTGTATTTGTGGCCTCTATCATCACACTGGACATGACATGGCCTGTTTCAATCTGTTCTTTGAAGAGAATTTAACTGGCTTGACTGTCGGTTAAGTCAAGAACTTAACTGACTGTCAAGGGCTTGCCGCTTGATATAAATGACTTTATTGCATGTGGTGCCACAGTGTGGGCACACACACACACACACACACACACACACACACACACACACACACACACACACACACACACACACACACACACACACACACACACACACACACACACACACACACACACACACACACACACACACACACACACACACACACACACACACACACACACACAGTTCAGTTCTTTAGCGTAAAGGTCAGTTGCCTATTAAAGCAGAGACCAACAAGCCTGTAAGCTTCTAGCTGGAGCACAATGACTTTGATAGATACTCCATGTTTACAGTAGATTAGCTAGTTGGCCTTAAGGAGATCCCACCGCAGTAGAACAAGGAGAGACCGCCACAATACTGTATGTCACACAGCCTGCTAATGCTCCCAAGGCCATTAAGTTAGCCGCAAATCAATCACTAAGAGGGACTAATACGACTCCACAATCCCCTCTCCAGCTCGTGACTTTCCTGGTTTAAAAGCCCAGATTACTATCTAGGAAGTTGGGTCTGGTGGAGAGAGAGAGTAGAATGTCAATTATGCTAATCGTATCACAGATATAGTTAAATTATCTTAAAATTATTTTTTCCAGAGATCAGTGTGCTTCTTATGTAATTTGTGTTCCCGAGGTTTAGTGAGACATTAAGGGGGATAATATTGGCCATATGAGTTAGCATTAACAACAGAGTAGTCAAACAAAGGTGGTTATTGCAGCTAACTAAGCTAATTGCTCCTCTCGTATGGCTGGCTAAAGGCCAATAATGCCTCCTTCCTAAGTCGGGAAATGTTCCGGTTTTGGACAAGCTTTTCTAACTATAGTTCGGAGATTCAGGACATCAGGTAGTGCACAGGTTCAGAGAAAAGGTTCTGAGACCGCCTTTCTGAACCTCGTAGTAGTTAAATAGCCTATCCCTTTCCAAATATAAATTTGGACGTTGGACATCTTTATGTATACCAGTCGTGTATAGTTAGTATTTATTTATTTGCATGTTCCTGTCCTTTCCAATTGACACCCCAAGCATCCATCAAAAGTGTAAATTAAGCTTTTTTGGAGAAATAATAAAAGGTGGAGGTAAAGACTGACTGTACCTTCGCCCAATGTCCTTTTCAGCAAATCGTGTTTGGCCTGCAGTTTGGAGATGAGATTACTGCCCTCCAGAAACTCCCGGAATTTCTGTGGAGAATTCACAGTAATTACATAGAGTCCACAACCCCCGAGAACCCCACGCTCACCCCGTAAGACACCAATCTGTGATGAGACAGCCGAGTGTATATTTGGGATACACACACACACACACACACACACACACACACACGCGCACACGCACACGCACACGCACACGCACACAAAGAGTTTTTAAGTCTTCATCAGATCATGTCCATCTCTAGTCTGGGATAAAACAGAGAAGAGGCTGTAACAAACTAGAGAGGAGAGACATCTTGTCTGTGCTTTGCGGCTATGGGCTAATACTTTCAAAGGAGTTGCTTCATGCGTAAAAAAAACAGGATTCAAAGTCAAACAAAATGCTTTCAAGACTTATTTTCCCACAAAAACAAAAGTACAACAATAATGCAAAATTATATATATAATTATAATAATAACTAGAACTGCACTCTGTCGAGTGCATACTTGCTTGTTGCACACTAGTAGGCCATAAATGGCCAACTAGTGCGCAAGCAGAGCGCGCAAGTACGTTCGACCGCTGTAAACTGTCAAATCTCAGTATCTCTGTGAAGGAACGTTTGAAATGTCTAATTATTAGGTGTAACTATTTGCTACCTACCTACTTTATGCATATAAACACCTAGTATTATTAAGTATGGTTCAAGTTTCTATCTATATAAGAAATACAGTTTTATCGATGTAGATATATTCTGGATCCCTTTTTAGTTTTTTAAAGAAAAATAAATCATTGATATGTGATGAAAAGAAAAAGTATATAAACTGAATTAAAATATGTTATACAGTATAATTATTCTATTATTTATTCTAAATTGTCAATTGTTTTAAATGTATTTCATCTTGGAATATAGTGATATTAATACTAAATCATGATCAGAGTAATAAGTGTCTCTAACTTCAATTTCTGTAATAATACTTTCACATTTGTTAATATACATGATCTAAAATACTTCCGTAATCTGTAGTTGGATTTGTATTTAATTGTTTAAAGCCTAATCTTGACATGAAGACGACGTAAGACATACGTATACATATACATATACTATATAGAGTATGTAGTTGTAATTTGATTAGCGGTATACTGTGGTTACTTTGCGCCAAAAACCCGCCATTTGATGCATATGCAAATAAAACAGCAGATTTGTGCCTGGTTTGCTGGGACCAGATTACACAAATTACCATATTTCTTACGTCATCATTGAGAGCTAGTCATACATATACACACCACGTACTCTGGTCCCAGCAGATCAGGGACAATTTGCTATTTTATTTTACTGATTATGTATATAGTATACGTATGACTAGCTCTAAATGATGACGTAAGACATACGTATACATATACATATACTATATAGAGTATGTAGTTGTAAGTTGATTAGCGGTATACTGTGGTTACTTTGCGCCAAAAACCGTGACAGCCAACCCGCCATTTGATGCGTATGCAAATAAAACAGCAGATTTGTGCCTGGTTTGCTGGGACCAGATTACACAAATGACCATATTTCTTACGTCATCATTGAGAGCTAGTCATACATATACACACCACGTACTCTGGTCCCAGCAGATCAGGCACAATTTGCTATTTTATTTTACTGATTATGTATATAGTATACGTATGACTAGCTCTAAATGATGACGTAAGACATACGTATACATATACTATATCGTTAGCCTCATAGGATAAATGCATAAGTCATTTTTTATGATTTTCGGATAATAAGGAAAAACACATTTTCTCGCAAGTATGTAAGAGTTTTTAATGCAGATTTTTACAATGGTTTCCTGAGGGGTTAACAAAATGTTTTTTACAAAAAGATAAACATGAGAGTCATTCCATAACAAAAAAAAGTGACTTAGGCCATTTTCAAGAAAATAATCTGTGACTTAGGCATTTTTTAATACATGTCTACTAAACACCTGGGGGTCTATTAGAGTGATGTTAACTCCATACTAAACACCTGGGGGTCTATTAGAGTAATGTTAACTCCATACTAAACACCTGGGGGTCTATTAGAGTGATGTTAACTCCATACTAAACACCTGGGGGTCTATTAGAGTGATGTTAACTCCATACTAAACACCTGGGGGTCTATTAGAGTGATGTTACCATACTAAACACCTGGGGGTCTATTAGAGTAATGTTAACTCCATACTAAACACCTGGGGGTCTATTAGAGTAATGTTAACTCCATACTAAACACCTGGGGGTCTATTAGAGTGATGTTAACTCCATACTAAACACCTGGGGGTCTATTAGAGTGATGTTAACTCCATACTAAACACCTGGGGGTCTATTAGAGTGATGTTAACTCCATACTAAACACCTGGGGGTCTATTAGAGTGATGTTAACTCCATACTAAACACTTGGGGGTCTATTAGAGTAATGTTAACTCCATACTAAACACCTGGGGGTCTGTTAGAGTAATGTTAACTCCATACAGAACACCTGGGGGTCTATTAGAGTGATGTTAACTCCATACTAAACACCTGGGGGTCTATTAGAGTAATGTTAACTCCATACTAAACACCTGGGGGTCTGTTAGAGTAATGTTAACTCCATACAGAACACCTGGGGGTCTATTAGAGTGATGTTAACTCCATACTAAACACCTGGGGGTCTATTAGAGTAATGTTAACTCCATACTAAACACCTGGGGGTCTATTAGAGTAATGTTAACTCCATACTAAACACCTGGGGGTCTGTTAGAGTAATGTTAACTCCATACAGAACACCTGGGGGTCTATTAGAGTGATGTTAACTCCATACTAAACACCTGGGGGTCTGTTAGAGTAATGTTAACTCCATACAGAACACCTGGGGGTATATTAGAGTGATGTTAACTCCATACTAAACACCTGGGGGTCTGTTAGAGTAATGTTAACTCCATACAGAACACCTGGGGGTCTATTAGAGTAATGTTAACTCCATACAGAACACCTGGGGGTCTATTAGAGTGATGTTAACTCCATACTAAACACCTGGGGGTCTATTAGAGTAATGTTAACTCCATACTAAACACCTGGGGGTCTGTTAGAGTAATGTTAACTCCATACAGAACACCTGGGGGTCTATTAGAGTGATGTTAACTCCATACTAAACACCTGGGGGTCTATTAGAGTAATGTTAACTCCATACTAAACACCTTGGGGTCTGTTAGAGTAATGTTAACTCCATACAGAACACCTGGGGGTCTATTAGAGTGATGTTAACTCCATACTAAACACCTGGGGGTCTGTTAGAGTAATGTTAACTCCATACTAAACACCTGGGGGTCTGTTAGAGTAATGTTAACTCCATACAGAACACCTGGGGGTCTATTAGAGTGATGTTAACTCCATACTAAACACCTGGGGGTCTATTAGAGTGATGTTAACTCCATACTAAACACCTGGGGGTCTGTTAGAGTAATGTTAACTCCATACAGAACACCTGGGGGTCTATTAGAGTAATGTTAACTCCATACTAAACACCTGGGAGTCTGTTAGAGTAATGTTAACTCCATACTAAACACCTGGGGGTCTGTTAGAGTAATGTTAACTCCATACAGAACACCTGGGGGTCTATTAGAGTGATGTTAACTCCATACTAAACACCTGGGGGTCTATTAGAGTGATGTTAACTCCATACTAAACACCTGGGGGTCTATTAGAGTGATGTTAACTCCATACTAAACACCTGGGGGTCTATTAGAGTAATGTTAACTCCATACTAAACACCTGGGGGTCTATTAGAGTAATGTTAACTCCATACTAAACACCTGGGGGTCTATTAGAGTGATGTTAACTCCATACTAACCACCTGGGGGTCTGTTAGAGTAATGTTAACTCCATACTAAACACCTGGGGGTCTGTTAGAGTAATGTTAACTACATACTAAACACCTGGGGGTCTATTAGAGTGATGTTAACTCCATACTAAACACCTGGGGTCTATTAGAGTAATGTTAACTCCATACAGAACACCTGGGGGTCTATTAGAGTAATGTTAACTCCATACTAAACACCTGGGGGTCTATTAGAGTAATGTTAACTCCATACTAAACACCTGGGGGTCTGTTAGAGTAATGTTAACTCCATACTAAACACCTGGGGGTCTATTAGAGTAACTGTTGTTTGCTGTGTATGCAATGTAAAAATGCCCAAGTCACACAAAGTGAGTTAGGCGGCAACGTAAAAATGCTCAAATCACACAAGTGACTTAGGCAGATCATCATTTTTGAAGATTGTGAGCTTTGTGATTGGCTGAGGACATAGGCGATGATCCAGAACGATGCAGCAGCCCCAGGAGATCACCTGTATGCAGAAATCTCAATTTCGCCAAAAAATGACTTAGGCATTTATCCTATGAGGCTAACGATATAGAGTATGTAGTTGTAAGTTGATTAGCGGTATACTGTGGTTACTTTGCGCCAAAAACCGTGACAGCCAACCCGCCATTTGATGCGTATGCAAATAAAATAGCAGATTTGTGCCTGGTTTGCTGGGACCAGATTACACAAATGACCATATTTCTTACGTCATCATTGAGAGCTAATCATACAAATACACACCACGTACTCTGGTCCCAGCAGATCAGGCACAATTTGCTATTTTATTTTTACTGGTTATGTAGTATACGTATGACTAGCTCTAAATGATGACGTAAGACATACGTATACATATACTATATAGAGTATGTAGTTGTAAGTTGATTAGCGGTATACTGTGGTTACTTTGCGCCAAAAACCGTGACAGCCAAACCGCCATTTTATGCTTATGCAAGAAAAACAGCAAATCTGTGCCTGGTTTGCTGGGACCAGATTACACAAATGACCATATTTCTTACGTCATCATTGAGAGCTAGTCATACAAATACACACCACGTACTCTGGTCCCAGCAGATGAGGCACAATTTGCTATTTTATTTTTTACTTTTTTCGATTTGACACATTAATGATTATTAATTAATGTATTAGTCAATTACAAACGCAACCGGGCGCAGTACCCTTCACGGCCACAAGGGGTAAGGACTAGTAATAATAAACGCTCATTAACCCAAATTAAGACCTGGAATGCACCACATTAACCATTATTTTTAACTTTAGCTATTGAAAAATTATTATTACATTTTTTGAAAAATCGTGAAAATGTGTGCAAATCTTTGAATATTATATTCTTTCCCAGTGAACATTTTTAACTCTTCTGGGGGGTGTCTGGAACAACATATTTTGACATTGAAGTCGGCGGCCAAAAACATATCATTCTGGGGCATCCTTGACATGAAGTCCACATGAACCACTGATATAGGTTTACAATAGGATAGTATTTATAGTATAGACATTTGTAGAATCTCAGGTCTTAAACGGTTTAACCGTAATCTACAAATAATGGTAATTGGAATAACGTTGCTATTGAATTGAAAGGCCTACCATGAAGTAGAACTGCTCTGTCTCCTGCTGGTTGGCCCTCCTCTTAGCCATGCTGGGTTTACTGAGGTAGGTCTCTGACACCGTGGACTTCACAGACTCCGTAGAGCGGCTGTGGTGGAAGCACTCGGACACGTCGTAGTCCTCGATGGTCACCATGTCCTGGATGGTGGTCAGAGTGGCTTCTGATGTCTTCTTGATCTGTGTGCACAAGAAGAGACCAGGTGCTTAAGATCAGTGGTCCACAAACCTTTTTTATCTCAAGACCCAAAAGAGAAACCCAAACTAGTGTAAATAGCAGATCTGCAAGTTCACAAAGTGTTGCGATGCGCATATGTACACGCGACCCACACATAATAATGGGTTACATTTTTATAGATTTGTTTTTATATCCATTTGTACCGGCCGGCCCGTCGGTCCGTGGGTGGGTCGGCCGGCCGGAAAAAAAAAAAATATATATATATATATATATATTATTTTTTTTTGGTACCAAAATGGTAACTGTCATTTCTCTTTTTTTTGGTACCGGCCGATGGGCCGGCCGGTGCGATAGGTCGGCCGGTCCTTGGATAGGTCGGCCGGTCCGTGGGTGGGTCGGCCGGCCGGATAAAAAAAAAATATATATTCTTTTGTTTTTTGTAACAAAATGGTAACTGTCATTTCTCTACCGTTTTGGACGGGGTGGGCTCATGTGAATCGTGTCGCCCCCCTGGGGGCGTCTTTGGGGGTCTCAAGGTTCGGGGACACCCAGGGACCCCCAAATGGTAACTCTGCCATTCCTCTACCGTTTTGGACGGGGGTGGGCTCATTTGAATCGTGTCGCCCCCCTGGGGGCGTCTTTGGGGGTATCAAGGTTCGGGGACCCCCAGGGACCCCCAAATGGTAACTGTCATTCCTCGTTTTGGACGGGGGTGGGCTCATTTGAATCGTGTCGCCCCCCTGGGGAGGGAGACAGAACCATTTATATTGATCTGCATATTCTTCTTACTATATTCTTCTTACTATATAAATAAATAATGTTTTCTTTTATTTATTTATTTTTTTGGCCGGCCGACCCACCCACGGACCGGCCGACCTATCCACGGACCGGCCGACCTATCGCACCGGCCGGCCCATTGGAGGTACAAAAAACAAAAACATTTTTTTCTTTTCTCTGCTTACTCAAAGCACTTTACAATGATCCATTCATTCATACATTGGGAGATGAAGCAAGCAAACAGTCAACGCCAGTCGCAAGCGTCCTCACTTCCCACATTCACACACCAATTCAGTATTTTTTTTTAATTTTACCACTTTCCTCGCAACAACAAAGCTGCGCTACTCTCCCAAATCTGGCAGTGACAGGCCGTCTGCCCCACATGGAATACTATCGCCATTTTATTTTATTGTGTCAAATAAATCCTCATAATGCAAACTAGATTCAACATACTCAAGCCTGCACACATTCTAAATATACCCCAGAAATATTTTACCGATCAAATGGACTGTTGCCACCTTCAATAATAATGATAATAATAGTCTTTATTGTCTCCACATCATATATTTTTGTTGTCATGGACACTTGTACAAAACATTAATAATTCCACTCGAGTTGGAAGCATTAAGACCCATTTTAACCCTCAATGGCTTCCTTTCTGAAAAATAACGTCACTGTAAAAAGATTCAGGCGTTTAGATATTCAATTTACAATGAGATGCGGACGGGAGCTGGTGCCACTTGGACCCGGACGTAACGTAGCACTACAAAATGACGTTGGACTTAAATACTGAATGATGGCAACCACTGGAGGCAAGGTGGGGTTCAGTGTCTTGCCCAAGGAAACTTCGACACGTGGACAGGAGGAGCCGGGATTTGAACCGCCGAGCCAACGATCATTGGACGACATGCTCTACCTCTTGAGCCACAGCCGCCCCTGGTCGCAACTAGTGTTTGGGAAACACTGGTTTAGAGCAGTTTATGTCAAGGACTCCCATATTGAAATGTAGACTATTTGGTGGCTGTATCAGGGACCCTAATAATAATAAACTTTATTTATATAGAACCTTTCATCACATAGAAATGCAGCGCTAAGTGCTTTACAGGGCAGAAAAAATAAACTAAATAAAATCTATAAATGCACCAGGTGCGTACGTGTGTACGTACATACATACAGTACGTACGTCTGTAATCCACGTAACTCGAAAGCTGTTCGCCCCACCGATAGTGACGTGTTCCACACCACCACAGGGTCTGCAGTGCCCGGTGTCGAGTCCAGTGGATAGCCGGTTGTCCACAACCAGAACAAAAGCCTCTACGCGGGATCTGGACCTGATCACCCCTATATCTCCATATACGGAGCTTTCCTGTTCTGACATCACAACACTTCATATTTGGGCATGCCTGAGACAGAACGCCATGTATAGGAATAAAGGGACACAGACAGATGGGAGGATAGGGGATTGCATAGCCAGGTGGGGCATGGGTCTCCAATGACTCTGTGCTCTATAGCCGGGCACCGCTCTAGTAGCATCAAAACAAGCAAAAACAAAGTAACATTAAGACAATAAAACAATAGCAAAGGACATAAAAACGGCAGCAAATCATGCAGAACAGTGAGTACATTCATAAGAAATCATTTGTCAAGATTTCTACATTTTCATCCCAAAACAGCCGATTCACAAGGCGTCGCATGGTGGCACGTTGTGAGCTCCTAGATTGGCTGTTTTCGAATAGTTGACAAATATTTCATTGGGCATAAGTGTTTAAATTCTTCCTCATTTTTGCTGGGGGCTCCCTGGAACCCCTTCAAGGCACCCTGTGGGTCCCGGACCCCACTTTGAGAACCAGTGCACCATGATTATGTTCTGAAACAAATGCAGCACATCTCAATCATGACTTGCGGCCACGGTGATCAATCTGCATGCACTCAAACTGGCAGAGGAGGTGGAGTCGTGTGCTTTTAAGCTTCATTTCCATAACCGCCCCTTAGCTCCCTGTCAAACAGAGTGCTTCTCCGGGAGATTACAAACGTCAGGACTTGGCCAGGCTCGCCGCCCCATCACTTACGGGAGAAGAGAGATTTTTGGCTGGCGAGCGAGGTCCGTAAAGACTGTGTCTGTTCCCCTACTTATGATGACAAAGACGGCAGAAGTTTGACGATGTACAAAATTAGATGGTGCTAGAGTTTCCAAGCAACACAGAACGAAAGAAAGGCGGAAAGAAAAGGATAGTTCATGTTATGAAATCTTTCTAACCAATAAGAGACACAGTAGAAAAAGTAACAGTCTATTTTCAGTGAGTTTATCCCTAAAGCTCAATACAGATCTAGACTGCTTCCCAGGTAAGTCCAGCCCAATGCAGGATCTCACTTTCATTGACAACTCCCTGGCGGCTTTTCAACTGCAAAGAGCCTGGGCGGATATTGTCCTGGACAGTAGGACTATGTACCAAGGCACACATACAGTGGGTTAAACATTGTCACCCAGGAGTCTACCTACAGTAGCTCCCTTATCCAGGCCACAGTCGCACCCGCTCATGCTTACTTAAAGCATGAGCACACTTTGGTAGAGGTTTGGGTTGTGTGTACTTATCTTGTCATAATGTAACTAGATCAATTGGTGAGATATATCGCACTGTTGCACAGCTGATTATAAATAATTCAAAAATAGCCTCTCTTTGACTTCTATTTTACGATGAAACAGCTCTCAAGTCACTCTTTTAGCACACAAAGTAATGCAAACCAAGCTGACCATATATAACATTATAAAACCCAGTACAAAGAGTTAATTTAATATAAATAATATCACTTCATGTTGATTTTGCCATTTGGAAGAAGAAAGCAATGAGCATACAGACCCCCACAATATGTAACTGTTTTTAGATAGTTTTGAAATTTGTCTTAGCTTTTTATTTGTAAACCTATGTAATTCACATGTATACCTGAAAATGAGTTTAATTACTCAGTGAAATTTCGAGAATAAATACAATTTGAATGAATATGATATCCCCTCTTGAAGCCAGCTTTGCAGATCTTGGTTACGATTTGGTTTCTTAGATTTTCTTGTTCTATACCACGGGTTTAAGGATATATTAGATATGTAGCATGTTTAGAAAGAAGCTAGATTAATTGTTTACCTGGTATGCAAGTTTCTCTCTTTGACTAGGGCACATACTCTGCCCATTCCGATTATATACGTAAAGTCTCTAACAGATAAGTGTCTGCGAAATTGTGTTGATCAATCATGGAGGGAGGGAGGTAGAGAGAAAGAGGAGAGACACAAAAGACAGGGCAATGACAGGCATGCCTCAGACACACAGATACATAGAGATGTGTTCACCTTCTGAGTGAGAGAGAGAGAGAGAGAGAGAGAGAGAGAGAGAGAGAGAGAGAGAGAGAGAGGGGGGGAGAGAGAGAGAGAGAGAGAGATAGAGATAGAGAGAGAGAGGGAGAGAGGACAAGGGGGCAAACAGGGTGAGCACTGAGCAGGGTGGACTGTTGACTGTGAGTCAGTGATGTAGAAAAGCTGCAGCGAGGCCTCATTGTGCAGAAAACCCTCTGAAAATGGCTGTATGACGTGTTGCGGATTTCACCTATAACAACATAGGCTACCAAACATATGGACGCCAAGCCTAATGTCCGGCTACAGTCAGACACTTCCCACTAAAGAAAGAACACAGTCAAGTCCTCATGGACCTGAAGTACACAGAGAACGATGTGAATGGAGTATAGCTTGTGTGTGTCTCCCAACTGTTTGACCCGTGACTCATTTGGTGTTTGAAACCACCTGAACAACAAGGTGGAATTCAAGCGAAGTGGGAGAAGGAGGGGTGTCTCTTTCATGTGTTTACTGTGATGGATTACATCGCTGACATGTCTGCCTGCACGCACACAATGTGGATGCAGTAACAGTGTCATCATCTGTCTCGCTTTGGAAAAGCCAAAACACACAGCAGGTCGGAACAGAGCTAATGACAGCCTGGGACGGCACAGGAAGGAAGCAGAGCGGGGAACAACTCTCACATGAATAAACATCTACATTTCTAAACATTGAAAAGTTAAACAGAAAAGAAAATTCCCTTGCTTGACTTTTATGACATTTATAATGCATTTTAATGCACTTATAAGGCTTCTTCATAACACTCGTGATAAATGTTTATAATCATTGAAATTCACTGAAAAGTCACAAAAACCGTGCACACACACACACACACACACACACACACACACGCACGCTTGTATAACTAACTATACTGAGGAAATTAACATTTTAGGACGGTGGTTATATGAATGCCATTGGAGCAATTTTTTAACCCTAAAGCCGATAATAGCAGATCAACAAGCTTAGAACGTGTCGCAGCTGCTATCTTCGGTGCACGACACAGACATGCAAATAACAAATCTGGCAAAACTCCAACCCCTCACCCATAAGCCTCTAAATGTCCTTATAATTCTAACGAACCCCAACCTTTTTTAAATGGATTGTGACAATTTATTTAGTTTTGTGATTTTTCTTAAATTTTTAAAGGTTTTCTGAGCTCAATTGCACCCAAAAAAAACGAAACTTTTAACATTCAGTAGATTTTCTGTGGTGTGGGGTTTTCTGGCTCAAACAGGTGCTCTGAGTTTCCTGCGGTTTGTGATGTAAGAGACAGAAAATCCCATATTTTTATGTCAATGGGATTTGCCAGCAGATGTCACTGTTTTCACTGTTTTCATTGCAGCCCAGAAATACTTCCAAACCCCAGAGAAAGCTCCAGACCACAGAAAATCCACTGAATGTTCAAAATTCAGGTTTTCTGGATGTAATCTAGGTCATAAAACCTAAAAGAAAAACGAAAAATAAAAATGAATAAATGTCATGAAACCTTTACGGTTTCTCAAATTCTAGTATACTTGTGGGGACATTTGGCCTAAGGTTGGGCGATATGCCAAATTTTTTCAATCGCCAATCGTCTGTCTAAAAATCGGCGATTGACGATGTATTCGTGTCATTAAAGTAAAGTGAGAACAGCTCACTGCATGTCGCAAAAAAGCCAGATCTACAAGCTCTCAAGGCGCCGCGTCCTGCCTGTTTTTGCAGCTCTGTTCGCTACGCGTTGAGAGCTTGTAGATCCGTCTGTTTTGCGCAGCCAGGGTAACAAAATAAGAAATAAGTTTAGATGAAGTGGTTGGAAGTTGGAACGGACAAGCAGCTGCAAGCTAAGCTAACATCACAACCACTGGCTGGTGACAGTGTTAAACATGTAGCCTGCCTGCCCTAGTAACTTCTCCTGGAGAAGTCTTGCCTCCCCGCACCGGCGTCGGAGGCTCAGAGGGGCGCCCACAGGCTGCTGCTGATTCACAGGCTCTGAAGGCGCCGCGTCCTGCCTGTTTCTGCAGCACCGTTCGCTACGCGTTGAGAGCTTGTAGATCTGTCTATTTTTGCAGCGCTGGCTAACGATCCCCGAGCCTATACAGTATAGGCTCGGGGATCGTTAGCTTAGCTTAGCGTTGGCTTAGCGTGTAGCTACTGATTCAACACACTGAACTTCATCTATACTAACACTACCAGCCTGTTTTTTATTTCCCCCCCCCAACTTCACGGGTGGCGCATTGGGATTGTGATGAGACACGAGACAGCAGTGTGCATTCTGTTGTGACTGTATATTATTAAACTGCATGGGTCTGGACTCCGGAGCGTAAACAACATGTAGGCCACAGTACAGTAACAGTAGCCTTCCTCGGCTCGGCTCCCTCGGCTCACAGTGAGCAACTGAGCATCACGGCTGCGGGGACTGGGAGTCGGGACCATACCATTATAACGGGAGGAGGGGATTTCCACCCGGCCGCTGTTACTACTTTGCTGGCCCAAATTGATTCTGATGTTGCGCACACTTTACAGGTTAAAAATCGTCCCGAAAAATCGCCTAATAAAAATATTCGGCGATTGGATTCGTATATTCGCGATTGACGATGTATTCGTATCGTCACCCAACCCTAATTTGGCCATAACAACAGACATAGAGATATAGTAAAATCCTCTCTGAGTTTTTGGGTAAACTCACTGAGTTACTAATGGCTCTACTGTATGAACACTGAGGAGGTTGGCCTTGTTGACACTTGACAGGGGAAGTAAGAGACCCAGCATGTTATCTGGAGAGTACCACTAATATGGCAGCTTCCAGGGGCGGGCATTTGGAGGTCGGCATGTCCAGCTGTTGCCGTGCGGTCAGGGAGGAGAGGAGAAGAGCCCCCAGCTAAAAAGCTGCTGAAATCCATCCATTATTCAGCAGATCACTAAGTTACCAAAGGACCACAGATTTGCTCAATTACAACATGGCTTTGAGAAGCCAGAGAGGGTCTCGCTCAGTGCATCCCAGGTGGTGGAAGAAGTACTCAAATGTTTTACTTAAGTAAAAGTATCAATATCACGATATTGAAATACCTTGTTACGTAAAAGTAGTACATTTACTTGAGTAAAAGTATGAAATCAAATTATACGTTACCCATTTAGGACTGAGGCAGATTATAAAAATGCCTTCTGGAAAAAGAAAACGTCAAATATTTATTCAAAACCAAAAAAGGGGTTCCCGTCTTGAAGGGTAAAAACACCAAAAGGGGTTCCCGTCCTAAATAAGTAAAAGTACTCAATATGCAGAATGTCCCATTTCACAAGTTTTCAAATGCATTAAATGTATAAAAAGCTTTTCAGACAGATTGAGTTGTGACCTTGTAGATAGCAAAATGTTTGCCAAATAGCCAAAGTATATCCTGTATAGAGCTGAAGTGATTAGGTAGAAGCAGTGCTGTACACAGCACTGCCCAGACAGGGAATGGAGAGTAGTGCGAGAGTGAGTGAATGATTTGGGACACAGTCCAGTTCTTCTGCATGGCAGACATCAGTGACGTGACGTCCATAGCTTTCAACAGACCCATGTGGTGAGATCTGTAATCTGCTCATTGGCCCGCGGTACACGTACATACGCACGCGCACACACACGCGCACACACACACACACACACACACACACACACACACACACACACACACACACACACACACACACACACACACACACACACACACACACACACACACACACACACACACACACACACACTTTGATGTTGCATCTCTGTGATTTATCTGAGGGAAAAAACAAACACACTCCCCACAAAGGTAGTAGATTGTCAGGGTTTTAGCCTCGAGAAGGATCCATTAAGTTGAGTTCATCTTGTGACCCGATGCGGAGAGGAGAAAACAAGTCTGTGTGTGTGTGTGTGTGTGTGAGGGTGTGTGTGTGTGTGTGTGTGTGTGTGTGTGTGTGTGTGTTTTTTGTCTCATACAAATCTTTGAGGCAAATGAGAACTAAATCACCACATTCATATTTTGGACAGAATGACACTGAATTGACTGATGAGGCACTGAGATGAACACTGAACGCAGTGGTTCTCAAATGTTTTCATTTCAAGGGCCCCCATAACTCTGAGAGTGCACAAACAACCACTTGAAATCCAGCACCCATCTCTCAGACGAAGCCCGTCACCGTCCTAAAACTAAACTAAAAAGAAGTACCTGCAGGACTTGAGGTACGGGACTGCTGCTGAGTATCTCTCTCTTTTTACGCTAATGACTCAAATCAGTCATGGCGACTTTAATCCATGGGTCCTCCCACAGACAGTGAGATTGTGACATTCCCACTCGCCACACTCCGACATAAAAAAAAACTATTTACCTCCCATTTCCTCCTGTATTTCATGGTGTCACGGCGGTTTAAGGAAACAGCTGTGCTACTATGCAGTGCCTTTCCTGGCCTGACTTAAAGTTGGCTTGTTTTTGCTCTCCTGTAGTGCTGTCCCGGTGCCCTCGCCACCCTTGGAACGGGCAGGATGTAGCTGGCACCGTGTGCCAAGGAAGAGAAGCCATCTGGTGATCCTATGACAAGGCAACTGCACCCACCAGCGCTGCGCTGACCCACCAGGATGAGGGCACAGAGCCCCCGCAGCATTTCTACGAGCATGCATGTTTAACCCATTTTGACCTGAGATCAGATTAAAAAAATGTCTTCTACATCCTGACAGTTTTCTGAAAAAGCTATGTTTCTATGTCAGTCGTTCTTCGATTTTACAAACATAGCAGACCTACAAGCTCGTAGCGCGCCACTCGGTGGCGCGCTATGAGCTTGTAGATCTGCTATTTTTCAATAGCTAAATCATAACATAATGCTAACACCAAAAGGGGTTCCCGCCCAAAATGCGTTCATTTTTCCCAACAGTACAGACAGTGTGAACAGTGAGGATACTACCTGGGCTGGTAGTACTCAACATAACATGCCAAATAAGTTAATAACAGACAGCATTACACACAACAAAACTCAACCGCTGTGAGCGTGTACTTCCTGGTCGTGTGAGCAAACAGATAAAAGATGGACAGCGAGTGTGTGATGATGACAAAGAGGGAGGAGAAGAAAAAGGGAGAGAGCGAGTGCATGAGAGATGAGAGAGAGACAGAGAGCGAGAGAGACTGACAAACAGAGAGAGAGAGAGAGAGAGACGTGTATCATGTTCTGCTTTGTTGAAAGGTGCAGTCACTATTAGGTGTGCTAAGTGCTGAATTAAATGTCCCCACTCCTGAAGAAAACACCAAGAAAAAAACTCAACAAAAACAAAATAAATACAGCAGGGCTTCAGTGGCTAAGGGTCCCAGTTTGTGAGTTTGAAAATATGGCCACACTACGTCCGATGTAAAAGGGACGGAGTGCACAGAATCAAAGAGACAGATAATTCAATCACTGGGAGCATAACAGTGAGAGCTTGTAGATCCGCTATTTGGGGGGAATGTTCCACCCAGAATAGGACTATGTATCAAACGGGAGGGAAGTAATAAATCCCACCATTAATCGAAATTTCAACACAAAGTGCAAAGACGGAACCTGATGAGTTCTACAGATTTGGGCTGTTTGACTCATTAAATAGGCCTCCGATGGTTCTGTAATGTCCCAGATTCATTACTTTGTGTCCCGCCATGGAAAACAAGTGTGAAGCTTAATTTAATATGCAGGAATAACCGTTCACCCATTACCACCACAGGTTTAACCGGCTCTGTTGTTGACATCTTCTGCATGTGATCAAGGCACGTGAGGTGAGGCCATGTCATGTCAGGTGCTGGGTTGCTCTGGCAGGCTCGATGATCTCCATAAAATCCTGTCGTGTGTGTATAGCACCATATATTCTTTAATTCGTGCATGTAGTGTGTGCACGTTTAGATTAGAAGGAAGAGAATCTGTAGTGTGTGATGCAACCAGATTTTGAAACTGTAGTGTAAAGCCTCTTGTGTTACCTCTTCGTTCTCGATCTTCAGAGTGGCCAGGCGAGACTGCAGCTGCTGGAAGCGCAGTATGAGTTCCCCATTCACTGGCGGCTGCACCGAGATCTGGCTCACCTGCAAATGGTAAATGGTGCATTTATATAGCGCCTTTATCCAAGGCGCTTTACATGAATTGTGCATTACATTCACCCATTCACACACACATTCATACACCGATGGTGGCGGAAACCATGCAAGGTACCAACCAGCACATCAGGAGCAATTAGGGGTTCAGCGTCTTGCTAAAGGACACTTCGACACTAACTCTGGGGGAGCCCGGGTTCAAACTGCCGACCTTGCGGTTACCATCCGGAAGCTCTACCCCTGAGCCACCACCGCAACAAACGGGACTTTAACTCATATGCATAAATACTTAAAGTAAAAGGGAATATTAAAAAAAAGAGGCTGGGGTGCTCACAAAAGCCAGAGTAGATACAAATGCAGACGCCTTTAGAATCAATAGCCAGGATATACAGACACGGTAGCCAGTGGCAGCCAAGCAGTAAAAACCTCTGCACACACATACAGATGTCAGGCTGCAGGCTAGGAGGTTGTGAGACATCATTTGTTATTCGCAGCTCCTATAAAAACCTAATCTGGCAGGACAGACAGCAGTAAATGCTGCAATTAAGCGACAACTAAAAATCAGACCTCATTAAGTTTGAGACTTTTTCATAAAATGTAAAATTCCCTGCACTGCTTCCATACAATGTAATGAGTTGGCCGTGTGCACACTTCTGTTGGACAGTAAAAAAATAACTTAACAGAACTTAGCAGAAAACTCTTAGTTCCATGCAAAAATGAACTTGTGGGTTTAAATTTAGTGGAGCTGTAGTGAAAGGTATTCATGGTTAAGCGATTCTTTAAGTCACAATGCGACACATTGTGAATATCCACAGCACACTCGATTTTCGAACAACAATGCACCGAGTGCACTGAATAAACAAACGACAAAGAGGGCACACCAGTGCGAAGTTCTGAATCTGAACGCACCCTTAATGTTTGCTACGCTTTGCAAATTATTTGAGGGGCCACTTGCAATATTCTCGCAGCCCACGGGTTGAGGACCACCGGACTAGTGCACATCAAACTGGAGGTCTTGAGGACGACTGCACTGTACCTCATCTCCCAGGTGCGACTGGAAATCAAACTTGGGGGGCGGGCAGAATGCGGTGGGGTACATCTCCATGAACCTCTGCCGGTCACTGCGGGGGTCCAGGCTGTCCACGGCGTTCTCCATGATGTCCAGGCCCTCGTGGCGCGACGTCTCCAGGTTGTACTCTGCCGAGAGGTAGGTCCGCAAGGCTCGATTCAGGCTGGCGTGGTATCCCAAATCACAGCACTGGAAGGAGCACAGCACAGGAAGGAGAGCGTTGCTGTAGGGCTGAAACCTCCTACTGTATCTCCATATTTCAACTTTTTGGTGTTTTTTCGTAATTAATACCCTACTATGTAGGGCCTACTTGATCATACCTCACACAAAAGCATCAAAAGTATGAACGCTTGAAAAGCGGCGCAAAGCGACACATTTTAAGCTAGTAGATCTGCTACTTTTGAAATTGGATCCTGAAAAGTGACAGGTTTGGTTTCCACCCGACAGAGACGATAGGATAGATTGTATCGTCCTCTAGGGTGAAGAACTGTCATGGAAACACGAGATCTGCTGTAAAAGACACATTGATAGACATAGGCTACTGTACAACACAGACTGCCAACTAATTGCACACTGCCCTTTCAACCACACATTGTAGTCCACAATTGAGCGTGCAGAAGGGGTTTCCTCCTCACTCACTTCTTACGACTGTTGAATTATTAATATTAAAATTATTGTTGAATTATATTATATTATTATTAGTATAAAAACGCCTTTAGTTTTTTAAAGGGACGGATGGTTAGGCTCTGCCGTGGATGAGTTGGAATGGGGCACGTCCACATTTTATTAACCAGAATTGGACACATTTATTGAGTTAATTGGATAGTGAGTACAGCGCTCAGCACATTCCACTGACATGAGTAATTTAAGCTCAACTATTTTCCAGTTATTTGATGTCACCAGTATTGAAACATTGCTGGCTATTAAAGGAGGTGTAAGTGATGTTTCTTGTTAAATAAAGTATTATACTGTACTTCTAAATCCTGATTCATTGTAATGATTCTGTAATTATTGTTTGAGTGCTTGTTCAGACCGGGGTGTCCCCGTCTTCTCCAGCAATTTAGTAAAGGGGAAACCAGGATAGCAATTTCATTCAATCAGGAGAGAGAACTCTTACATTGATATAGGGATAAACAAGTGAAAAAACAAAGAACTAATTTGGAATTGGTACACTATAAAAATTGAAGCCGATAATGACATGCTCAAAAAAAGTGAACATGGAGACCAAGGATTCTTCTAAGATGCAATCACACACACACACACACACACACACACACACACACACACACACACACACACACACACACACACACACACACACACACACACACACACACACACACACACACACACACACACACACACACACACACACACACACACACACACACACACACACAGAGAGAGGTCTAATTTCTCCACAGCATGATGATGACACAGAGGGTAGTTCGCATTACTCTTGTCCTTCCGGACCATCAAGAAAGAAATAGCCCTTCTCTCCTCCTCTTCCCCCCCCCCCCCCCCCCCCCCCAAAAAAAATAAGTAGGCCAAATAAATTATAAATAAGTCATGTTCATCGATTGTGGCAGGTCACACAACGCATTCTGCAGGCGAGGCACAGTGAAGAGCTCCGAGTGCTGCTGAGCAATGGGAGTGCTGACCCACAACCAGCTGGAATTCACACAGAAATAAACTGGGTTACAGCTCTCCATTCAGTCTGAAGAGACATGGAATACAATGATGCAAAATGTTGTTGTTTTTACACCCATTTGTGCAAATGAAATTCTGTGATGTCCAGTGGTGGTAGAAGTACTCAGATATATATATTTTTTTACTTAAGTAAAAGTAGCGTTACCACAATATAGAAATACTCTAGGCCTGAATTAAAACAACAGAACTCATTTGTCAGCTAAAAGGCCTTTTCAAATAGCAAAAGTATTCATATTTTAAATCTGCAACTAAAGTAAGTACAACTAAAGCTTTAGTACAAGTTTTGCTGTTTTGCTGTACAAGTCTTGCAATCGTGGCTTAAAATGGAACATGGAAGTGTGGAAGACAAGGCAAGTATTTTAAGGGCCTCATCGAAATGACAGTGACATCACATTACAGTGATATCACATTATCACCCCCTCCCCTAACCCCTCCCCCTTTATCATACAACAACAGCTGTGGGTGCGGCTTCAGTTCTGGTGGATCACCAGTTCACCACCCATCAGGCAAACCAGTCATACGTAATGAACTGGTGGCTGTGGCCACATAAAAACCTAATTTTAACACTTTCAGTACACTTTTTGGAGAAAAATAAATCTTTCTCTTTAGTATAAGCATATTATAGTACCTGATGATCATGTTTTAGGGGGGGGGGGGGGGGGGGGGGGGGAAATCACGGCAGTCCATCTTTAAGTAAAGTTACTTTCCCCCCTGGTGGCTGTAGCTGTGTGGGCAGATATTTGAACCCCGATAAGAGGAGATGGGTCCTGAGTTCCTGACATCTCACCCTATATATCAAGGCTGCGCTGCTAAACTCATCATTCTCTTCTTAATCCTACCACTATTAAACCTTAAAAGGCCTGTGTGAACGCAGCAGCTCCATGACACGAGGGAGTGCGAATAACCATGACACGGTTATTTTTTACGAGAGGATGATTTTGCAAGGGAAAGGGAACATTGGTGTGACTCAGTCTCCACACCGTCTGATCGTTGCGTGTGCCTGGTCGTGAATATGTGGAGGTATAGTCTTGCATAGCCAGACGATCAGAGATTTGATACGTCTGGGAAAACCTCAATTCATCGACTTGAGAAGGGATAAAACCAGCCGTAAAAAAACCTATCCTAAAACACAATCATTATACCGTCCCATAAGGAGGACCACAATCAAGACTTTGCATTGGTTCTGCGAGGCGGTTATTTATTGCGACCGCACGTCGCATTTACTATGACATCGTACATTTTTGTCCGTCAGTCAGTCAGTCAGCGAATCACTCAAAATCCCGATACATGGAAAGGCCCCCATATATGGTGCATATAAGGTCTCGTAACACCATGTGACATCATCAGGGATGGAGATCCCTGATAGTAAATGCAAGCTGCTGTCGCAATTAAGCCCATATGGAGATCACTGATGTCATCAATATTGGCCAGCAACTCTACATCTGACCTATTAATGCCACCACGCCCCGGCCGGCCGTCCAGCAGTCTGCTGTCACCCAGGCGGATGCGTGCACGCCACCTCGCCCTTTAGGCGGCGTCTTACTGGTTTTTTATATCCAAATTGTATCCACCCAGTTTTAACCCCATCTCTCAATGTAGATGTCACCGGACTATGATTTCTGATCATTTTGCTATATGAGACTAATGTATTAACTTAAGTTTAACTAACTTTCAATCTTGTATCCCTATTTTGGACATACACAGAACTGTTCAGGACATATCAAAGATTGTCAAACATGAGCTTACAGACTGGCTATTTTATTTATGTATTTGAATACGTGGTTAAATGTCTCCCTCATCTCATACTGGGCTGTTCCAGTTGGTCGATAACAGATTATTATTTGAACAAAAAAAAATCTTTGACAGCAGAAATCATGCTAACAAATATACACTGACTAAACGTTTCTCAGAATGAATGAGAAACAGGACATAGCGTTTCATACTTACATCAATTAAGTCGGATAAGTCGTGGATGTAGTATTTGAATACAGAGGAGTTTGTTGCTTCGAGCGTCAGGAGATACTCGTTCCGCGCTTTGATGGACTTCAGTTTGTTCTCTGAGTACTTGGCCTGGCGCTAGAGAGAGAGAGAGAGAGAGGGAGAGGGGGATAATTAAAAACAACAAAATGCAATTGCTCTCCTAACTGAACAGACGTGCTCCATTAGGCCAGTGGTAAAAATGTCAGAACTTGTGCGGGTGGAGCTGGGTTCGAATCTCCTGACATGACGACATGAACATTACAGAGTGCAGCTTTAATGAGCCGAGTATTCCTTCTATTGATACGCGATGGTTCGTCTCCCTGTGTGCAACGTGCCATCATGGTAGAGCACAGCGATGACAAACATATTTGGCGTGGTAAGAAAAATAAAATAAATAAAATAAAAATGAAGAAGAATGAGAGATGAAAAGCTAAACATCTCTGATTGAGCCCTCTTTCAGAATTCTATACATGCTCTCTTAGTCACCATCCTCTGACCAATGCACGCACGCACACTGACACGCGCGCTCGCACACTGACACGCAGGCACACGTGCGCGCACACACGTACATTTAAAAGCTTTGCAAATGCATTCTTGACAGAGCTGTGTCAAAAAAAAGAAAAGAAAAAAAGAAAAAAGAAAAAGAAAGAAGTTATTCCCTGCGGTCATTAAATCATTTGTCACGGAGCTTTAACAGAAAACAGACGGCTTCTGAGAACACAAGGACAGCGACAGCGTGCCATCGTGTGCTTTTCAAGGACTTCTTGAGGCCTCTTGGAGCAAGGCCACGCTGCAGTGTGTCGCAGCCTGTGGACGTTCAGTCCACGTCATGTCATCATGAGCACCGACAGAGACGTAGAACCACATTGAAGAGGACAGCTGACAATAGCTGAAGGGCCTCATGTGGGTCTCGGACTTCATTGCGGCCAGTCTGACATCAGTCATCTATGTTCTCATACTTTTTTATATATTTAATATATATAATTAAATATTTGCATTGGTACTGTGTGGACTGGGCTTTAATTAAGTAACACTAATGCTGTGTTCACACAGGCAGATGCAAAGATACAAAGATTCACAGCATATTTGTCACTTTGTATGTTGCATCTGAAGTTGAAACGTATTTATAGCTTTGTATCAGCTACAAACGTCGGATTTGCTTTGTAGCTTCACGTGGCTGGCTTCCATTGGAAATTAATGGTAGACTGTCTTGTATCTACTATCCACCCGTGTGAACGCAGCATGAGGATTTTACTGTGCAATGTCAAATGGGAGTGATACTGTACTAGCATAAGAGTTTTCCAGAATCTCGTCATCGAACGTGGCATAAACGTATCAGCGATTGGTCGAAGTGTCTCGGGATCAATGTTGATTTTGTCGACCAATACTAAGACGAAAAATGTTTGTCGACTACCTAAATGGAAACTAAATGAAAACTAAGCTATGGTGACTAAAACTAAGACTAAATGTATTGACAATTTCCTCAACAAATAAAATGTTAGGAAGGGACTATAGTGGACAAGAGATCCAGTATAAGTCATTTTACACTTGGTTGCATGCTGAAAATAGCAGATCTACAACGCGCTGCGAGGCGTTGTGAGCTTGTAGATCGGCTATTTTCAGCAAGTGTAAAATCAGTCATTACGATGGCATCAAGGCCCACCAAAATACATCGACTAAAATCTTATGACATTTAGTCGACTAAAACTAACACTAAGACATTCCGGGTTACTAAAATGTGACTAAAACTAAATGAAAACTATTCAAGAGACTATGGGCTGTATTTTGCGTGTCTTAAGTACCAGGTCTTATTACTTAACTTAAGACCTGGAGGCGTGATCAATGCCATTTGGCTATTCTGAGTGGCCAAAGAGCATTGACCACGCCTCCAGGTCTTAAGTTAAGTAATAAGACCTGGTACTTAAGACACACAAAATACAGCCCATAATGACTAAAACTAAGATCAAAATGTGCTGTAAAAAACACCACCGCGTCGGGATGTGGTCCATACCTTCTCCTTCATCTTCTCGATCTTCTTGACGGAGCGCTGCCTCTGGTGTCGGTCCTCCAGGCGGATGCTGAACACGGGCTCCACTCGGCCAATCTGCTTCTCCTCCTGCTTCTCGGCCTCCTTCAGCTTGCTCTCAGCACTGATGCTCTCTGCGTGGTACATGTGGTAGGTCTTCATCACCTGGACACAGAGGACAAACACCAATGAACTCAACCCATTCTGACCTGAGATCAGATTCTAAAAATGTCTTCTACATCCTGACAGTTTTCTGAAAAAGCCATGTTTCAGTCGTTCTTCGATTTAAAAAAAATAGCAGACCTACAAGCTTGTAGCGCACCACTCGGTGGCACGCTATGAGCTTGTAGATCTTTGTGCCGCATTTTCACGATTTCTCAAAAATAGCAGACCTACAAGCTCGTAGCACGCCACCGAGTGGCGCGCTATGAGCTTGTAGATCTTCAATAGCTAAAGTATAACATAATGCTTATTTAAAACACCAACACCCGCCCAGAATGGGTTAAAGTCATTTTAATGTGTAAAATAATTTCAGCGTTTTTTTGTAACAATCTTTCAGAGTCTGAGACCATTTTATGTTTATTTTTAACACTTTGAACCGCAACTAGCATAAATAAAATCAGTCATCACCAATTCGTTTCACAATAGGCAGCCCCCATTGCAAAAAATATATATATATAAAAAACAAACAAACACACACACGCAAAGCAAAGACAGATTCTATCTCCCAATTGTTTTTATACTGTCGGACCACAGCATCCACAAATCATAGCAGTTTAAAAAACGTGACACGCTCCTTTCATCGCTCTGAGTGGATTTAGACACGCTGTCTGGTTTGAAATGAGGGTTAGGAGGACGACGAGCGCTCCAGCTGGGAAATGGACTCGAGTCCCAAACGCTTCCAATGGGCACGGATGACATCAGGCCACACCCATAGACCTGATGTCACGGATGACATCAGGCCACACCCATAGACCTGATGTCACGGATGACATCAGGCCACACCCATAGACTTGTGCATGCTTCATGCCTGTTTGTTGTTGTAATATTCAAGCATTTCCAAGTAGAGTGGACACCGTCTCATAAAGACGTTATGATACATAATATAAAACAATACCGTTATGATGGGGAGCTGTTCAGCTTGCTGGGAGTGTCACAGCAATAGTTTTACAGAATGAAAACATATCTACCAAATCGACTGCAAAGCTAAAACAACTGGGGTGAAAACTTGAATATTTATAAATAGATAATCTTTCATTCAATAGGGACCGCTCCTGTCACAAGTTGATGTCATATACGATATGCCCATGTGTGGCCCTATGGCGAGACCACAGAAGCAGCCTTTACATTTGAACCCTCTGGAGTGGATTTGAGTCCGACCTTGTGACACCATGTTCCCAGACAACAGTATGGGCAGCCGTAGCTGAGTGCTACAAACTATCAGCCATTTTATTATAGAGAATATTCTATTGATTACTTTTTTCATCGTCTGGAACGGTAACTCGGACGGTCGCCAGTCTAACACTTGACTCCCCCATGTCTACGGGTCGATGTGTGAGCAAGATACTCAACCACTAGCCCTATCACCCCCCTGGGGCACTTACAGCCATCTGAGCAGCCTTCTGTAGGGTGAAGCTGTGAAACACACACACAGCGACGCCAGTATGCATGCAGTAGGCTTCAGGTGAGCCTGCTGGCCTGAGTGCTACGTAACCTACTGGTGATTATCAGTTGATAACATTAAAAGCGGGTGGGTGATCAGGACAAAGTTATCAGTGCCCTGCAATATGAGAGTTGGCCTAATTCTTTTTAAGTCTTGTTAAATTCTACATGGCACGCAGACAGTTTATCCTACAATGACATTATTGACATATCACTATTCGTATTAGATATCGTTTACATTGCGTGTGGACCTGCGTGCACTGAAGCCTGCTGGCTGTCCTGTCATCATGCTGAGGCCATTAGACCAAAATAACGTCCCTATGCTGGGAAACGCATCACCTTCATCAGGGACTTGCAGATTAAAGCATACTTCCTTGAGGTTTGACTCACTGTTATCGGAGGAAGGGAATTACACACACTCCAATGAGTCCACCGACCGATCCATTATAAAGTGACTCATGTTCTCTGCACTCTGCAGCAGGTGGCACAGAACTGCCTGCACTGAATTCTTTAGAGGTCACGACACAGGAGATGTGTAGAACTCTTACTAAACTGTCTGTTGTCCAGAGAATGTATTATGAGACACAACGGACTGGGATTAGGAGCGCTCTAAGAACTGTGGCGGTGAATCACCCACTGAGGAAGTTGGAAGAAGAACCACTGAGGCATGGCCATGATGCGTGCACACACACGCACACACACACGTAATAGTTTAGAGAACTTACTCACTATGATAGACGGATAATGACATGAATATTGTCATTAGTGAGTGCACTATTGCGTCAAGTGGGATGGTCGAGTGATTCTGTAAAACAGCGAAGCTAGGGAGAGGAGAGGAGTCAACAAACCTTTTCCACATGGTGAACCTAGAACAAGGCCATGCAGTGCAGCCATTTGCCTCGAGGACGGCAGCAATATGGCCAACCTGTGGTTTAAAGCCATAACCAAACGGCTCCAGCAAATTACAGATGGGTTGCCTGTAGATGTATTACGCTTGTCCACATTAAAACCTCACATTCAGTCAAAATACAGACTCACCCTGCTCTACAATATAAACATCGTTCCCCCAGAACGGGCTATTTCTGTGCCAGTGGAACCAACGGAGCAAAATAAAACCTATTTGTTTTGAGATTATTGCCCATTTTTTGGACGGATGGTATAGCTCCCCGTTTCTAAACCGGTGGTCCACGGACCACTAGCGGCCCTTAACATAATTATAGGTGGTCCAAGAGAACATGGATAAAATAATGGGTAGAGACAGAGAAAGAGGCCATAACTGAATGGGTAGAGACAGAGAAAGAGGCCATAACTGAATGGGTAGAGACAGGGAAAGAGGCCATAACTGAATGGGTAGAGACAGGGAAAGAGGCCATAACTGAATGGGTAGAGACAGAGAAAGAGGCCATAACTGAATGGGTAGAGACAGAGAAAGAGGCCATAACTGAATGGGCAGAGACAGAGAAAGAGGCCATAACTGAATGGGTAGAGACAGGGAAAGAGGCCATAACTGAATGGGTAGAGACAGAGAAAGAGGCCATAACTGAATGGGTAGAGACAGAGAAAGAGGCCATAACTGAATGGGTAGAGACAGAGAAAGAGGCCATAACTGAATGGGTAGAGACAGGGAAAGAGGCCGCCTGGGTAACAGAAAGTCCCCATCGTCCCAGCCCCGGTCTACCGTATGTGTCCAAGTGTCCCTCAGCAAGATACTAAATTAGACTGTTCCCCATGCGGTGTGCGCCTACTGCTTCTGACACCCAGGATGGGTTAATTGCAGACACACATTTAACGATATGTGACAAATACCCCAAAAAGTACTGGGGACCAAATTATGATTTATTATGCTGGTGCAACAAAGTCTGGTGTAAGGGGACCCAGCGGAGAGCAGGGCGAGTGAGCGTAGGCAGAACACTCCTCTTTCTGGGGCTGCTGTGTTTACGTTGCAGCTCCTTTTAGTTGGATGGATTTAGAAGACAGGCGAGACCTGTTATTTCACTGGCGGTGGCCCGCACAGGCCCTGTGGCTTTTTCTGATGCAACAGTCACCCACGCTGCAGACTCCACAGTGCTCCATTAACCCTGTGAGTGTGTACGATATCTATACATGGAACCAAATGGAACCATTTGTACACAGAGTTACATGTGTTACAAGATCTACAAGCTCTACAAGCGTTGTAAGCTTATCGTCACCTACATCTATAGAGGTATTTGGTGAAAAACACAGTTGTGCACATCTGCCGGCCCTATGTCACAATCATTGACCCGAGGTGTTGAACTCCTTGTGACCGCTGCCTCTTGACCGTTACCATGACAACCTAAGCCGTGATCACACAGCATGACAGGTGGGTCGCGGTTTCACCAACATCTGAATTGATTACGTGTGTGTGAATTTAGCGTTTAACACGCCAGCCAACTGCCAATGGGAAAATGACATGTCATTGAGTTTCGTGAGAGGCACAATGGCTCGTTGTTCACATTCACACACACACAGCGTGCATGCTCGAGCGCGCTCACACTACAAGTTAGGGTTAGGCGATGAGACTTCAAATCAATATCACAATTAACTTTTGCCTCAATTACGATTAATGAACAGTGACCACATTTTTTTAATAGTGAAAGAGCCGAGCTACGAGCTCACAACGCACCACGCTGTGTAATAGTATAATGCCAGTGTTTAATACATTAACAATCCATTACAATCCCCCAAAAAAGATCAGAAGATCAAAGATTTAACTATAGTTTCTACCTGATCTGATAGTTGTCAAGTGCTTCTTGTGCATATAATGGTATTGGCCAGTTCTGACATTCCAAATATTATGTCCTTCACATTATTTGCAAAATATTATCATAATCATAATAATACAAGTTAACCGAAAGTTGGCTAAATAAATAAAGACAGAAACTCAGAAAGTTATGAGCTCAACTGACAGCTACATATACACTCAAATGCACGCATGCGCGTCCTGGTGTGAAGATTAACGGGAGGACTCAATAGGCCATGTCACAAATCCATTGATTGTTTTCTTAACTATCTGTCACTATGCAGCTCTATCGAATACCCAATCAAACCGCTTCATCACCAAAGGCTGACGCCAACGGATGCCACAGGAAGCGCTGCTGCAGTATACAAGCCACACAGGGGTCTCTCTATACGACATGGTGTACAATCATTATCTAATCTATACATGCATTGATCTCATCCAGATTGAGCATGAATCTCAGCTGGTGGCCGAATAGAACCAGCTGCACAAAGTTAAATTAATTATTGATTAGTGATTTTTAAATGCCCTGGTCACATATTACCTACGTGCGGGTTCCAACATGCAGGGTCTATGGGGTTTCTTAGCGGGTTCCAACATGCAGGGTCTGTGGGGTTTCTTAGCCAACAGACATGTTTTGGTCATGAAAATAGTTCGCCATAAATCGGGTATGATACAGTTTAACTGTTGGGTTTGGTTTTGTATTAATAATAATCTATTATAACTATATTAAATCACATGAATTCTAGTGTCCTCCTTATTCTGCAAAATGACAATTGACTGCGAGGATATTAGGGGGCCTAGTATAGACAGACCCTTATGAGTATCAGGCAGTGCTACTTTTCAAACAGCAGGTGTCCTACACCAGGGGTTCTCAAAGTTTTTGGCTGGGGACCCCCGGAAATGCTTTGGCCATGTCTCGCCACCCGTGATGAAAATAATTTGGGGACCCCCCAAAATAATTTGGCGACCCCCCCCTAGGGGTCGTGACTCGTGATCTTATATGTAACATGTTACATATGTAACATTGTCATTTAATCCACCCAAAACATACTTTTTGTAAGCGAGATACTATGGTTTAGAGAAATCACCTGGAAATCAAGCTTGTTTTTGGCCAAAAAGTAATCAAAAAGTAATCAATTGATATTAAAAAAGCGTGATAAGGCATCATCGGCGGGGAGGTACCTACGAAAATAGGTGTCAAAAGGCGTTTGAGTTAATGAGTTTTAACAGATGCTGTAATCACACATAGCTACCAGAGGTGTCACCAAAAGCATTTTATGGAAGACGGGTATTACTACTTACTGTATACAGTTCATTCAGGACCTTCATCAAGTCTTCTTGGAGTTGAAAGGTTATTTCCTTGCTCTGAAAATTAAACAGAAAGGAAACAGAGAGAAAAACTAAATTAAAACACATACATCCCACAAAATTATAATATTGCATAGCAAAATACATAATCAAAAAATAATATAGCAGGGGCGCCCGCTGGCTTAATGGTCCAGGCACATATAGGCTCTGGCGTTGTGTGTTCGAGTCCCGTTCATGATGACCTTTGCTGCATGTCTCTCCCCTTCTCTCCCTCTTTCCTGTCCGTCTTCACTTTAACTATCAATAAAAGGCACAAAAGCCAAAAACAAATCTTTAAAAAAATATATATATATTTATATATATATATAGCATATATGATAAAATTGAGTGAGTTTAAGTGCCCAGAAGTCCAACTCATTAACCACATGAACCCTAGTGCCTCGATAATGTGGAGAACATTCAGCAAAAATGCCCTATTCGAATCAAAATAGACAAGCAAATGTAAAAGTACTCATATCGCAGAATGGTCCATTTACACAATATTACTAGTATTTTGTAATTAGTAATGTGTTCCTAACTTTAATGTTGCAGCTGGTAAATGAGAGGCTGATTTCAATTATTTATGTGCTGCTGACAACCTCAACATATAATAATACATCATCCATTATCACTTAACCCATTAAGACCAGAGGTCGATTCTACAAATGCCTTCTAAAGCATTAGTTCGCACACTTTCAAGATTTTTGAAAATTTTTCAATAGCAGATAGTATATTTGCTATTTTTGAATAGCCAATGCAAAAATCAAAAAAAGACAAAACTATGCATCCCGGTTTTAATGGGTTAATGTATGTTTTGTATTATTAATCTAAATCTGTATGTATGTATCTAGCAACTATAGCTGTCAAATAAGTATAGTGAAATAATATTTGCCACAAAGTAATCTCTCAAGACAGATTCAGAGCTCTGCAGCTGAATATGTTGGCAACTCCCATTAAATGTAGATTTTGTACCACCGGAAAAGGGCTGAAGGAGAGTGAACGGGCCGACACGGAGAAGAATACAAAGGAAAAGGGCTGAAGGAGAGTGAACGGGCCGACACGGAGAAGAATACAAAGGAAAAGGGCTGAAGGAGAGTGAACGGGCCGACACGGAGAAGAATACAAAGGAAAAGGGTATTTATTTTTGTGAATGGGTTCCCAGATTGGCCATAAAGTATAAAAAATTAAAATATTTAAGTAAAGTAAAAGTGACCCACTACATTTCACCACTGAAAACTACATTGTGTGATGTGTGAAAATCTCTCCAAACATGGTGAACCAATCAACCATGATGCCACAACAAGTCCGTCAGACACGTACCCACAACCCATCTGCCTGCACGGTGCACGCTCTAGCAGTTACTGCATGCCATGATGGAGCTCTATAGGTGCTTCTATTATTCATTTGACTACGCATCTCACATTTCTCCCTTACAGATTCACGGCTCATGCGTTTATGAGGTTAAAAGACATGACATGTGAATGTACGATCTCCTCTAAGGTTGCGATTGATACCGCGGATGTTACCTGGATGATGTTTCAAGCCCTGGCCCGAGCACTCCGAGTCGAAATAAAACGTCTGGGTTTCCGAGGCTACTCCGAGTCTGTCTCTCTCTAAACCCAATAATGCATCCCCTTAATCTCATTCTGGACGCTCTTTCCCAGCAATAAGCTGCAACGAGGTTCTGAGAAGGTAGCCTAGAACCCCCGGCTAGCCCACTGCAGTGCTTTACTCACCACCAAATAGTAAAGCACACTCCTTAATTTAACTCTGTGTGTTAGATCTGCTGAGTTACAAATGGATAAATGAACACCTGCATTTTGGGCTTTGGGAAGGTGGGGAGAGATACACAAAGTCACAGTTCCTATCCATGATAGCAAATGACAGCATTTGGAGAATCAAGAATCAAAAGGGTTTATTTGTCACTAACTCATACAGGTACAAGGCAAGCAGCGATATGTTGGCATGACATGGACTGCAAGACTTTGCTAACAGCAGCGAAAATAATCTATTCGTTCATTCATTCAGTAGCATATATCAGAAATGTATATATCAGAGATCTAGAGAAAATCGAGCTTGTAGATCTGCTATCAACAAGTCTTGCTTTGAACATTTTAACACAAAACGGCTCGTATCTGGCACAAAATATTTGCAGACGGGGCTCCAAAACCAAATTGGGTGTTGAAAAAACGTGAAAACGTTTGAGAACCACTGCTTCACACATATGTGGGTGTGTGCGCGCGCTGGGAGACAGAGAGCATCTACTGAGGTCAATGACCTCACAGAGCCAGGTGGATCCCATATACTGTACACAAACCGCCCTACGCTCTGACAGGCCTCCGTCTAAACTGTAAACACACCACTGGAACAGCGGTGCCAGGGTGGAAGGAATCTCTACCCTGTTGGGGACACGAGATGGATGTTTCTCTCCTGAATGAAGCACTGTCTGCTACTGCCTGGCTCACTCACACTGTAAAATCCCACTGCACTGTCAAAAAGTGTTCATTTAAATCAGAGTGGACCCTTATCCCGGAGAGTGAACATTTGACGCTAGTACACAAGTGCACAGTTCAAGTATACGCAAAAACGCGACTAGAAGGCGTTCCGCTTGCGGACCTTAATTTCACGCAGAGTGCAACCTCAATTTGTCCTGTTATGTCTTTCCCTGTAAGTGAAGCTGGCCATCTCTTCCTCAGTGCAGTGTTTAAGGCTTGTGGAGGGAGCGCAAATAGGATTACAGTGTGTCGGTGGTCAGGCTGATGTCTGAAATTAGAGCTCCATCATGCTGGGTAGCCCGGGCCGGTCCACGCCCACCCCTCCTGAGTCCCACCTGGCCTGCATGGCAGTATTTACCTGTCCACGGGTCAAACAGCTCATGCTGTAAGCCTGGATAACCAGAGCTTTAGAGTCACCTGAGCTCGCCTCATGCACGCACACACACGCTGAGAATGGACAAGGGCTGTCACTATCATGACATTTAGTTGACGATTAGTCAGAGATAGCATTTTGAATAATTAAACATTGGAACACAAACGAAAATTACATTTGTTTGACTGTTAAGCTTTGTAAAAAACATTTGTCCAGGGCAATTAAAAAAAAAATTGTACACTTTCAAAACATCAAATAGAGTGAAAACACTTTCAAGCACATTGCAACGTGTTGGGAGCTTGCAGATTTGTGCTATTGCTGAAAAACCTTTTTAATGTATATATTTTTGAAAAACAGGGACACCAGGTTGAATGTTGTTAACCCTCTTCGGACAGTTTTCTGAAAAACCCATGTTTCTGTATCAGCGGTACTCAACCATTTTCATGTCAAGGACCCCCAGAATTCTGTATTTGGCCGTGGACCCCCCCCCCATCTGAAAATATATTGTTCCAGGGACGCCCCAGAATCAAAGATTTTAGTAAAAAACGCTCACTCTGAAAGAATATATTCAAAGATTTGCGCCACATTTTCACGGTTTAAAAAAAATAGCAGACCTACGAATGCCACGCTATGAGCTTGTAGATCTGCTATTTTTCAACAGCTAAAGCATAGCATAATGCTTAAAACAGGATGTGGAAATAACTTTCAACTTCAACCTGGCATCCCTATTTTTGTACATTTAAAAAAAGTTTTCATTTTGCAGGCAATAACGGCTGCATTTGTGGCATGCAGTGCGGTGGAACCAATGTCGCAATATAATTATCAGGACATGCCTCCTTTCATTTTATGGAGATGCCAATTGGTGGTTTCCAATAATGTCCCAATTCACTAAAAGGGTCCAACAAATGGTTTTCCCCCTTTAGGCTCATACCATCTGTATGCTAACCACATTAAAGAGATGAATACAACCAGAGCGGAGGGAGGAACCATCTCAGCCTTTGGGGGTGATGGGTTTCATATTGCCAATGACATTAATCATTCTTTAAAGGAGGATGCCCCAGGGCCTCTGTGTGTGTATGTGTGTGTGTGTGTGTGTGTGTGTGTGTGTGTCAACGCATGATGTTACCACGTGCATCTTCATTTGATTATAAACACAGCTGCAGAAATATAGAGCCACACACACACACACACACACACACACACACACACACACACACACACACACACACACACACACACAATAGAGGGTCTTACGCAGAGGCTGTAAAGAACTCCATCAATCCAAGCAATAAAGTGCGGTTCCTATGTACTGTACCTGATGTACGACTCGTCGTAAATTAAGTGCAACAGCAGTGTTAAAGTATCCCTAGCAAACACACAAACATGATGCAATAGGATAGGACTGTGTAGCCAGTATGCATGTATAAATAAAGTAATACATGCAAAGATCTGTGCAAGCAAGAGAGACAGCTTTCCACTATTAATTCCACTATATCATTAATATTCTGAACAGGAAAGACCCAAGTCAACAAAACAGAAATACACACTAAAAAGGTCTCCACCAGAGTAAATGCGGACCTCTGCCGTGGGTGTGGCCTATATCATCCCACTAATGATGGCGCCTGAGAAAAGGTCATGGGGTCACCTAAATCAACAGGTGTCCTCCTCGTCGGTGCAGGAATGTTGAACACTGTCTGGATGACAAAGGGAAGGTTTGGCCACGCCCCGTCTGCCTAATGGCCACGGTATGAAACCTTAACTTCCCCATAACCAAACTATGTTTTAATGCAAAATTGAGCATACGTGTTGTAGATGTCATCCTGCTATCATTTAGATAACATTCAAACAACTGGGAAATAAAAAACCTCATTCAGATCCAGCTGTGTTAGCAATTAAATGAATGGAGCCCAGCTAATTTAAATAGCGTTCCTATTTTCAGCAAATATTTTCAAACTAAAGCATCTGCATCATGCGCAAAACAAATGGGACCTGGACCACGGACTGGCCGGTATGCAGACGGTTCCAGGTACAGGGGTCCATCCTGGCCCGGGCTGTCTGGTGCACTGCTTTTTTTAGGTCACATCCTCAGGCCAGAACACACAAGGAAATAAAAACACGGGTCTTTGATGTTGCTGGATGGGTGACAACAGCGCAGCTGTCTCCACCAAATTGCGAGGGTGAGGGGACCCCACGGAACAGAGGGGACTCCTGTGTTGCTTGTGACTCATTACAGAAGTTGTGCAGAGATCAAAGCCAAGGGGGGACGCTGTAATTACAGGGCATGCAGAGTCTCAAGTCCCCTATGAACCTGGGCCTCCCACCGAGTTGTCATTTGTCTTTAAAATCATATATGGATAGAAATATATATAGAAAGAGCGATCTGAGCACTCAAAACAAAAGAAAAGAGGGCGGATATAAAATAACGAGGTGTGTACACACACACACACACACACACACACACACACACACACACACACACACACACACACACACACACACACACACACACACACACACACACACACACACACACACACACACACACACACACACACACACACACACACACACACACACACACACACACACACACACACACACCATTATTTCCATGTTCCAACAAACACCGAGTTGGAAAAACAATATATGCATAAATGTTTCAGTGGGGGTTTCTGGAATGCGGGTGATGAGATTGTGAGCCATAAGTTAACCTACAAAGGCTTCTGAACTTAGAATTATAAGTTTGACAGAGGGTAGTGAAGTCTGTCATTATATGCAGCAATGTGGGAGGGGTCAGGAGAGAGTAAAGCCTGAGAAAATAGCCGACCTACAAGCTCACAGGGGATAGCATTGCGATGCGCTGTGAGCTTGTAGATCGTATATTTCCAGTGTGCGACACCGACGTGCATCCAACTACAAATCAGGCCAAACTCAAGCAGCATGTTGTGAGAGGTGGCCCTCCCTGTTCCACATCTGGACTCATTAGTAAGACCAGGACCCCTCTAACCACAACCAAAAGGAAATGACTGCTGCAACTTCCTGTTTGTGCGTGCGTGTGTGTGTGTGTGTGTGTGAGGGGAGGGGAGGCGAGTGGAGAGTGCTAAAGACCACTCCTCGATATGACCGTATGAAAGTGGAACCCATCAGAGATGCTAATCAATTTGAACATGAATGAAACCCGCTGGCTTTTACTGCCCTTAGTGTGGAATTCAGACTATGTGGCAAAGGAGGAGGGAAGGGAATTTAAAGGAAGGAGGGAAGGAAAAGAGAGAGAGAGAGAGAGATAGAGAGAGAGAGGAGGGGAGAGAGAAAGAGAGAGAGAGAGAGAAGTCTCTAGTTCAACTTGACAGAGCTCTGCTCCAAAGCAGCGACGCCGCTTTGTAATTTGCTGCTGCGGTGGGTTCATGTGACTCCTGTAGCACAGGACCTCCTAATCTGCCTGGGAGTTGTCGTCTCTGTGGTGGGTGGGGAGCACAGGCCCAGGGTTTTGGTCACGAGTCCACAGACTAGAAGTTTGGAGGGTAAAAAGCCTGATTCATATACTTTGCCGTTCGCAAACAGCCGACATACAAGCTCACGTTGTGCCGCAGACATGGCGTGTCGTGAGCTTGTAAGTCGGCTATTTTCGGTGCACGGCACCATTGCACGATGGAGCATGAATTAAGCCTGGCTACAGGACATGCTGTAGCCAGGCTGTGGTGGCAGAGGTTCCTCTGCACTGTAACTGCAGCTCACCAGAGTTCAACCACAAGCTCTGCGAGTAACAGCGTCGTACAGATCAAGTGAAAAGCTTGAATACATATATCATATATAATCGTTACTAAATATACTTGGTTTTACTTAAGCTGAAAGTGAAAGATTGTTTTGATTGTTGCCCAATTTGAACAGCCAGTAAAAATCTGGACTGAATTTGTGGTCAACTCGAGGAACGATTTGGATGACGGAATAAAATGGACAATCAGCAATGATGGGTCAACGTGAGAGCAGGAAAGACTGTATGTGTGTGTGTGTGTGTGTGTGTGTGTGTAATCAGAAGCAGCCAGGACAGATCCGTCTTGTGTCGAAATTATGCAGCTCTCGTGCGGTGGTTTCAAGCGGCAGAAATCGCAGAAATGGAAAGCTCATGGTGCAATGGAACATTCGACAAGCCGTGAGCTTATTAGACGTGGGAGGGGTCAGAAGAAGAGAGTTACCTTCTTCAGAAGCCTGGTGGAGTCCTCGCTGATCTGCATGAACCTCATGATGACGTTGTTGAGGTAGATGTCGCTCAGCGTGGCGTGGTCCTTGCTCTCTCTCCTCACCTGGTTCAGCAGCAGGTACCAGCAGTTGACCGGAGACAGCAGGTTCTGGTCTTTCCTGAAGAAGGGGGAGACAAAATACATCGTCCCATTTAGACCTGAGAAAAGATTCAACAAATGCCTTCTAAATCCTGACAGTTTTCAGAAAACCCTATGTTTCTGTGTCAGTCGTTCTCAAACATTTCATGTCAAGGACTCCCAGAAATATATGTAATTGGCCGCTGACCCGTATCTGAAAATATGTTGTTCCAGGGACCCAAACGTGCCCCAAAATCAGCACACGTCGAACAGCATGTTCAGGTTTCTCTCTCTCTGGCTTCATCATCTGTGCGAGAACATGGAGACCCTCGTGGGCTTACAGTTGTGTCTGCCCGACTCTGCAAACCTCGCAGGATGCAAAGTAGATCAGAGCCCATCACAAAAGCATAAGCGTGACGCTTGTATGCCTACCTTGCTGTCGAGTTGACCTATATCTTGATGCTCCTGGCCCTACAAAGAAAACATACTCCATATATATACACAATACTGTAGGGATTGCGGCTCGCGTCAGAACAGGGACTTAAGATAGGCATCCGTGACGTTTCTGGGGCACAGCTTGATTTCCGAGCCAGGCCCGACTTCAAAGCTTTCAGTACAATTTAAAATTGGAAGTTATGGACGTGCTTTTAGTTGAAAAGTGAGTATGAATAACTAAATTAAAATTAAAATGTCAGGAAATTAACGGTTGAACCTGCACACACAGAGAGAGAGAGAGAGAGAGAGAGAGAGAGAGAGAGGTGGCAAAGTTCGGCCGACGCCTCTGCAGCTTGAAACCACGTGCAGACAGACCTGCCTCGTTTAGGTTCTATAATACGTTTAGTGACTGATTTGAATGACAGAGTGCATTGATAATTGCAACTGCTCCCTTAACTAGAGTTTTTGTGTTTTCTACATTTGCATTTATTGTTGCTTGATAATGTGCTACAGCATAATGTGTAACTTTTTGTAGAAAATACATCTTGTATCTCAACTGGATTCTACCAGTATAAATAAAGAAAAAGAGTCAGAGACAGAAAGAAAGACACAGATTTTACACTCGCTTGCAGGAAATTGCAGATCTACAAGTTCACAACGGGAGCTCGTAGAGCTGCTATTTCCTCGTGCATGTTAGAGAGCTTAAGAATGTAATGGAGACGTAGTGGCGTGAGGCTGAGAGCGGTGCCTTGTGTCTGCTGTCTTCAGGCAAACTGTGGGACATTGTCCAGGCCAGAGACCTGGTCCCTGGGTAAGCACCAACCTGCAGGCTTGCTTCCTCTCGGTTAATATGAAACATTCCTACTGCCTGCTAAAGAGCGGAAACATAATGCGACTGTGTTCATGCACGTGTGTGTGTGTGTGTGTGTGTGTGTGTGTGTGTGTGTGTGCGCGCCCACGCGCACACGCACTTCTTTTACTATACTTGTGAGGGCCAAATGTCCCCACAAGTATAGTAGAATTTGAGAAATAGATATTGTGAGGAAAGTTGCGGTGGAAAGAGTGGTTGTTTTAACATTCAAAAGTTATATTTATTGTTTTTCTGTAAGGATATGCCTGCTTTATACTTATCGTCTGCCTTGCACAGAAAACGTAATATCTACATGATGCTCACAACTTGTAGCTAGTTATAAATATGGCCAAAGATTTAGATTTTCGTAAAATCACTGTCCTGAAATGTTGATGTTCTCACAACGATAGTAATAGTGTGTGTTTGTGTGTTTGTGTGTGTGTGTGTGCACGTGCGCGCGCGTGCACGCATGTGTGTGTGTGTGTGCGTGCCTCCCTTTACGGAGGTCTAGGGTCAAACCTTGCAGGAACCATATGGAGACTCGCCTCTGCTCGCCCCCCAGACCCCCCCCCCCCCCATCAGACCCCATCTCCCCTCACCTCCCCTCTCCCCAAGGTTAGGACACAAAGGCAGGCAGTACTTGTCAACGCAACAGGTGAAACCCTGCACTCAGGGGCCAGCGAGCTCACGGTACTGACAAACTATCTGCTGTGGTGGGAGTGAAAATTCAATAATACACTCTTTTCTATCGAGTCATAATGGACGCCACTGACATCCCAGACAGCTGAAAAATTCTCTCTCTCTCCCTCTCTCAAGTTGGGGGATGTTTCAAAAAACAGGAAGAAGCAAACTGCACGCATGACAAAAGAGAAGAGAAAGAGAAAGAACAAATCCAGAACAATGACAAAAACAGAGTCCATCCAGGAACTGGCACACTGACACAATGTCATGAAAAAATATATATAACAATGATAAAAATAAAATCCAATCCCTCTAAGAGCCTCGGTCACATGATCAGTGTGGACAGGACACGTTCATGTCAGAGTAAAATGGGGGTTAAAAGTAGTGTTTCAGCTGCAGGATCACTGGACAGAATCGGCCTCACGCTCCGTCAAACCACGATTACTGTGAAAACCCTTTCTGCATTATGCATCAGTGGAGACTGTAGCTCTTTCATTCTGTGTCACCGCAACGTCGGCATGCGCCAAGAAGAGTGTGGGTCTGCCCGTGTCATTTATGCATTCGTGCTCGCTTATGCACAAGCACTCGCATAATGTCCAGGTGGCCGCTTAACCCATTTTGACCTGATGCTATGTTTCTAAGTCAGTCGTTCTTCGATTTTTCAAAAATAGCAGACCTACAAGCCTACATAGCGCGCCACCTATGAGCTTGTAGATCTGCTATTTTTCAATAGCTAAAGCATAACACAATGCTAAAACCAAAAGGGGTTCCCGCCCAAAATGGGTTAAACGTATTCTCTTCTCGGCTTCCTAGATTTCCACAACAAACGCCATTGCTTTCTTTCAGGCCATGTCGTCATGCACCGCTGTGCGCTGCAGTGGGCCTTTTATTTTTGCATCCATCATATTTAACTCTTGGGTTTTAAATTGCATAAAGTCACCAGTGGCAACAGCCAACTTGGCTCGCGACAGTGAATGACGTCACCCTAAAACACGTACGATCCACTACGACTTCATGTGACAGAGGCAGTTTATTTCCAGAGAGGTTCCTAATACAGTAATAGAGGAGCGAAACCCCACAACACCAAACACCAGTACAAGAAACAGTACTATAGATGAGAGTTAACCACTTAAACCCCTATAAACTTAGTTGACCGGTGGCTTTCTCTGGGCTTTTTACTAGGTCCTACTTCTAGTATTTCCATCTACACCATATGTTTTAGGCAACAATAGCTGGTCTACAAGCTCAACAATGCAACACGTTGTGAGCTTTTCATCAAATGTTCGCCCCCAGAATGGGGAACCGCCTTTTGAACCCCCTCGAGGACCCCATACTATACATAACCGCTGGATTAGCAGGGCTGGCCATGTGAGACAACAGAGTCATTGAACATACACAAGTGTGCCCTCCAATAAATCAATTGGTTGATTTAGTGGGCAATGGCATGGTTAATGGAATGACCTGCTGCATCTAACGAGAGGGCTGCTGGGGCAGGGGGGGTTGGGGGGGGCTTGTGACGCAGACCATGGCAGCTGAACGACCTCTGGGACTCTGCTTACCCCCACATAATAGCAGGAAACGACGGCTACAATGTCATCATTTCCCCTTCCGCCGGGGCAGGAATTATGTCAGACAGACACAGACCGACCGACAGACAGACAAACAGACCACTGAGGGGCTGAAACGCAGGTACAGACAAGGCAACTTAATTACTAATCTATCGTCGTTGTCAGGTGGAAACCTTGTATGTCCAAAATCGTTTACTTTTCACTTTCACATGAGCAAAGGTAAAAAATAGCCAGAATAGCCGATCTATAAGGTCACACAACGTGTCGCTATTTGTGTGTGACACTGTAGTATGACTAAGTAGGGCATTCATTTACAAGAAATAATAAAAACATGAAGTTGAAATATGGAGATATGAGGTTTCTGTCTGACAGCAACGATATGCTGTGTGTATGTGAGAGAGACACAGAGAGAGAGAATGAGCGTGTGTGTGCGCGTGCGTTACTCTAAATCCAGGAATCGGCGGGTCAAAGTCGATCTAATCTCCTTCACACGGGCGGCAGTCAACTGCCAGCAGAACATAATCACGCTGCATATTGATACAGGAGCTCCTATTGGTGACCAAGGGTGATACTGCAAAGTCCCTTTAGTGCCACGGTGATAACATCTTTCATTTAATAGCTACTGTACCAGCCTTTTAGAGCTGGCACACAAGAGTGGCAGCTCTGTGTGGTGTAGCGTTACAGTAGTACAGCGGCTAACAGCCATATTGTGAGAACCTTTCACTTGGTGATACAAGCGTGAAATTTGGCATGAACATGCCTCTGGGTCACCTCTTTAACTTTTTTAACCGAGCCAGCGAAAAATCCAATATGGCGGTCATTTTTCAAGATGGCCGCCAAATAAAAAAGGCCTTTTGTGGCGGTTCTGGACAACCATGGGTGCGGCCGACTCGAGACCGGGCACTGCACTCCCTGTGGAACGTGTGTGTCGAATTTGAAGTCGGTGGGGCGAACGGTTCTCGGGTTACGTGGATTACAGATGTACACACGCACACAAAATTCGTGCAATATAGCAGATCATTGGAACGGTTGTTCGCTTGGTGATACAAGCGTGACATTTGGCATGAACATGCCTCTGGGTCACCTCTTTAACTTTTTTAAACGAGCCATCCAAGAATCCAATATGGCGGTGCTATTTCAAGATGGCCGCCACATCTAAATGTTAGCCTATGTCTACATTTCTTACAAATTTTAGGAAAATTTTCGCCATTATAGATAGATAGATAGATTTTTTTAATTTATTTTATATATATTTTTTATTCTTTATATTTATTCTTTATTTTTTTGTCATTTTTAGTTTTCATACTGAAAATGGTAGCATGCTAATGCTACCATGTTCTAATGCTAATTAGTATGTTAGCATTATCATGTTAGCATGCTATGTTAGCATGCTAGCATATTACCATGTTAGCATTATTATGTTAGCATTAGCATGCTACCATGTTAGCATTAACTTAGCATTAGCATGCTATCATTTTCAGTATGAAAAATAAAAATAACAAAAAATAATAATAATATAAAGAATATATATATTTTTTTTAAATAAAAAAATAAAGAAACTATCTATCTATCTATAATGGTGAAATTTTTCCTAAAATTTGTAAGAAATGTAGACATAGGCTAACAATTAGATGTGGCGGCCATCTTGAAATAGCACCGCCATATTGGATTCTTGGATGGCTCGGTTAAAAAAGTTAAAGAGTTGACCCAAAGGAAGGTTCATGACAAATGTCACGCTTGTATCACCAAGCGAACAACCGTTCCAATGATCTGCTATATTGCACAAATTTTGTGTGCGTGTGTACATCTGTAATCCACGTAACTCGAGAACCGTTCACCCCACCGACTTCAAATTCGACACACACGTTCCACACACCCACAGGGAGTGCATTGCCCGGTCTCGAGTCGGCCGCACCCATGGTTGTCCAGAACCGCCACAAAAGGCCTTTTTTATTTGGTGGCCATCTTGAAAAATGACCGCCATATTGGATTTTTCGTTGGCTCGGTTAAAAAAGTTAAAGAGGTGACCCAGAGGCATGTTCATGCCAAATTTCACGCTTGTATCACCAAGTGAAAGATCGTTCCTATTATCTGCTGTACTACAGTAGCTACCAAAGGAATGTGACAACTGCAGGTATTAATCTTAAGTGGTAATCTCACTAAACTATGGCTCCAGAACAATAACGGCGTTAAAGATGTTAAATACAGATTTTACATTTGTTCCAAGTGAATAACAATAACAGCTTTTGCAAGATTATTAATTACTATGAATGAAAATGTCTCAATCAACCCCGCCCCTCCTAGGTTTCGCTTATCTATCTGTTATCTAATCAGTGCATGACAAATAATCACAGTCAGTAATATTAACACATTTCCTTCGGGATTAATAGACTAAAGCCTACAGTATAAATATATATACTGGAGATATGTCACCTGAAGCCCGCAGCAAAAGCAAAGTTCTTTAACCAGAAGCCTGATTCTGGATGAAATGTGGTCTATTCAAGATGTTCCCAAGGGAGGCTTTGGTGTAATATAAATTATTAAATTATTCCTTCGCTTGCCATCCCTCCCTGAGCAAACATTGTGGCTGTGTGTGTGTGTGTGCGCGCGTGTGTGTGTGTGTGTGAGAGAGAGTAGCGAGAGAAAGAGTGAGTGTATGTCGATATTTGTCCATTTGTGTCTGTATGTGTGCTCTGTAAACAGTCACAGTACACAAGTGGACCATGCAGACTGAATTGAATGGCACTCCCAGGAACTGTGTGCTGTGGGCCTGTTGTTTTCTCTCAGTGCATCCTGGGAGGCAGACCAGACGGTGGTGGACTGGGCACCGTCCTGATCCAGTGATGCATTTGTCTGCTCGGGGTGTCTTTGGGGAGGGGGTAGGATAACTTTATACATCACATTCACGTCACTGCCAAAGCCACACCACTCCACTGTAAGCCTATGTTTATCCCATTCTGACCTGAGATCAGATTCTAAAAATGTCTTCTACATCCTGACAGTTTTCTGAAAAAGCTATGTTTCTATGTCAGTCGTTCTTCGATTTTTTCAAAAATAGCAGACCTACAAGCTCGTAGCTTGTAGATCTGCTATTTTTCAATAGATAACACCAAAAGGGGTTCCCACCCAGAATGGGTTATTAGACCTAAATGAGCTCATATAGAATAATATCATATCTATCTAAATATTAATAATAGAAGGATACGCACTACGAGATATTTGCGTAACTACAGCGTAGCTGCTCCGACATGCTCACTTCAGCACATTGTTGACGTCTCTCTTCTATCTGATATATTGATTGATAGAAAAGCACACCATAACAGATACCGTAGCTATCATCAATCAGTCAATATCATCTCTCTTCCATCAATACATTACAATGGAGATCATGGTTTGGCGATGACACATTTGCCAGTCTGATCTATCAAACATGTCCACAGACTCCACACTGAGCTGTGGTTTTGTGAGCCGATCATCGTGATGATGTAAGTTGATGTCATTCTCAAACATTCAAATTCCAAGGATCCTCCAGTTTGATATGCATTAGGCACTCTCTGCACACATATCAAAGTAAAGAATCTGACACAGAAAGACAAATATAAGCACCACACCCTTTGCATTGCACAGCGAGACAGAAGACAATAAGGGCATACAAACAAACTCAATCCAACATGACTAACTCTAACTCTTAACACTTTAAAGTCTTGGAACCGTTCGCCCCAATGCATCTGACCACTTAACACGGCAGCCAACAGCATTTTTATGTCAGGGATCAATCAATCGATATTTTCAAGGTTTTAATGAAAAATAAAATAAACAAAAATACAATGACATTTGTTTTACATAAACCTTTTACAATTGATGTTCTATTATCATTAAGATCTTGTTTTAATGTTTTTCTTCCAATATCCTCACGGCCAGGCATGGAATTTCATCATTTTAGGGGCACGGCCACTTGGTGTTGAAACACAAATGGCCCGAGACTGAGGCCAAACTGAGGCCATGGCCTCCATTAAATCCCTGCCCTGCTCGTGGCCCACCAGTGGGACTCGGCCCACAGAATAGGAATTGCTGGATGAGATTAGATGAAGATAAAATATCTCTGTGGGTTGTGATCCACCCGCTCTCGGGTTTTCCATCCAGCCACAAGATGACCAGCAGAGCAACACCATGCAAGGAGTTCTATCACTGAAGCAAGATTGATTCCTCCCCAAGGAGGCAGGAGCAAGCCTCTCTGACCTACCTTCATGACAAACACTCACTTTATCTCAATCCTGAAGGAGAACCTGATAGAGAAGAACACCAACACAATGCCTACAACTAGCAGGTAAATTCAATAATCGAGAAGCATGTTTTTTTTTAATATATAGTTTTAGCATTTCTTTTAACAAATGAACAGAACAAAATTGATTAGACTGATTAAATGAGGTAATTTACACTTATTTGTACAATTTGCTGATTAGCAATAATAGCGAAAATAACCTATTGATTTGAGTCCAGCCATACCTTTTTTCTTTCCCAAGGAAGAAAGGGCATTGGTAGCATTGTCGGTTTCTTAAAAACATATTTTAAAAGGCGTTTACCATTATTCTCACACACATGTGCTAGTTTGTGTAACCCAATGACAACCCAAAGACAATATAACCAACTTGTCTTTGAAATCTGTAAACAGTATTCAGATATGGAGTGCAACTACCTATGGCAGAGGCATTCAGTGAATGCAGTGCACTTACCACACTGTTTGTCTGGGCAGAAATGGCAGTTAATTACCCAGCGATTTAGCTGCTTAATGCAAATGCAGCTTATTGCTGCTCAGCCATGCCAACACACACACACACACCACACACACACACACACACACACACACACACACACACACACACACACACACACACACACCTAAAACTGCAACGACAGAATGAAAAAACACATTTTTTCCATACCTCAAGTCAAGTCAGCCCAATTAAAACAACTGGGAGAATGAGGTGAACACAGATGCTGTACTGTGTTTGTGTCATTTATGTAAAATTAAAACTACAGCTGAGAGCTGTTATTCAAACGTCCTGCATTTTTGGAAGAAATATTCTCCCATTTTTACCTATTTGAAAGAGGAATTACCAGACTGTGCAACACACCATGAAACACACACACACACACACACACACACACACACACACACACACACACACACACACACGCACACGCACACACGCACACACACACACATGCGTGCGAGATCTATTTGCAGATCTATGAGGACAAACATTATTTATTTTATTTGTGTTCCAACCACAGGTTCAACCAATATGCTATGTGTACGCTTGTCGATTTGAGCAGAGCCCTACAACGGTACAAGACCCTGAGGAGCACAGAACACGACTGTGTGTCAACATCCACAAAAACACTTAGTTAACCCATTTAACCTGAAGGAAAAATGACTTCTAAATCCTAACAGTTTTCTGAAAGACCTCTGTTTCTATCTGTCAGACTCAGTAATGCTCAACCTTTTCCATGTGTAATTGGCCACAGACTCCCATCTGAAAATATGTAGTTCCAGGGACCCCCCAGAAGCTAAGATTTGAGTTAAAAACGTTCGCTCTGATACCCTCACATAAAACATGCAGTAATCCTGGTCACTAAACTGCCTCCCCCTGGCCAGCCGGGGCGCCTGATGGAGGGTAAAGGAACTGGTTGCAATAACGTGTTCCTTCCACGCGCTACGTCCAACCAGGGAAACTCCCCCCTGTCAGGTGTAAAGGAGCAACTTGGACACTCAGGCATGAAGGAAGCATGAGTTCAAGTCCGTTGCTCTCCCCATGTCCCCCATATATGGGGACTAGGTTGGTGGAGGGTGTGTAGAGCCCAGGATCACATTAGATGATTGACACAGGGGTGAAAAATGGGTTACAAAATCGTGGGATAAAGGAAAAAAAAAAGAAAAAAAAGCCCTAGGCTGCTGAGCCAGCCTGACGGCGTGCCGCGGGTTCAACTCCCGATCCCGACGGCCTCTTTCCCCCCATCTCTCTCCCCATTTCCTGTCAGACTACTTTCATCCTATCAATATATATATATATATATATATATATATATATATTCATGGATTTGTGCTACATTTTCAAGATTTTTCAAAAATAGCAGACCTACAAGCTCATAGCGCGGCACTCGATGCCGCGCTATGAGCTTGTAGATCTGCTATTTTTCAATAGCTAAAGTATAACATAATGCATAAAACACCAAAAGGGGTTCCCGCCCAGAATGGGTTAAGATGGTCACATGGCCAGACCAGGAGGACAGACCATTACTTCAAATCAATATCAAACTTTGGCATCGATTATGATCAATGAACGATTATAGATAAATAACTAATACAAAAATGGTGAACAGATCAGATCTACAAGCTGTGAGCTTGTAAATACGCCAATTGTACGACATATACAGTAGTATAATACAGGGTTATGTGGTTAATCGGACTATTCAACTTGGTCAATTATAAAACATCTTAAAGACCTTTCTGTCGATTCATTGATATACAAGAAGAAAATGAAAATAATGTATTAACCAACTTAAGGTTAAGTTGGTTTCGATATATTTTCCGTTTAATTGCCCAGCCCTAAGACCAGGACAATCAAACTGACAGAAAGGTGAAACAGTAACAAAGGAACACTGCAAAGCCCCCATTTTCACTGATTGTGACCGCAAGTCGCATTTACTATAAAATCTCAGTCAGTAAGCGCCTTACTTATACTGCTGGTGGTCCTTAGTGCTGCGCGTTTTTGCCATGAAGCGCTCCGCCAGTTTCTCCAGGTTCCGCGAATATTCCATCTCGATCTCCGACTTCTTCCTGAAGAAGTCCTGAAGATCCTGCAGCAGCTGGACTCTCATCTCTGTCTGTTGGTCCAGGCATTTCTGCTGCTCTACCAGCTGTGCCCGGATCTCTGAAAAGAGACAGAACAAACGATACACACATTAACCACATGAACCCCAGCATGCCTATTCTGGGGGGGGGGGACTATGCAGCGACCTTAAAACTGCACTTGGTCAGATCTTTGAATTTCAGACAGGCAAAATTGTTGTCTAATGAGTAATGACCACTTTTCTAAATTAAGCGAGCAGATTCCACAACGTAGGAGATTTGTTGAGAGGATGAGACTGCAAAAAAAAGACCCTACAACGGTGGTTCTCAAAGTGGGGTCCAGGGACCAATGGGGGTCTTCGAGGGGGTCCCAGCTAAATTATTGAGTTAGGAACCAAGACCTTTACAGTTCTGTAACTCTGAGACCGACATACGGGTCCGTGGCCTAATGCACACAAAACTGGGGGTTATTGAGATTAAAACTGTCCCAGACAGCGATCGGATTGTTGGGAAGCAGACTATAATCGCTTGGCGCAGTAAGCCTCTTCATGGCCATTCAACTTCTGACTCAATTAGTCGTGTTTCCAGCCAAAGAGAGGGACTGCATTTGTAACTTTCTTTATTTTTACAGTAAATCGTTTATGCAAACAGAATTACCAAGGGGTTCTGCTCCATTCATCAACATTAAGCCACTACCAGCATTGATGAATTGATTTAGGCGGGATCTATTATAAATAGTTGATTACTGTATGCCGTTACATTCCTGAGGGCCCAATGACATGTCAATAACCCACTCAAGATGGAGACAGACCCAGAGTGGTGTAAAGAGAGAGTGGCGACAACTCCATTCACTCCCAATGGACCATTTTTATTTTATATATATATATTTTTTGGGGGGGGATAGTGTACACTCTTAGAACCAACACTAGCAGCGCTGTAGATAAATCATGTCATATAAATATTGTAAATAAAAAAGGCAGTCATATCTTTGTATTTCAAATGGCCCACCAAAGGACTTCCTGGGAACCGACACATGTCTACATGAGTGAAGTAATGATCAAGTAATTAGGACTTCCCTTGTCGCCACTCTCTCCTTAAATACCATTCTGAGGAGACCCACAAGGAGGGGAGAGGTTGTTTCACCGATGCTATATGATATCTGATTGGTTGCCTTCAACCCTTCATCACAGAAGTTAAAACTGTACACCACTACATTGAACCCAGTTAGTTACTAACATAATTATGTTCAGTTCTGCAGCCTGACAATCTGCAGTGAAATAAAGCAGTGAATGCTGCCAAGAACTATACAGCTCAACCTCATTGACACATCTGGCAGAAAGAACACCAGTGCACTAAGGATGTGTTATTAAAACACAGCTCTAGTCAATGTCATTCACTTACGAAGGAAACAATCTACCTTCTAATCTACAACATGCCATATGGTGTTCAAATGTCACAGGCTGGTCTGCAGGATATAGTGCAGGAGTGCTTCTCGGAGAAGAGACTAAGGCTGCCACTTAAGAATGACATTTATTTGTGGCTTTTAGAATTGTAAGGTTTACAGTAAATTATTGACAAATAAGTAACTTAAATATTTAAAAGTAATTTACTGTCAATGACCTGTAGCAAAAATCAAAATATAAGATTTTGGGGAAAACATTTTAAAAAGAAGAGAAAAACAAACGCAGGAAACTCTACTAGCCCGTTCAAGTGGCTGAATAAAACCCTGCACTGCAATTACTTCCAACTCCAACTAGTCGATGAGGATGTGGGGATTAAAACAAAGCTGGCATGGCATTTACACAAAGGAACTAACCGGATCATTTAACACAATTACATTCCCGACTGCACAGTGGTACTCGTTAAATATTCATATTCCAAGTCAAACATTTGCCATTGACGCCAACCAACGCTGTAGCACAGGAGAGTCATGTCAGGAGGCAGCCACCTGTCAGAGAACATTATCAGTCCATCACTTCCAAAACCTCTGTAAATGCCCTCTTTATTTGAACTGAATTCAACTGACAAGATACATTTTAATCTGAATTACACGAGAGAGAGAGAGAGAGAGAGAGTGTGTGTGTGTGTGTGTGTGTGTGTGTGTGAGTGAGTGAGTGAGTGAGTGAGTGAGTGAGTGAGTGAGTGAGTGTGCGTGCGTGCGTGTGTGTGTGTGTGTGTGCGTGCGCGCCTGCCCCTTGTTACTTTCATTTATTGTCCACTCATTTATTGTGGAAATGTGTCTTTGGTGTAATGTCTGCCTGCCTGTGTGCGTGTGTGCGTGCTGCAGACACCTGTTGAGTGGATACTGGCTTGAGGAATGAAAGCAGTGTCCCAGAATGCATTGCACACAGCCTCCTGGTGTGGACGTGGGGACAAACAGAATGCAGTTGGGCCTTTGTGGCGATAAGTTGGAACCAAAGACCTTTTGTTCTGGACTGGATGTCGTCCAACTCGGTCTTTGAAGGCCACACAACGCATACTTCCCATAACAGCCCAAACCCCCCTCCCCCACCCCAATTCCCCAACAAATATGTCCAGAGTTGCAACTCACAATCATTGTAATTGGCCAGTGGCCGGGCGGGGCCCCCATTCTGTTGTGAGAGAAGAAAAGTGCCTGGTAAGCAGAGGGGGGGGTGGGGGTGACCTCCTGAAGCCCAGCTTCAGTCTAAAACAACTAACGCACTGTCAGAGGAACTGACAAAGCACCATGGCACACAGTGTTCGAGTCCCGTTCATGACGACCTTTGCTGCATGTCTCTCCCCCCCCCCCCCCCAATTCTCTCTCCCTCGTTCCTGTCAATCTTCACGTCAATAGCCATCAAAAGCCTACAACAAATCTTTAAAAATAAAGAAAAAAGCCAATCTAGAAGCTCACAACACGTCAGGCCCAAAATAGTCAGGCCTAGTTAGTTACTAGTAGAAACACATCGTACGTACGGTACAGTGTAGCTGGCGTGCACTTTTGTTGTGCATTTAATTCTAAGTTTTATTCTAAACTTTTCAGCACAAGATGCAGAGTTGCACCGCTCTGTTTGATGCCACTATATGTGGTAGGAATGGTGGGACAATGACACATGCAGACCCAGACCCCACTTTGAGAACCACTGCACTACACCTTTTTCCCCGTGATGTGCTGTTTCGCAAAGGCGTACAACCGTACATGTATGCAAATCGACCACGCCCGTAGCGGTGTGTCTCGGCGTAAGCCATTTCCTGTTCCTCTCCTTGTTGCATTTCGCTGTTCAACACGACTTTCCTAAGACCTTCCTCCTCTTCGATCACTGTCTCTACAAACTGCTATCTGGGACACTGTGTACAGCGTCTGACCGACCGACCGAGGCCTGGATATCCCCCACGCAGGGATGAGCCTCATCAGCGGTACCTGAAATAGCAGAGGGCCGGAGGAGGCAGGACACAGGAGGGTGCCCTCCACCGCTGGCCCGGGGCTGGAGGAGGCAGGACACAGGAGGGTGCCCTCCACCGCTGGCCCAGGGCTGGAGGAGGCAGGACACAGGAGGGTGCCCTCCACCGCTGGCCCGGGGCTGGAGGAGGCAGGACACAGGAGGGTGCCCACTGCCCACCACCGCTGGCCCGCCATCTGCTCCACATCTTGGTCGTTCAGGCCTGGGACGGTTGCCCGCGCTTTAATACAGCGGCATGGACTCAAGATGGGATAAATAATACGCATCAGGACGTAATTACAAAACAGTCTTTCCTTCACAAGTTCTTAATTACAATGACAGTGGGGCTCACATGTCACACAGAGCTGGGCTTCTTCTGTTCTGCCGCTGACATTTCAAAAGGTCATTAAAATAAGTGAGCAAGCATCTCCATTACCATTGTAGTTATAATGGTCGTTTTCCGATTATATTGTAGTTTCTATGACGGGCACTTAACTTGGAGAACCACTACAAAATAGCAGTCAAACCTAAACCACACACAAGATCTCCTATAGAGACATTTATGCGCTGCTGTGTGGTGGAAGGATTTAAATTTGACTTAAATCTACAGAGTCACAAATACTTTAGCATAGCACTGGGCTAACCGAGTTACAGCGGTGTCCACATACAGTGGTTATACAGACTACATTTCCAGCAGAAGCTTGGAAAAGCTTGGAGACATTCATTGGACATCTTTCTTGTTTGGTTAAATGTTCCAGCGAAATATCAACTACACCCTATAGGGCCTATAGGGTGTAGTTGATAGTTGACATTCAAAGAGCCTATAGTATAGGCTCTTTGAATGTCAGACAGTGAACTATCGAATGCACAATAACACAACAACACAAACACTGTGCAATGTGACATAAACAGATGTGTTGTGACTTGTGACTTCAAGAGACACTGACATTCCAAACACATAAGTAATGTGTGCCACTGACTGTACCCAGACACCATTTATCTGTCACACACACACACACACACACACACACACACACACACACACACACGCACAGTGTCACTGATGTGGTCACCATCTGTGATGATAATGACATCATCATAAGGCTGCCCTCCAAACGTCCTCCTGGTTTGTAATGATGTGTGTCTGTGATAATGTACCTGTCACGCTGAAAGGAGTCACATGCACCTGATTTAGGGGTTGTTAGTAAAACGGGCACGCCACATCTGTGACCTGGTGGAATATGGCATGAAAATGGCCAGAGACTTTGAGAACCACTGAGCTAGTGGGATCACACAAATGTTTTTAATTTCAAGATCCCCCCCATAACTCCCAGAGTTACAGACCTTGTTGTAAGGGTCCATTTGGAAGAATCCCCGCAGGCGACCCAGATGGCTCAAGGCAATGAATCCCAACCCGGGGTCTGGGGCCGCTTAGGGGGTGGCAAAGAGGAAGGGGAGCAGGAGGCCTCGTCTGAAGGTACTAACTAGTCCAACTTGTTGCAAACAATCATAACTTTAATGCTTTCATCCACTCTCAACCTGGCATCCCTGCAGGCATGGAATTACTATAGTCAAATATAGTCCATTTTTTTCAAAAGGTTTAGAAATGTGCCAATTTGTTGGGCAGATCTACAACATCACAATTCGTCGAGATGTGATTTTGCGTCGTACGAATATAGTACATAGCGACGCTATAATAGCGTGTGTGCAAACTGTGCATACACACACGTGCGTGCGACGTGCGTGGGGTTCAGCTTTTGTCAGATGTCAGAAGGGGTGGGGGGCTACAAGGGAAAACGGTTTCCACTGACTGCACCACTGCTGCATTAGATCGTACCACCAGAGAGCCAACACTGTTTTATTAACAGAAAAATGGAAACTTTGGCAATGTGGGTCTAATTATAACATGTGACTGTCATGATAGTAGCTTAGAAAACCACAGACGGAATTCCAGAGGAAGGAGGCGCGTGTGATCTAAAAAACAGAGTGAACACGGCCCTCGCCCACACCACTCCGTTTCATTCAAACACAGTGATACTAATGTGGCTTTTATGAAGCTCCTCATTGAAAATGATAATGGGCTCTATGCACACATGCCATTTTAGAAAGTACTTGGGCCCCTTCCCTACTATCATGATATATAATGAAAGCTCTGTTCCATTCTGGTCAAACAGAGTCAGGGTGCTGCTATTGTGCATGTTGGCTCCCTGGAAACACTCTGCTACACCAGTGGGTCGACGACGTCTCCCTTGAGTAGGTTCCAAATGGCCCCGTACGGGTCTGTAACTCTGAGAGTGTACAAATGAGTACATTTACGTTTGAGAAACAGTGTGCAATGGAACAGTGCCTTGATTAGTATCATAGGTAACACCTATGAAGGAAGCACAAAGGTTTGTCACTGACTGATACTGCCTGGTATAGTCACACCATTGTTGTGAAAGTGAGCACCAACTATAGAAGCTGGCCAAAACTGTCTGTCTGTGTGTCAATCTGTGTGTGTGTGTGTCACGCTGTAACACCCCCCGCCCGCCACCAGAGGGCAACTGAAATTGGAACAATACAGAGGTCTGTGTGTGTGTGTGTGTCAGACTGCCACAACAGCTTTGTTCGCTTCCCGCGTTTACGCGTCTTACTTGTTGTAACCAAATAAACATACATAAAGTATGTTTTTTTGTGTCTGGTCTGTTATTAGCTGAAGCAGTAGCTTTGCTTGTTTTTGTTACTAACTTTTACATACCACTGGAGAAAACACGGACCTGTCCTGAACTACTATTATCCTCACTGTTCCTTGGCCCAAAGTCATACTGACGCACGTGCACACACGCACGCACACGCGCACACACACAACCTGACTAAATCACACATTGAGAAGGACAATGAAAACAATCACTCACACAGTCACTCTCTCGCGTGCACACACACAAATACACAGGAACTGCTACTCCAGTGGCTGGGTTTTGAGTTCTTATGTGTTCTCTTGAGCTCAGAAGTATTGTGGGCGGCTGACCCATAGATCTCTGCTTCCTTCCTGCTCTGATTCAGAGACAGCTCAGCCATGATGACTAACTGACCTTAATGTACAAACACACTCATACATCTGTTGTCCAACACCAGAGACATGCTAAAAAGGGCCATGTCGTAAAACCGCTGATTCAACTGGAGCAAATAAGGGAGGATTTACAGTACGATCTGATAAAAATAATAAATCACTCAATTCAATTCAACACGGTCATCATTTAAATGTGTAATCCCCGTTAACTGAGACGTGATGGTCCCATGAGGAGTGTTCGGTAAAGATTTGCCAAGTGGCTCATCGGCCAAAAGAGCTGCAGTTGCTCTGGCGACGGCCCGACAGCCGAGCGATCTACAGCGGGCGGCCGAGCATCAATCAGTGCTTTCGGTGCGGTGGCCTTGAAGGATCACCGATGTGATCCAAGACAAATAAGAGAGCTGACCCGAATGGTGGGAGAAACAAGAAGACTTTAGAGGCAAAGCTGTTTACTCAGCTGCTGTGTTAATATCTGCAGTCATTCTGTTTGCTCTGGACAGCCACCCATCTAGTGTTGTGGCTCCTCAGGCGGTCTGAGGGATTGCATCGTCGTTCATGCCTGTGTATATGTACATGCACGGGCTCCATGCCGGTGTCTATGTGCAAAGGTTCATGCCTGTGTCTATGTGCATGCGTGGTTCCATATATATGTTGGTGTTTATGTGCGCGCACGGGTCGATGTCGGTGTGTCCGTGCATGTGCTTTTGTGCGTCTCTCATTTGCAGACATGTTGTGCATGTAGTATCATAGTATGTGTGGGGTCCGCACTACAAAAGCCCCACAAATCAGTTTCGTCGGGCTGGATGACCAAAGGTCTTTGGTTTCAACATGCAGACATGTTGAAACCAAAGATGGGTAACTAATATTCATGAGCCTCCTCAGACCAGGAGGGCAGAGGTGGAGAAAAGAGAAACCATTAGACATGCATCGCTCCTTTTAGCCAGCCTAACCAACTTGACCCCTTATCTCATTCATCTCTAGACCAATGGGGAGCTGCTCTGTCTACCTTCCTGAAAAGAAGGGGGTGGGTCGAGAGAGATGGAGAATGTCATGGTGAGTGGGAGACGATGAGGGGTGATAAGAGTAAATACATATTGCAATATAAAAAAATAAATCACAATATTTGGTATTATCAAAAGAATCGTCTCACGAGTCACGAATCATGCCTGACAGATAGATATTGACCCCAATATTCCCATTCCCAGACATCAGCATTCTCCAGAAAGTTCATTTTGAACGGCTGGCCGGCTCACTGCAGTTTGGAAAAGTACTGTACAGTACATCTCTCCACCAAACAGTAACTTTTTTCCCCTCCCTGAAGTGAAAAATGACACTGCCTACTAGCATCTGGAGGGGCTTTGTGCTTTTGTTTGGGGATCTCAACGATGGGCTGAAGCTTATAGGCCTGTATAGGGCCTCCTCTAGAAAGCTAACCTCAGGCCATATAGACCTGTCTGGGCAGGCCCACAGCTCTTACAGTTGGGACCGTTTCTTTAGGGGGCAACAACAACACGCAATGAAGATCCTGTGGCTGCGCAACTCAACTCGCTGCGACTAACCGCTCATGAGCTTTCATCTTATAGGAATGTTTACATGTCCGCTGCAGTCCACATGATAAACATTTGGGAGGCTTAAACATGGCATGCTGTCATGGAGTTTCATAATAGAAAACTCTGAAAGATGAACCCAACACATACCACAGCAGTTGAGCTGGCCTGGGGGCGATAAGTGTTTGAAGAGGTGATTATTTCTGAGGAGTGGGATTTCGGCATGAACCGTCAGCCTATTAGCGCCTTGTACGGCCCAGTGAGAGAGAGGGAGAGAGAGAGAGAGAGAGAGAGAGACAGACACAGACAGACTTCAGAAAAAGCCACACATCGAGGGCAGACCGTTGTGCACCTGGAACCACACACACAACACACAAGCAGCCTAGACTGCTGACATGTTACCACTGAGGTTACATGAATCAAATGGACAGCTCTGTCCCGCTCTCATCTCAGACGCCTCAGCCTGTCCTCCTCAACCATGCATCTCCTGAATCCCCCCCCCCCCCTCCTGCCTCCGCTGCACAGTGGACAGCTTGGTCTCAGGTTGGCTGTCGTCAGCAGCCTCTTGGCAGAGCCCCGGGAGTGCTGTGCCCTCTTTCTCATCCGTCTACGCCATAACAGCACGGGTCCACTACTCTGCGTCCGATTCACTGCATATTGCTTTTTGGTCAGACGCACTGTACAAATGCAACCAAATGGTTGCATTTATCTGGGCACCCGCTGGAACCCCCTCAAGGACCGATCCCCCCCCCCCGGACCACACTATGAGAACCACTATCAGTCTGTCCATCTGTCAGTGCATTCTGCAGCCGTGCAGTCTGCCCTCCTCTCCTCCTCTTTTTCTCCATCATCATCATCTCCATTTACACTGTGCGTGTGCCTGTGTCTCCCTTTACAGGCCACGCACTTCTTCCATTTTCTCTCTGCTAGCACGACTCGTCCCTTCTGTCCTTGCCTTGCCCACCCACCGACTTGGGAGTATGCACCAGCAGTGGGCAGAAGCCAGGGGCACGGGAGCGGCCAGCTCAGTGGCTGGCGTGGAGCCAAACTGAACGTCACTGCCAGCCAGCCTGGGGCTGACAAGTCGTTCCCACACCGTCGGGACATGGTGGCACCACGGGGTCAGAGAGAGAGAGAGAGAGAGAGAGAGAAAGAGAGCAGGGAGGAAGCAGATGACTGTACACATTTAGAGATGAGGTGTGGTGTCACTGGCATGCTGGCTCTCCACACGGGCAACGTAGGAGCAGCACACAATGATGTCTGCAGGGGGACTCTTCTTGTTTCGAAGGGCATAGGGGGTGGCGTTGGTATGTTTACTTGAGTACTAGGGATGAAGGCCAAGAATCGGGTTCATTACAAACCCGGTTCTGAATTTATCGAGACCAGAGTGTCAATAAGCTTTGGGCTTGTTGAGTCTCGGGCATAGCCCATGATGCAAAACGGTCAAGTGAAATTAACCAGGACGGGCGCTCCCTGTCACCCTGCCTTCCCCTCTGAGCTGTGCCTGTTCTGTTCAGAAATTGTTGTCTCGTGTCTTTCCACAAAATAATAGAAAATGTTCAATTGTGTGCTCGATAAAAGCCTGCATCAATAAGCAGGCTTGATAAGGTAATAACACATTAACGAGCTCCATCTCTATTGAGTACTGCATTCAAGTTCCTTTTTTTGTATGTACATTCACTACATTTCAAAGACAAATATTGTACTTCTGTCTACATTCCAAGGAACCCAAGGGATCCAAACGAACAAAAGTGCATTATGTATTGACCACGAGAGCCATATTTTAAAATAATAGGGGGGGAAAATAGCATATCTACACACTGAATTTTTCAGAGAAAATGTCTACATGCAATGCATTGATATTTAACATGAAACATCCTTGTAATCTGGCTGTACTTCTGAATACTTAGTAGTAATAGTATTGTTTTAAAGCAAGTACAAATTTGATTGAACAAATATGTATACTTTGATTCTGTGCTGAGGCTGAGTACTTTGTTCACACCACTGCCGGTGGGGTGACGGGTGAGTCTTCAGTCTTGAGTTTGAAGGGCAGGGGAACAGCGTTACATCAGTAGGATTGTACAGGGGTCTGAATTACATGACCAAAAGGTTAACACATTTTAAAGCTCTTGGCTTGATCTAATTAAACTATCCATCATCTCGTTGACATCACAGTGTGTCAATAGAGACCAGCCTTATTCCGTGTAAATCCAAACTACCACAAACGTGCCAAGAGTGACCCATTGTGTGTGTGCGCGTGTGTGCATGCGCCTGTCTGTGTGTATGCATCTGCACGTGTTCTTGTATGTCTGTGTTAACAACTTTGAACTTAGTATTCCTATTGGCATGTCATTATAGGTTAAATAAAAAAAATCTAACTAGAAAATAAATCTTTCGAAATAAAATAATTTAAATTTTAAAAAAGAAATCGCATTGCAACGCATTGATAGCTTGTAGATGGGCTATTTTCGCTGCTCGACAACGAAGAAGAACGAAGAATGAACAATATAGCTAAAAGCCTAAAATAAAGCTCAAAGTTGTTTCATTTGACCCTTGCCCCGCCGAAACCCGCGTCATACACATACTAATCACAGCTGAGCTGAGCCAGCCGTTCAATAATCCCAGGCCGGTGCAGTGGAGACAGATAATATTACAGGAAGGTACGCACAAGGCCAGCAAATCTAATGAGCCTCCAGGCTGTGGAAAAGACTGAAGGGGTTCAGTGACAGTGCGGAGTGTGTGTTACTTCTCAGGTTAACAGGGTAAAATCCACAGGCTCAGGAGCACGACGGACGGGTAGAGGTCAGTGTTAAGTCTCTCCATCTCAGAAACCAGCAGTTCTCTAAACTCTCAAAAGAAGATTCTGCTAACAGCACAATATGTCAACATTATACTCTCCTTGATCATGTAATGTTATAGTAGGAATAAACACAGAAGCACCTGGGAGGAAGTGGACTGAATAAAAGGGAGGAGCCAACACCAAGTTCCATTTTTGAGTGGTGCAACCACTCCTACAACCAGCAATGTCCGTGTACCTGTTTGTTTGTCTGTATGTCCGTATACCTGTTTGTTTGTCTGTATGAGCACGAGTATGTGACTTATTTATACCAGTAGGGGGCGCCAGAAACAGAGAGAGGGGTAGTGCTGTGTCTCTAATGAGAGAGAGAGAGGGGGGGGGGGGGGGGGATTGCACCACTCAGTTCACACGTTTTGAAAAAGAGTGGTCCTACAAGGTCACATTAACGCAGCTCATGCATTGTGAACTCGTAGATCAGCTACCCCTCTTTGACCCTACCCCAAGAATCAGTTCCCTAACAGTCCGACGCCATGTGAGATCTTTAATGTAATTTCAGCAGATGACTCTCCTAACGATGTTTCAAGATTAAAGGGGGAAAAGGAGGGTGGGGTTGGATCACCTTAATCCGTTTCTTTATGACTGCAATACATGATTGGCAGATGAAAGGAGCCTGTGATCTTCAAAAATGTTGTAGGAAGAGGTTCAAAATGGCACCGCTGAGAACTTCGCAACACAAAACAAAAACAGCTACCCCCGCTCAGGGCGGTTCGATCTTTTAAATCACAACTTGTCCACCAGACAACGGCCTGCATTCTCACTTTGAGGGACTGACGTCATTCTCTGAGGCGCCTTCTGAATAGAAATATTATTTCCAAACAACCCGGAGGCCGGATCGAAAATTCCACAAGTCTTCCGTTTTCACGAGTCAGATGACAGTCTGATGAGTCTCAGCTCAGCATGGTAATGAATACCAAGGTCCCTGTTGGCAGAATGGCACCTAATGTATGTGAACCTTTATTAATATAAAGTATAACATAATGCTTAAAACACCAAAAGGGGTTCCGGCCCAGAATAGGTTAAGTTTGTGTTCCAAAAGTATATATACCTACTAGGCTCCCCCCACCCGGATATGCTGAATCTCCGTGTTGTGAGCTTGTAGATCTGCTATCTTCACTGGATGTTCACCACAGAATAGGGATGCTAGGGTTCAAGTAGACAAAACAGGAAAGGGCGCACAGTACACCAGTGTTGGTGAGGTGCTGGCCTAAGGCAGTTAATAAGTAAAAATAAGAGGGAATTGATTCCCTGAAGAAGACCTCCTAAGTCGAAACGTTGGATTCTTGTATAAATAAATATACAGAATCGTGGCTACGTGTGTGCGGCCACACATGCTAGGGTTCAAGTACTTCAGATTTTACGACTGAAATATGAGTGTGACGGACGGCGGACAGAGGACGGAGATGCAGAGTCAGACAGACAGACAGACAGATGATGTAATTCAGGTGTCATAGAAGCATTTTGGTAGCAGAGAAATAAACCAGAGAAATTGTTCAGTGTAAAGATGAATATTGGCTGGTTCAGCGGAAGCCACGCAATGGACGACATTTCACAGCCGGACGGCACATGTGCGCCAGAGCAAGACGGACAGTCGACCTCAAACTGCATGGAGGAGTACATTAAGGGAGAACTTCAGACGAACACACGCATACCCGGAATTCTAAAAGGGGGAAAGCCACATGGGAGAAATTAACCATTCCTTCATGATTTGTACCGTATCCGCTAAAAAGGCATTTGACTCATGTGTTTTCCTTCTAGGACCCCCCCCCCCCCACACACACACACACCCCACACACGCTCTCTCTGGGCCCGTCCCCCTATTTGCCCCACCGCAAAGAAAAAAAAACAGCACTTGGCAGGAAGTGTGGTTTCTGGACCTTTGATAGGGTTAAGCCAACAAGCGAAGCTGGGCTGACCGAGCGGCGACAAACAACCCTGCTATTCAAAACCCAGAGTCAAGGACAAGCAAGCATGGTGGCAGGACACGGTTGGTATGGAGCTGGTCACTAGTGAGAATAACATACAGCAAGGTTTAGCGTTATCCATGTGACAATGGAGGCCAAAACATTGATAATCTCAGTTAAAGTCAGTGTAAGTTTTCTTTTTATATATAATCTTGCATTTTTCACAATAACCATTCCACAATGCACATACAGCAATGTTTTTGCACAACTTCTCTAAACAAAACACTATTAAACACTGTTGTTATTGTCCGTCATCACAAAACAATGTGGACTGTCGGATGCATTTAAGTGTGTGTTTAACGTTAATAGAGTTTTCAACAACCTTTTGCTGCATTCCAAAATATCCTTGGGTGCTAGAACCATGCAGCATTCCTGTATGCAACCTTCCATAAAACCACAACTAAAATGAGTGTTACAGATGATGTTAAAACGGTTAAATTATTCATTTTTCTTGTCAGGAACAATGGTGCATGCGGAGAACTCGGGGAGCAGACTCTTCTCTACACCTGGGGCTATAACGGATATCCATAATTTGATAATGTTGTGTGGTTTACATACCTTAAAAAAAAAAAGAGTCTCAAAAGCCGGAAAACACTAAACTACACCCACTGTAAATAATACAACTCCTTTCATTAGTTTGTGCCAATCACTCACACCATGAGGAAATGTAGTCAATGAATTTTCAGGAGAGACCAAAAATAGCCAATCAACTGTACATGCTCGCAAGTCGCAACGGGTCACGATGCAGCACGTCGTGGATTGGCTGCTTTCAGGCAAAGTTCTAAAAACTAAATTATCCCTTTCCCGTTTCTTGCTTATCTGCATCTTCAAAACAAAGTGTTGTCAGCCTGCAAACGAATGGTTCTCTCCTCTCCATAGATAAATAAATAAATACATAATTAACAAAACAACAGCAGCACACCATCACAACAGAGAATGCCGGCGCTCGTGCGTGTACCAGTGTCCCATTCAGGGGTTCTAAAAGGACGAGGCTGCTTCCATGGAGCAAGTCAAGAAGATGGAGAAAAACTATAAGGTCTTATCTGCAAAGGAGCAGATGGCTGGTGCACAATGATGCAAGAAGACACAGCTGGAAGTTTCTACTCACATGCACGCACGCACTCACACAGACAGACACAAATGTTTGTATATCTACACTTGTGAGGAGGACAGACATAATTTTAGTCAAATTTATACTAAATACAATTCTTAAATTTTTTGACGCTAGCCTTAACGTGTGACTACTTATGTGTGTGCGGTGCACCATAGATCAGCATTGGCGGGCAAAGTAACCAAGTATAAATCAGGCATAAGTAAACCTAACCTGAATATTTTCCTAAACTTAAAGCCTTATTTTAAAAATCACACCCGTGTGAACCGAGTGGTGCAACTCCCCTCTCTCCCCCCTCCTCTCCTCTCTCTCTCTCTCTCTCATTAGCAGGCAACAGTGCAGCACTATCACTCTCTCTGTTTCTAGCGCCCCTACTGGTGCTCATTAACGGTACATACTGGTGCTCATTAACGTCACATAGGTGGGTGAACACAGACACACGGACATTGCACCACTCAAAAATATTCTCAACCATTTACCTTGTGAGGACCAGGACATCCTCACTCTGGCTATTTCTTAAAAACTCTACTACACTATATACTAGTATAGTATAGTATAGTATAGTATAGTATAGTATAGTATAGTATAGTATAGTATAGTATAGTATAGTATAGCATAGTACACACACACACACACACACACACACACACCCATCTCTAAAAATACTTTTACAAACCTCTGTGTGTATGTGGACACAGCAGTATTGATTAATGGAGTAATGCTTTTAAATTAGACTCAGTAAGCTGAACACTGGCTGTGTGCTGCTCAACTGACTGTAAATAGGATGTATTAGTGTTTGTTTAGTGGTTTGTTCTCTGCATTTTGTCTGTTGTGTGCACGCGTGTGTCAGTGTGTGTGTGTTTTCACAAAGAAGACAGTGAAGACTCAATCACTCAAATAAAAACAACTATAATGCAGTGCAATATCAAGCTACCAGTGCTCTGATATAAACAACAGCATTTCACCTCCTCTTTCCCACTCTTGTCTTGAGCTAAAAGCAGACAGCGTAAAAAATAGAAAAGTCGGTAACCTCCCCCAAACCTATTCAGAGGAAAAACAGCTCATCTTTTTCCCGCCTGGTGCTCAAGAGAGGTGACAGCTGAAACAATCCACTCGTGGAGTCAGCTTGAGCCTGGTGTAAACAACATACTGTGGAGTCAAACCTCTGACAGGAAGGGATAGGGCACCGGTTCTCAACGTGTGGTCCAGGGACCAGCAGGGGACCAAGTGGACCCTTAAGGGTCATTTCACTAGTTTCATGGGTTGTTTCACTAGTCTGACAAAACATACTATTACAACAGGCATCGCAAAAACCAGACTCGGACGTGCGTTCCCAACAGGCATCGCAAAAACCGGACTCGGACGTGCGTTCCCAACAGGCATCGCAAAAACCGGACTCGGACGTGCGTTCCCAACGGGCATCGTTCCCAACATGCGTTGACCTAGTAAGTCTACTCTATACTGTATATAATCTGTCTGTATGTGTGTCTGTCCCCTGCATATCTCCAAAGTGAGAAGTCACTGCAGTGTTTACTAAAGATCTAGAAAGACAGGGCATCCCCCGTTATTGTACAAGCATTCTACGGTATATCAGATCAGAGACAAAATGTTTTTTTATAATCGTCATACCCCCCCCACCCCCGTGGGGAATTTTGTTTTGTTGTTTTTGTGTCACACTAAACCCAAGCGTTTAGGTTCTAAACACTTATTTGTAACACTTTTTAAACGTGTTATCACAGCATGTTTAAATGCCATGATTGCACTGAGTCATCTGGTACTCCTTAAACCAGGCTAGTCGCTTTGGTGACTTTCTGATCAGTGTTATTATGTCACGAACAACTACCATGAAATCCTGACACTCTTTGATGTTGTGGACAACATCCTGCATAACTAAATTCAGGACATGTGCGGAGCAGTGAATGTAGACAGACACTAGTTCTGTCCGCCTCGGCAGGTTCTGTGTTCTGTCGCTGTGTCGACGGCAGGTTTCAACGGCAGGCTGGCATCGCTGTTGCCAGCCAGGGTGTTCTTGCTGGTGGAGGTTTCATTGTGAACAAGTACCAGAATATAAAGCTATTTAACATTACTTTAACAACACACACACATTCATATCACTTACAGCATCTTCAATAACAGCTGTACTATGTATGGGGGTGCAGGGATGTGTGATGGCAGACTGAGACTGGGGTGGGGAAGAGGGGGTTGGGAAAATGAGGGGCACAGACGGGTTAAGTGAGGGTTAAGTCTCCTCTGCCACAGTGTGGCTGGCTGGTCAAGAGCTAAGGATTGAGGGCAGAGAGATTGGAGCTGCAAGGGGCTAGTTGGGGGGTTGGAAAAACGAGGGTCATGATACAGTGAGCCAAAGATGGGATTGTGAGTTCAGTGAGTGTGGAGCCGACAGCTGGTCCAGACAGGGGCTAGGGTTGGCTTTTAGAGCCTGACCGATATATCGGATAATTATTATTTGACTTTTTGGGATCAGGATCATCGACAAATGTGCCCCGATTCTGGTTTAAGAATTGGTTAAGAAAAGACAATTTGCACGTGTGCATAGCTTGTTCATTGTATAATAATTGTTGAATATAGGCCTACTTCATTTCCTTTTTCGCAAATATCCATTTTAACAACATCAAAGACCGATTGGTGCATGTGGGTACGTAGCGTTAGTCCCAATAATCCGACATTACCCTACACCTAACCCCAACTGCACACGGAAGCCACAGAGGGGAGTATGTCGGGACTATTGGTACGTGGGACGAACGTATTCTCCCCCGTGAATGTGGAGCATGACAGCTGGTAGTCTATTCTAAAGAGGAGCAGTGGTCCTATAGGGCTGGGTGCTAAAGGACAAAGGAACTGGGAGCTGCCTCAGTTGATGTATCATCATGACGACAACATGGAGAAACGGTTCAGCATTAATCTCCCAACAACGCCTGCAGGTCTAATCGATTGCACACTATCTCCAACAAAAGCCATCAGATTGATGGACAACGATGTGAACATTTGTTGTGTTTATCTTAAGGGCAATCAAGCTGTCAGTAGAAGTGCAGAGTCTGCACACATTCAAAAGCTGAAAGAATTACTGCAGTTAACAATTAAAAAAAAACTATTGAAAACTCAATTAAAAGGACCACTTCACCACTTTTCAACCTATCTTCATAATAGGTCCTCCTATCTTCATATAATAGGTTCTCCCTGTGTCCCCTAGGGTAGGTACCCTCACAAAAAATGCAGTAATACTGGTCTCTAAACTACCTCCCCCTGGCCAGCCGGGGAGCCTGATGGAGGGGAAAGGAACTGGTTGGAATAACGTGTTCCTTCCACGCGCTACGTCCAACCAGGGAAACTCCCCCCTGTCAGGTGTAAAGGAGCAACTTGGACACTCAGGCATGAAGGAAGCATGAGTTCAAGTCTGTTGCTCTCTCCATGTCCCCCATATATGGGGACTAGGTTGGCGGAGGGTGTGTAGAGCCCAGGATCACATTAGATAATTGACACAGGGGTGAAAAATGGGTTACAAAATCGTGGGATAAAATTTATTTAAAAAAATAGGTCCTCACTAATAATCATGATAAAATGCAAGAATTCTTTTCTACTCTCTCATAGGAGGGCTGTGGGCAGTTTAGAAACCGTCCTCCAGTGACATCATCATTAGGCAGATCATCATTAGCCATCAGATCATCATTAGCCATCAGATCATCATTAGCCATCAGATTGACGGACGGCAATGTGAACATTTGTTGTGTTTATCTCAAGGGCAATCAAATGAGCTGTCAGTGGCAGTGCAGAATCTGCACACATTAAAAAGCTGAAAGTATTACTGCAGATGGAAGAATACAAAAAAAAAATTGAAAACTCAATTAAAAATGACCACTTCACCACTTTTCAACCTATCTTCATATAATAGGTCTTCATATAATAGGTCCTCCTATCTTCATATAATAGGTTATCCCCGTGTCCCCTAGGGTAGGTACCCTCACAAAAAGCATGCAGTAATCCTGGTCTCTAAACTACCTCCCCCTGGCCAGCCGGGGCACCCGATGGAGGGGAAAGGAACTGGTTGGAATAACGTGTTCCTTCCACGCGCTACGTCCAACCAGGGAAACTCCCCCCTGTCAGGTGTAAAGGAGCAACTTGGACACTCGCTTTGTCCAAATAAACACTTCAATAGATCATAACATGGAGGGTCAAACTCAGAAATACGTTTGTTATTTTTATTATTGGATGACAGACGGTTCAGCTGACAGCTGGATAGCCATTTTCTTCATTTTATTTTATTAAATGGGCCCGCCTTTAAGGAATACAAATCCATCAATACCATGAAAGCTTGATACACAAAGATTGTTTTGTTTTTGTCGCATTTCTGTGCCAATAATTCAATAACTCTGATAGTGCTGTGGTAGGAAAACAATGCAAAACTATATAAAGAATAATAAAAATGTCAAAACAACTCTCACAATGCAATGTTTTAAATAGCATTGCTCTTGTTAAGATTAGTATTAATACTTCAATATAACATTGGATTATTGGCTCAAGAATGCAACAACACAATATTCATGTATCCAAGGCTTCATGGGGTGAGTAATTGTTAGGAAATAAGTTTTTTTTTTTCGTGTTAACTGCGAAATGTGTAAAAATAGACCCGTAGGGGATGGCGTTCAAGTCTTTCACAGGATACTACTACTACGTTGCTGGAGATGTAGCCGTAGCGTAGAGATTGTATATGATACCCTCCTCTCCTCCATTCACTCAGGTTTCCTCAAGTCAACCACACCCCTCACCACAGCCTCAAGCACCGCCGTCAAAGGAGAGTCCCTGTGATGGAGCCATTTCTCACAACAACGCATCCGTGTGGTGAAAAGCGAGCAGCGGTGGGAATGAGGAAGTGTGTAATGACGACCCGCCCCCACGGGAGGCCAGATAAACGCTGTACATATAGGAAAATATAAACGTAAATATAGGAAAGTAACGTTAAACTTTAACTATAGGTAACATTTATAAATTGTAGCTAAGTAAGTACATATACAACAAACAAACTTAAATGCATTTGAGTTCATCACTTTACTTAATCACTTATTCAAAGATTTTCTAAATATAGCCAGTCAACAAGCTCATACAATATCGCATCATCACAAGTAATGCGAGTTCGTAGAACAGTCAAATAACAGTCAAATAATCGGTCAGAGCGATATATCGGTCAGGCTTTAACAAAGACAATCTATGAAGACATTAAGTGTCTTCATAAGGTCCTCACTGTCAGATAATTACAGTGGAAGTCAATATGGAGGAAGTCATGGCACTCTGTCCTGTTATCTCCCATGATTGGCCCTCGGGGAGGCTTAAGCTGCCAATCCTCCCCCTCTCTCTCCACTTCCCACGGGTCTGTGCTAACTCATTGGGACTCGACTTGTCTCAATCAGGCTCTGAGGTGAGAGGTGAGAAGACAACGTTATGCCCCTCAATATGTCTTCCTAAACGCCTTCGTTCACAGGCACTGAAAACTTGTGTCAAGACGGGACAGGTGGCGGTGGAGCCACATCTTCACAGATCCAACCAGATAGATTTAAACGGCATGTCGAGGCACACTGGGGTTACCTTTCAATGCAGCATACCTATTTTGGGTTTGGCATTATAGGCGAAACATTTTGATTGCAATATACTTTTCACCAAAATAGCTGAAATAGCAAATCTACAACCTGTGTTGTGATGTGAAGTGTTGCAAGCTCCCATGTCAACTGTATTCACATCCTGTCCAATGAGAATACAGGCCTGTCTCGAAATTTTGACCTGCCCATTGGGTGTATCTTGTGCACACGTGTTGAAGACAGATTTAACCACAACATGACAGATCTGTGCTGCATCGTGCCGAGCAGGGTCGGCCGAGAGGCTGCCACACAGACCTGGGAGCAGCAGCTGGCCAGAGTTGAGTTGACATAAAGGAGAGGGAGGAGAAAGGAAGATCACATTTCACTCTTCTTTTGTTTTCCCATCACACGCTAGCAAGTCCCGGCTTTCTCCATCCGCCAGCCTCCCCGCAGAGCCATTAGTCAGTGACAGAGCTCAGCCTATTGTCTCTGTGAGAGAGAGTGATCACCGCAATCCAATAATCCATGTGCCACAGACCCAGTCAGGTTGCCATGTATCAACCCCCCCAACACACACTATTTAACCAGGACAAATCACAAGCGCTTTGGGCGGGTTCCTCCATACTATTAATATAGTATATCTCCCTGCTTGACACACACACACACACACACACACACACACACACACACACACACACACACGTAGTGATGACAGTCAGATTGTCAGTGTCGCTCAATAAGGGTTGGTAATGTAACCTAATTAGAGAAGAATTAAAAACCAGAGTATCGCCCTTTTCTTTTCATGCTTGCATGCTATAGTTTTAATGCCCAGATTAAATTACAAAGAATTCCTTACAGAGTCTGGTTAATTTTCCTGCTGCAGGAAAAGCAGTGTGTAGCCGATCTGAAAAGCACTTAGGAACGGTCTGTTTAACAACAGAGCTACAAGTTCACAACGCTGGGACAACGTGTTGTGTGCTTGTAGATTGGCTATTTTGAGAAATTGGCAAAAAATTGGGAAGATTTAAAAAAAGAATCGCGCCTATAATGACACGCCCAAGGAATGAGCATGGTTAATATGGTTTAAAAGAAAGTGCTATGCAAAGACAACTTAACTAACTTACCAGTGTGAGCGTGTGTGTGTGTGTGTGTGTGTGTGTGTGTGTGTGTGCGTGCGTGCGTGCGTGCGTGCGTGCACCTGTGTCTTCAGGGTGTCTGCCAGGCCAGCTTTGTTCTACTTTGGGTTTAAGTAAAAGGAGCAGACTGGGACAGTGTCATGCACGACATTCTATTTTCAGACCAGCCGAGCTAAGAAAAACTAACTTTGCACCAGAGTGCATGCCAGGCCTATTAAAACGGTCATACAAATGGGCTGACATGCCCCTACGGGGAGTTGCTGTAGAGTAACATGATCCATGTCACCCTAACCTAAAAAGAATAAATAAAAAATAACTAAGATTTATCATTGTAGCATGAAAAGATGTATATAAAGCGGTGTTACCTGCCTATATTGGCCAATTCAATTCAGATATAATTCATCACGTTAAAGGGCCTTGCAAACGGGGAGCGATAAAACGTGCCTATAGTTCATTCTCAATGAGACCTGCGTTTTTGCTGCCGGGCGGGTCTATGCGCAAAATAAGCGGCATACAAGTGGTCAGAGTTCAATATAGGAGGTATCTTCCAGAAAAGGGCATACCTTTGCACAGGGGAGATTTTGTATCACCTTCACCCAGGTGATAGCCTGGCCCACTGGCCCTATTGGTTCAGTGATGTGAGTGGGGGGCAAACCAGTGAACTTCTGATTTCAAGTTGGCCTCTTTGCCCCCTAAGTGGAGGCCAGTGAGAAAGGGTCAGTTGGGAGATGTGGCTAAGGCATACAGTATACTGTGTTTCATAATATTTAATAAGGCATACAGTATACTGTGTTTCATAATATTTATATGTGTGTCGGCTCTTTTAGATCTCTGTCATCTAAATATAAACCAGGGTTGTTGTCTCCACCAGGCCGAAGGCATGGGGGGAGAGTATGTTTTGCACTCCGTCCGTCCGTCCGTGTGTGTGTGTGTGTGTGTGTGTGTGTGTGTGTGTGTGTGTGTGTGTGTCTGTCCGTGTGTCCGTGAGCAGCTAATCTCGGCCACCGTTAACCCGGTCGATGCCAAATTTTGCACACACACTCCCTGGATGCCAACGATGAACCTCTGCGCCAAACTTTCCAGAACGGCCTGTTATAGCGCCACCAGGAGGCCGCTTTGTGCAAAACAAGTTTTTGCACAGTACACCTACAGATTTTGTCCAAACATCACGCAAATTGGTACACAGTCTCTCTATAGCCATTCAACGAAACCGGTCTTTCAGATTTCTCACACTCCATCCTGATTGGTTAAGATTGGCTTCCAAAGTTCACAGGAGTGCTCAGTTTCAAACAAAATGCTGCAAATCATGAACACATCGCGTGATTTCCGTGAAATTGTGCACCCACATTCCCACTAGGCCGAGGACGAAATGCCACATGAACAATTTCAACTCAGCCTCAAGGTGGCGCTATAACTGGCCGAAACGTGTTTTTACCTCTAACTGCACGGATCTGTGGATAACTTTGTATGCCAACTCCCTAGAGGCCAAGGAAAAACCTTTGTCTGGAATTTTTCACATCTGCTCTTTATAGCGCCACCAGGAGGCCGACATATGTAAAACACATTTTCTATTATTACTCCTTCAGATTTTATCCAAATTTCACGCAAATCGGCACACATGATCTCCATAGTCATGTGATCAAGACAGGTTTGTTTGATTTCTCATATTCCATCCTGATTGGCCACGATTGGCTCCTACAGTTTTCAGGAGTAGCCCGCTTTGTACAAATCGCCACAACTCCTCAACGCAGCGTCCGATTGCGATGAAACTGTGCACGCATATTCCCACTAGGCTGAGGAAGAATCCTGTGACCAGAAGGGCACTTTTTCTAGTTATTATTATTCAGCAATTGCATAATCAGTCAATGATGTAAGCTCTAATGACAATGAACATTTGTGAAATTTACGGAAGTTGCTCAAACTGGGAGCATTTCCACACTCCATAGAGCACGAACACACACACACACACACACACACACACACACACACACACACACACACACACACACACACACACACACACACACACACACACACACACACACACACACACACACACACACACACACACACACACACACACACACACACACACACACACACACACACACACACGAGATGAACCTTCTCATGGTAAACTCTCTCCAGCCGGGCGGGCTACAGTAAAAGCTGGATATAACCAGGGCGACATATAGCATACAGTAGAGCAGACTGGATATACCACAGAGAGACATACAGTAAAAGGAGACTAAGTACAAGCAGGGAGACAGCGATGGGGAAGAACTGACCACACTAAACGATGCAGACATGAAGGTGGCCACCGCAGTGAGGCTGCATTATATTTTTACATACGTAGATAAAAGTGAGTCTGCTCCTTGGCTTCAAGCTATAATCAATCAGGATTTAGTCGCACACTGGGGATGAAGCCTTTGGCTGACGTTCTCATTGACCGCTGCTTTATAAAGAGCCCCTCCCTGCCAGCTCAGGGTGGGCGTCAGACGGCAGCTATGACGCCTTGCGGGGTGGCCTTTGGCTATTGATTAGGATGGCAGCCTGCTCAAAGCCTGCTCCCCTCGGGTCAAGGGGTCAAGGCATAAGAAAGGAGAAGAGGGGGGCGGTGACACAGGAACAGTAAATTAAACGTTTCTTCCATCAGCAGGCGAGTGAGAGAGAGAGGATTCAGGACACCGTCCGAGATGAAGGTTGTAGAAAAAAAACCTGCGTGGTGAGGTTTTTCAAACTATAAAATAAATAGGTTCAAAATACGGGTATGGTATCCTGCCAATGGAAATAGAATGAAAAACAGAAAATAATAAATACATAAAAAGAGAATAGAAACAGTGAAAAGTGCAGAGGTACCAGCCAGGTATGCCACTTTTGACAACTGTTGCTGTCTGTTGTAGACTGGCGCATCTTTCGGCTGTTTACAGGAAGTCTTACCAGTCGTTTGATGAATGAAGACAAGGCTCGACTTGTCAGCACAATAAAAGTTGCTCGGCAGTCATCGCTGCCAAACATTTGATTGTTTTCAATCGCATTCATTTGCGTCTGGGCCTCGGAGCAAGGGAAGCTGGGATCGCTGCCAGGTGAAGGCTGTATAGGAGAGCTGGACAGTAAAGACTGTTAGCATACGAAACCACCACAGTAGGTGAAGACACTTCACCTACTGTTTGATAGGTTGAACTCTGTCAGTGCAGCACCTTGACTGTCTTTAGAAAAAGACAGTGATTCTCAACCTTTTAACAGATTCATTAAATATGCTCAAATAAACCAGTAAATTGGGGGGGCTTTAAAGGAAACCAGTGGTCACAGAACATCATATGGTGTCGTCAGTGACACCCTGAGTGCATCAATAATCGATCTGTTTGAGTTTAATGCTGAGAGAAGTCGCCTCAGGAAATAACTATCATTTCAATAATTCAACCAACCAAGAATGTGCTGTAAATTACTGTATGACACCGGGAGGAGATGCAGATTTCGGCAAACATCCTGCACACTGGAAAGGCTTTACCAGAGGAAGTAGACAGGCCGGGGATGGAGGATTACACGTGGTCCAAGCCTTTGTTCCCACAGGGTTAATAAAAGACAGGCCTGGGCCTGGCGTACCTGAGCTGAGTAGCAATGCAGCTTGGAGACAGACAGCCACGGTCAGTCTGGCTTTAAAAATAGAGAAGGAGGAACCGGAGTTCTAGACGAGATACAAATAATGCAGGCTTCAGAAAGATATCGTTTTGTTTAAGCACAAGAACCCATAGTGTCCCTATTCTGCAGGGCAAACATTCAGTGAACGAACAAACGAACGCACCCATTGTTGCCAATAAAGTTAGTGGCTGCCTGTCAAGCATTTTCCCACAAACTAAAAAGGTACGCATCACTATTGCGAGCGTGTGAGAGAGAGAGGGACAACATGTTGATGTGTGAGGGCTTACAATGGCAAAGTTGTGCAAGCAACGTGTTTGTGTGATCACAAATACGTTAGAAGAGAGGCAGTGAGGCGTGATTTGGGATCACACTGGAATGGTTGGCACGCCACGCCCCCCCCCCGAGGCGCTGCTAGAGTGTGTAAACCACGCCCAGACAGTCTCCAATTGGCTGGCTGCTTCCATAATGTATAATAACAACATGCATCCGTTAAAACTGCTTTAAAAATAAGAGTTTATAAATAGATGGATAGATATGACCATCATAGAGCACTGAAGTCTGACCTCAATATCGGTAGAGGGCGCAAATCCACGGGTTCATGCACTTTTTATTTGCATTGTAATCCCCATTGGGGGATTTTGGATCGCCTCATATAAGAACTGTTGGAATTGCACCACTCAGTTCACACGGGTGTGTTTTCTTTAAATGCGCTCGCGAGAGAGAGAATGCAGAGGTGCATGTGGGTGACCAGATCATTTGAGGGACAGTTAAGTATCACTTGTGTGGGACAAGACGGTGTTAGCAACTTATTACTTAAATGCTCTGATGTCATATTCCACCATTAAACCCCTCTAGCGAGTGGTATGGATGACTTGGTACTGTAGCTTTAGGGATATTTCTCATGTTATCATTTATCAGGCTTAAAAACACATCTTGCAGGAAAAGAGACAATGAGATATCTTTACACAGATAACAGATAGACAACTATTAGGGGACTAACTATTAGGGCATTTGAACACTGATGCCTGCCATGTGACCATGTCACTATGTGCCTGCTGGGACAGGGTCTCAATTTGTGGGACACCTGAAAAGTCTTGGAAATGAGGGATTATCCCATGCAAAGACGGACATCTGGTCACCCTAGGTGCATGCGAATTGTTATAATTTGACATAGCCATGACTCACTTTATATCAGCTCGGCTCATTATTATGTTTGAACGTGCGTGCACGAGAGAGAGATAAGAGAGAGAGGGAGAGATAGAGGGAGAAGGGGAGACAGAGAGAGGGAGAAGCGTGAACGGAATTAACGTCTAAATCGCAAAAAATAATAATAATGACGGCAATCTCCATCCATCTATTTATAAACTCTTATTTATAAAGCAGTTTTAGCAGATGCACGTTATACATTCTGGAAGCAGCCAGCCAATTGGAGGCGGTCTGGGCGCGGTTCAGACTGTAGCAGTGCCTCAGGGGGCGTGGCGTGCCAAGTTGCCAACCATTCCAGTATGATCCCAAATCATGCGGAAGTGAGGGTTCTGTGTCGAGGCAGAAAGGTGGATTTCCATAGACCCGTGATTCTTAACCTTTAGAATTACAGGGACCCTCCGTTTGATATGCATTAGATCAGTGGTTAGGTTACCAAACTTTTCAAGTCGAGACCCAAAAGAGAGATTTGACGTTTGCCCTGGACCCAAACTAGTGAAAATAGCAGCGCACAACACATCGCTTTGCGCCATGTTGCGAGCTTGTAGATCAGCTATTTTCACTACTTAATATAATAATAATTATTATATTCATTTATGGAATATCTTTGATATAACTATTTTTTTATTTTGAATTATATATATATATATATATATATATATATATGTGTGTGTGTGTGTGTGTGTGTGTGTGTGTGTGTGTGTGTGTGTGTGTGTGTGTTTTTAAATCAATCTAGGAAAATAAAATGGGATTTTTACTCTAGTCGTGACCCATGCAAATTGGTCTGTGACCCACAAATGGGTCACAATGGGACAAACTTTGGATGGCAGAAGATCCACCAAGGGCAGCTCTCCTAGATTCCGATTTATGGAGGTTTGAAAATCCTGTTTACAGAGGTAAACGCTGGTCAGATTTGTACACCCCATAGCTGGAAGTGACAGGCATTGCCATAGCAACGGGATTAATGCACAAAGAGGGGGTACGAACATGTACTGTATGTAGTTGGCTGATAACGTCCCATAGTTGGGGGGTATGAGTATACCGGGTATTTGTATACGGTGCAGAAAAGGTTAAGGGTCCATTTGGACCCCCTGGTGCACTGTGGTCTTCGGAGTCGGACTTGACATCAGAACGGGAACCAGTGCCATAGATCTTAGACGTCACACCCGCCCTGTCCCGCCCTGCTAGCTGTGACATACAGACGTAGACTGGGTTCTGCAACGACCTTTTATATAGGACAGTGAGGTGGAATGACAGCATATGCAACATCCCTGCCTTGAGCAGGCTGTGTAAAAGGGTTTTTTCTGTCTGTCCATCTGTTGGGCCTGAGCACAGGTTCAAAGGAATGAAAGGCCCCCCAACCCCCAATGCCCCCGCTCATGGTTCTTTTTCTCCCTCTCTCTCATTATGTTTTGCTTTCCCTTACGTCATTGCTCTCTCTGTGTGGGGTCCCATTTCATCAACACCTTGCATGCAGCTCGCATCCATGCACACCGTTGGAAGCTCTGAAACTCATCCAGTTCATTACCGGTCTCTCCTCCAGACCAGAGGACCTCTCTATGTCCAAGAGCACTGACACAGAGTGGGAAGTGAGTCCCAGAACACTGCACGTTCACCGAGCTAAGCCAAGAGAACTAGGGCTGTGACTGTCCCTTATTTTCTTAATTAATCGAATAGCAATTTTTTTTGTGCGTGTATATATATATATATACACACACACACACACACACACACACACACACACACATACACACACACACACACACTTTGGATATATATATATTGGATATATATATATATATATATATACACACACACACGCACACAAACCATTTACAATAAGCAACAGTTGCTGCAACAGTAAAATGCAGAGAAAAGTGAATGATTAAATTATAGATTTTTTTAATTGATTAAATCAATTAAGTTTGATTAACCCCTAAAGAGGACGGCTGTACCGTTACGTCGACTACTCAGGATTTATGATGACTTTTAGTCACAGGTAGAACAGCTTCAGTCAGCATAGTCACTCATGTGTGGCGGCAGGACTGATTTGAGTGTCTCTGTCCGTGTTTTTGGAGTGAAATGGAATTAGCCGGTGTCAGTTACAACTTACAACTTAAGACAACAGACTGAGGGGGAGGGGTCCCTTTATCCCTCTCCGCCTCCTGCAACAATGGCACTTGAATTACAGTCTTTCTTGTGTGGAGATGGGAAGGAGATTAGGATAGTATGTGTGTGGGTGGGGGGAGTGTGGGTGGGTTGGGTCAGGGGTTGCATAAAAAGGCCCAATGGCCTTTGTGGAGTGAGTAGAAATCACTGTGGGGGGTGAAGCTTTGGTTGTGCCGAGTTTATTAAAACACCAAAATGGGCGAGTGGCCACAGATGGTGCTGTCAATAAACACCCACCATTGCAGCACACACACACACACACACACACACACACACACACACACACACACACACACACACACACACCCCCCCCCCCCCAACTGAAGCCGCTAGGCATTGGTGTAACAAGCACATATTGAATCCCAAGCACTGGACAGAGAAGTGTTAACTTCCAACCTGTCACACATCTTGATTCCTATATTTTTTTTTTTCATTTTTTTAATATTATTTGTCCAACTGAAGACCAGTATTTAAATGAGACTTGAATCTGTGAACACAGAACATAAAACTCAAATTAATATAGCAAAGATATCTTGATATTCAATATTATCGCAGATCTGTGCCATCCTGACCGCTTTCTCCCATTTCCGTGGTCACCAATCACATTCCAGGCAGATTGACTTTCACAAATGCTCCATCCAAGGTGACAAAACTCTAGCATCACCCAGATGGAATATCTACCACAATAACTGTGTGTACTTATTGTCACCTCTGCTCACCTTACTGTGTGGCATCTGAACCTGAACACAATCTCACACACGACTGCATTCCAATGCATATCACCTTGCACATTACGACAGCTCTATTCCCCCCCCCCTGATAAGTCCCTTCGAAACACCGTTCGTCTCCACATAAAACACTCTCTGGCGTCGCCATGACTCATGGGCGCAGGCCAACTACATTACCGATAAAAGTAGCTAGTGTTACAAGCTCAAGGTCATTCCTATTCCTAGTGCACAACTGCACAACCACGGGGACACACAAGGCTACTTGTATTGAATAGTTTTCCTTTTTCAAATTTATATCTTTTTTTTCCCTTGTCAATTCCAGTTCTAGAGTCCCTGTGGCTGCCAACCTCCACTGTGGGGAGGGTCAGGGTGTAGACAACTACATATGGACCACACAGGTAGCACCAGAAACTAAATAATACAACTTTAGTACTGACTGTATCACATATCGTCACATGCAGATACTTTTGAGAGAAACAGGAACAAGCTGGTCATAAAAGACAGATTAACAAACATACAGATTTATCTGGGCATCACTATATTTTTGTCATAAACCATTCATTACCAAATATACTTGACATCTTTTGCCAGAGTCAGACAGCACATTTTTACTTTGTCACTAAAGTAAACAATCCTTGACTGTTAACCACAACAGAAACTAAATCAATTATCAATTAGAAAAATAATTACACCCATATTGACTCACTGTTTGTGTCCTCTCATCTCCCTGCAAACAAACATGCCCACATTGCCCAGGGCCCAGACCATCTTCACTGAAAGCTTTGTTCATGTAGGTGGATCGACACAGATCATTTTGATGTTTGAGTGTCGATCCAGTGAATGTCCAGCTTTTGGTGTAGGTGTATGTGCACAAACTTTGTCCTACACAAACATTAAATCCCATTGACAATAAAAGGACAATTTTGAGTGTTCGTATAAACTCAAACATTGTGTAACACAAACATAGTCTGATGAAACACTTACCCCTGTTGGGGGTACAAATAGACAACATTTGACAACTTTGACAATAAAACATATTTATGACGACACTTTATGATGTCTTGGGCAGAGGACCTCTGTCACTGTCAGAAGCTCACACAGACAGGGACGTGCAGAGAGTGTTAGAGAGTCGGGGGCTGAAATCCCGTAAGAGGGCACTTTTGCACAAAGATTGCGAAAATAGCAGATCTACAAGCTCACAACGCATCGCCCTGGCATGGAAAGGAGTGGCATTCATGGTCTGGAGAGGGCAGTTGTTTTACAGACGGGTAAAAGGGCAGGGGCTGAAGCCCCCTTTGATGCCCATGTCAGGCCTGTTATCCGAGTCAAAACCCCCAAGGCACAAACAGCAGGCCACAACCCACAGCCAGACAAGTCAACACTTTGCCCTAAAGAGACAAGGGCTGGGTTTCCCAAAGGACATCATGCGTACACCATACAAAAAAGTATGGTGAGGCAGCTTTTTGCTTCTATGGCCCAACAGCCTGGAATAAACTTCCATTCGAGCTCAGACACGCACCCTCTGTAGACATTTTTAAATCTCAACTCAAGACTCACCTCTTCACCCTTGCTTTTAGTTGAGTTTTATTTTTTTATGTGTTTTTATTTATTTTATGTTCTTATATTCGGTTTTGTTCTCTGCTATTGTTCTATCATTTTAACTACTTGTGTTTTATTGTATTTTATTTTTGTGTCCTGCCCTGTGAAGCACTTTGAGCTGCATTTATGTATGAAAAGTGCTATACAAATAAAGTTTATTATTATTATTATTAGGGAGTGGGCGTGTGGTTTTCTCAACAACACCCCCTTCACTGTGAATATAGATATTCCGTGCATATATATAGGAGTCACTATAGAAAACCACAGAATTTAAATAACTGACTTACTTGAATAACAATCCAATCATCATAACTTTTCTAACTTGTACAAACTGGTAAAGACTATAAGAAAAATCACAACCATGTCAACCGAGCAATGCAACTATATGTACTGTATAACTGGTACTACTCGTCTCATACTGCACTGGTGTGTGTGTGTGTGTGTGTGTGTGTGTGTGTGTGTGTGTGTGTGTGTGTGTGTGTGTGTGTGTGTGTGTGAATGCGACCCACATCTGTGTGCGTGAGAGACCTGAATGCGACCCCAATCAGCATCAGCTTCAGGGGTCAATAGGTTTTACTCAGGGACATACATAGAGACATACATACTCCGTCACTCATGGGAGCGATTGGCACCGCTCAAACATACCTCATTTCTGAGTAACATTTGTTGCTGAAAACAACTGCCAGGTAGTCAGACAATATGGAGTCAGCATGCTTACACAGTAGCACAGCTGCTCTTCATCACATTCAAGCTTAAAAGTCCAACATGCCAAATGTAGGTCTACATGTACACCAAACTGTAACTGGCCTTTATATCCATCTATATACCCAAATAAAGTGAAAGTTAGACTCCCACGTACCACGTCTCCAACTGTTGAGACAGAGAAGTTTGTGAAGTGAACCAGAAGATCAAACATCTCCCCTGGCAGTCCTCTGGGTTGCTTATCATTGTACTTGAGTAATCAATGTTCTCTACCACCACCCCAATGTCTCTCACTAGCTTTCACAAAGATAAGCCTTCTGTTCTACTAGTTTGATTCCCATGCTTCAGTTTGTCCTCCTCCACCACAGCTGGTTTTGATTAAAGAACTACTCCATTTTTAATCTCATTCAACATGTCATCCAGACAGTCTATTACTTGTTTTAAACTTAATCATCACGCTAAAATATGTATATAGTTTGTGTATAGGTTAGAAATAATCCACTGGCTTTACCTAATGTCTCTCTGTCACTTTGTTTACAAACAATATTTCACATGCAGGAAGTCAGACTTTGAGACCCCATAGCCTGGAGGGATTGATTGGTTCCGAAACTTCTGAGACAGCGTTTCAAGCTCGGTTTCCCTACACCTTTAACATTTGCACGACAGTCACAAAATAGGTAAAAATCAGACCAGTCTGAAGTGAATGGTGCTATACTGTACTCGTGCTGTAGTACTGTACTGTACAAGCCCTCCTCCCAGGCCTGTGTGTGTGTGTGTGTGTGTGTGTGTGTGTGTGTGTGTGTGTGTGTGTGTGTGTTGTGTGTTATAACCACCGTGTCTCTACTCTCCGGAATAATCCTTATGCTTTCTTGCTATGCTGTCAAGGAAAAGGAGTCCGTGTTGCAGAACTGGTGATTTAATAAACAAAATAATAATTCAAAAAGGACAAACGTGATCAGCCAGGGTTCTAATTCTGTATCCAACCTCCGTAGTGAACAACAAAGTAATATCTCTCTTCCTCTCAATAATGCGACCGCTTCCCTGCACACCAGAACATGAAGTAAACACAAGATATCCCATAATACTCCTCGTCCCAGACTCAGCCCGCCAACACAGTTAAAGGAAAAATCCCCCTGTATATACCTTAGGGTTACAGTGTGTGGCTTCGCAACAGTGACACTTGGTCAACAAACGCTATTTCCGTACTCGGACGGACAGACAGACAAACACAGCCAGGGACACACATAGCTGTCTATAGGAGTCGCTAGCACCACTCAAGAAGATGGAAAAGCTTTGTGCCCAACTTTGAAGATATGTGAAACTGTTTTGTTTTACAAAGCACTTTCTTCCTGCAACATCTAATAAAGACAAAAATAGGCTGCAGGCAGATTCCAGAATAGTGACAACACTTACGACTGAGATTAAAGACTAGGACTACAATTACAGACCCAAGAACTTGTCTTCTCAAGGGATATTTAGGCTGTTTGCAGAGTTTGAAAATGTCCATCAATATTCCTTTCAAGAGTCAGGATTGTAGTGAATCAAAGAGAAGTTTACTTCTGCCGTTTGTTCCTTAACAACTGATTTCAAATGTAATGTCTGGCATTGCACGTCAGTGACTGTCAACAACATATCACCAAACATCTCGCTACAACAATAGAAACCCCACTCCATGGACAGAGCCACAGATTTGTAGTGCTGCCAACAAATATTCCATATTCTAATGAATATTCTAATAAAAGAAGAATCGAATATTTTAAATTAAGATTCGGGAAAAAAACAATAAAATTGCTGTGTGAGTTCTGACGAGACTCTGTGCCACGTAAACTAAAACATTATACAAAAATTAGGCTATTAAGATAATAATGAATCATTAATTTGATCTCGCAAGACCCAAGAGAGTACATTTCTCAGCACCAACCACGGCCCATACAGGACCGGACCATATAGATAAAGAAAGAGACAGTTTTACAGCATATTATTCTGCAATATTCATATCATATTCATATTAAAATCATATACATTCGAAATCATTCGAAAATTGTTCGAATACATGTGGTGTTTTAAAAGGAATATTCGAATATCATTTTTGGCCAATTCTGGCAGCACTACAGCTTTGGCACCACTTCTCTCAGCCCCCACACAAACTTCAAATGCCTCCCCATTTCCCACAACTACAGCTAGCACTCGGACAAGGTTCTAAGCTTATATCCTGCCTGCAACATCTTCACATTCTGTACAGTAAGCATACATTGCCTTATTGCACAATCCAGGAAGTGGCCTACTTCCTGAAGTGGTGACCGTCATAATCATCACCACTTTAGGCCCCTCCCCCCTTGCACTCTGCATAGTACAGTAAAGTACAGTATGGTACAGTACAGTTAAATACTGTACAGTATGATACAGTAGAGTACAGTATGATGATGCAACATAAAATTGCTCCACATTACTGTTTCACTGTTCATGTTCATACTACATACTCATACGGTCATATTCTGGATGTAAATTTCATTTTGCTACCATTTAGCCTTTCTTACTCTTTGCTACAAACACTGTCATACATTACAACATGACAATACACAACAAATGCTATCTTATTTCCATCTACTTCCCGTCTGCATTTACACCCTATTCTGTTATCACCCTATTATGTGCATCAATCATGCTCATTACTCACACCAACACCTTCCTTGCTCACTACAATTAGCAGTGCAACATTGCAAGGGTGACAACGTCGCAAGGGAGCCAGTTTGAACAATAAAACATCTCTCATGTTCAATGCCCAAATATTATTTTTCAATAAAAGTACATGAACTTAATGCAAATATTTGTTCCAATGTACTCTCAGAGGCTAATTTGATATGTACTGGCATCAAATTTGCAACTGAGTCTGCAGTGAATGTCATCTGTCACATAGAATGGAAGGTCCTAAATTCATTATTTTATGTTGCTCGGTCAGTGGAGCCCTCGCCTTTGGATCACATGGATCTGGATTAGATCCCATTCATCCCAGGCACTGCCAACTCAACATATATGAGTAGCACAGCTTGATAGGTCTGCAGTGGGTCTGTGAAGTAGTGGGAGTGGGTGCTGATGGATGTGTTGCGCTCCACCTCCCAAGTTTAATAATAATGATAATAACAATAAGCCTCTCCGACTTAACTGCATTTATCTCTATGGCTGTATGGCACATGATGGAATTCAAGCAACAGCACTAAACACAGTTGCTTCAGGTTGTTATTATTGTTGTCCTATTTGGCTTGACAAATCGGAGGCATGGCCGTCTCTCATCCAGCCAGCCTCCCCCTGTGACTGTGCATCACCTTCTATTATAGGCTGAACCCCTGAGTCATCCCCATCCAGAGAATAAACAGGGCTGAACATTCCAAGCAAATGAGAGCTCCCACATTATGCATTCTCACAGCCCCCCGCCTCTCTATGACTCAGCCCCCCCCCCCCGTCTCTCTGGATTTAAGACTAGGTGCTATGGTGAAGTGAATAGGTGGTATTTCAGCTCACTAATGGCACATGGGAGAACAACTCCTTGGCTGAGAGCCCAAATCCCCATTGTAACTTACAGCAGGGTAGCCAGTAGCCAACCACCGCTTCTTTCCTGTGCTAGTTTGTCTGTAGATTTTGTTAAAAAAAACAACACTATTGCTTATTTGTATGCAGGGAGAGGGAGCAATATTTGTTTTAATGAAAAGCAATCATTAACCAACTCTAAACTACCCTAGCCCCTTGGTCCCGAAAGGAGCTAAAACTACCCCATATGTGTGTGCATTAATAGCAGCATAATGTAACTACAACATGTTACATCAACAGTGTGTGCACAGAAGTTACTAATACATTAACATAATAAAAAAACTATATATATCCCTGATTTCTGGAGGCAATATGTTAATTATCAAAACAATATGGAACATTAGCATTTTTCTTGTGCCTAATTGAATACATTAACAGTTTGGAGGGGGGGGGGGGCACAGTAAAGTACAGTTCAATAAAGAGGATTGTAAACCCAAGAAAGCCTATGGTTTGTTTCCATTGGGGTCCTTCATATTCAATTAATCGCCTGTGCCTTTCAGTAAATACAAAGACTATAGGCTAGTGTTTATATAGCAGCTATATTAATACAGTAGTAGGCTATGCCGTTTATATAATTAAACAGGCAGGAGCAACAGGTTCGCAACATTATTAAGATAGTAACCTGAACCTGTAGCTCGCAGTAAAATGTAGGCATATGCTTTAATCGAATGGATGGACCCTTATTACCCTGAACATGCCATACATTAGTAGCCTGCAATATTCAGTCAAAGTTTCATTACAGGCTGTAGTTGTGTAGACAATTATTAACAGACACATGATGAGACACAGAGGCAGTGATGTTTTCCAAACGGGATCATCAAACCTCATTGTGGTCCGTTATGCGTGTGATTGGTGGTGTGCATGCAGCTTAGTGCATCATGAATTAGCCTGATCCCAGCCAGACTGTTGCTAGGGGTCTAGTGGTCAGTGACAATGTTTCCACTTTCCACGCAGTACTTTATACATGTATTATGCAGTACTCTGTACCTTTCACTTGACTCTCGTAGTCCGCAATGATCTCCTTATCCTTTTTGAACCTGGGCGACGACATGTTTTCTCTCCAAGCTGCTCCAGCCTCCTGTGCAATTTCGCTGTAGAACTTCTCCTCAAACTATTTGTCAACAAACGGAATTTATGTGTCCCGACTCACCCCTATAATAATAACGATAATAATAATATTCGACGCATCACACAGGCAATAGCAGCAATGGACGAGACTCTTCTTTTGGACGACGACAAAACTAAACGCTATGAATTAACTTTCAAAAAAGAAAGCCCGAGTTGTGGGATGCAGCTAATACGGTGCTGTTGGATCAGAAAAGGGGTTTTTAGTCCTTCATTGTTCTCCTTCTTCTTCCACCACAGGACTGCCGGGATTGGGTCTGGGATACAACAGGGCCGATGCGGAATGGATCCCGCCGGATCCACCGAACTGTTGGCTACAATCAGAGCATTTATATACCAGCAGGAGAATATAAATCCACAGCGAGTTGGGAGAGTCTTCCCTTATCTTTCCCGACTTCCTATCCGATCATTCCGACCCATGCACGGTGAGAAAGTAGCACCAACAAGCACCCTGGCTGGGGCGCGTTGATCTACTTGTGCGTGTGTGTTTGATCTCCGTGTTCTAGTTTGGGACCTTCTCCTGAATATCTACCACCTCCTCTCCTCGATGTGTTCAACAGTACACTACCCCTCCTCCTCGCACGCGCACACGCGCGCGAATTGTGGATTACACATTAATACACAAATCAAAATCCAGTGTAATTTCTGATGTTTTAGCCCACTCTGTTCGAGCCTCTGCTTTATTATAGTCAATTATAGCCGCGCCTAAACAAATGAAAACGGATTTTGTACATATAACAATTGACAGATTGAAACCTTGGTACTTTGGTAGCCTACTTTAACAGTGCGAGAAACCATTTATAATTAGCAATAGTCTAACAGTAACAGTTTTACTATTTTAGAATCTGAAACCATCTGGTTAATCTTAAGAACCAATATAGAATATGAATAGCCTACTATTTTTATATCAGGTTGTGTGTAGGATTAAAACGAGTCTAAATTTTAGACTATCGTTTTAATCCTACAAATCCTAAAAGTTCCTACCCAAACAACGCCGAGAACTAGAATCAACTGGACTCTAATGCCACCTAGAGGCGTTGGAAAGGCACCACACAACCACATGTACAACCATGATCACATTTAGAATTTCTGGTAGCAACACATGCAGCAACTATCAATTTCCAGGCTATTAATTACACATTTCGCAAATATGTGTAGAATTCTAACCATAACAATTAATGATGTCCCCTTTTTGATTGGTGCAACCACTCCAAAGAACAGCAATGTCCCTATGTCCAGCCACCCGTCTGTATAATTATGTCCCTATGTTTAAGGTATCAACAGGAGGCGCTGTTGCAACACTCACTTCAGACGCGTCTGATTTTTCATTTGGTCTGTAGTTCCCAGATGACACGTTTAATATTTAATTTATAATGCACTTTACATTTGTGGAAATTGCTACAAGTGCAATAAGCATAACAAATCATCACACCACTATAAAATATCTAAGAAACTGAAACAAAACATTTAATCTCTCAAGTGTTACTTCCCATTATACACTGCAGATCTACAGTATAATAGATCACTCATCTTGAGCCTCTTAATTATTTATATAATTCCGTGTAGGTGTAGGTTTGTCCATATGATACTCATCACTTAGCCCAAACATTTAGACTCTCGTAGAGTTTTATTTCCGATTCTAGATTCGTCAGAATAGAAAATAAATAAATAAAATGTTTGGGCTACTCATCACTGACTCATGCACAACTAGCTCAATTGGCTGCAGCCTAAATCAAGAAAGCAGTTACATTGGTTTCTCTTCATTTATAAATGTATTTATTTTAGGTGCCATTCTTACTTGAAGCTGTATTTGACCCAGTCTACTTCATCCACAAAAGAAAGAATTACAGTACATTTCAAGCACAACTCAATACAAAGACTGTTAAGTGGAAAACCATTTTCAATATAGGCATTTAACAGACAATCTTATCCAGACTGTCTCTGGATTCCAGAGACGGCAAAATAAACAAAGCTTGAATAAGAGCTCAACCAAATTGAAAAATACAACAGACTACTAACCAATTGGCAATTACTTTGGCGTTAATTTAGGTATAAGTATATGTCAGTTTTCTTAAAACAAAATAAAAATTTGCCAATTAGTTTTACCCCTCGAACTGGGAACTCTGAGGAATCGTAAGGTTCTCAGTTCAACCCCGGGCTCCCTGTGTTATAGTTGATTCCATGAGCAAGACGCTGAACCCCAAACAAGTACAGGTCAATACAAACCATGTGGTATCTATTAATTTTGGAATGGCTTGAGACAGGTAATCCAACACTTTGCAAACTTTTAATACACACAAATAAGACACCCACACAACAATATATGCCACAAAACAGAACAAATGTCTCTGCCAGAATAATTCCTGGATAAAGATTTGTTGTATGAATTAAATAAAAACATCCATGCCTTCCTCTGGGCCAAGTGCAACACAAAGCTGAATTGGAAGAGTCCAAATCAAACAACTCTCCTGCCTGAATAACCTGTGGTATGCTTGGGAAACTATAAGTAATATATAAAGTAGTGAAGTGGAGTCAAATGGTTAAAACATGCAAAAACACTACTATGCATCAATAGCAATCAATTTATATATATTAAAAAAATCATAAAAACAGGTTAAACATTGGTCAAATTGTCAAATATTAAGAGGCAAATATGTTGAAAATAGCAGAAATACAAGCTCAAAACGTTGCAAGGCGTATAGATCTGCTATTATCACAATATTTATTTGTGAAACAGTCAAATAAAACGGAATGCCTCAACTCCTACATTCCGAGTGCTTATCTTCACATAAGATTTTTTTTTTTTTTGGGGGGGGGGGGATATGTGTGATATGAAATGCAAGCGTACCATAATAACAGTAATTCTTCTATCATATTCAAGTGCTTTTGGATAGAAATGACAGTGGGTTGGGTTTCTGACAATGTGGCCCCCTGAACAATTTAGTTGAACAAGAATGTGTTCTTTCATATAAATGTACTGTAAATATGACAGTTGCATGGATGCAAAGTAGTGGTTGATGTCTGGACAGGCAAGCTGTTGGTGTTGTGCATGGTGAGATGTGTGCAAACGGTGTGGTTTGGTAGGAGAATGCGGACAAAGGATGGGGTGTTGCGCTGGGGCAGAGGTGGCCGAGCGGTTTGCGGAGCGGTCTTGATATCGGAAGGTCGCTAGTTCGTATCCCCGGACCGGCACGTTAAAATTACCACCGTTGAAGTGCTCTTGAGCAAGGCATTGAACCCCTACCATGAAATGTTCCATGAGCAGGGCCTGGCTGTAAACAAGTTCTTAAGCTTAGTCCAGTTACCCTGGGTAAACATGGTAACTTTGCTTTGCTGTCCATTAGTGTGGCAGGATAGCCTAAATAGTTTATGAATATGAAATGGGTTTGAATCTGAATGACTTATTTAATACAAATAGTTCCAATGGCATCAAATGTAAGGTTGAAAGTATGCTCATCAGTGTTGCGAGGATGAGGGGGTAGAAATAATTCTCCCCTCCAAGGGGTACCTAGGCCAAAAAAAAAGTTTGAGAATGACTGGCTTAGTGGGTACAATCTCTCTACAAATCAAAAATCTGTATCAACAACCCTAGACAAAAGGTGTGACCAGAATTTAAAAGCGACATTTAACAGGGACTATACTGTAAACAGTTGATCAAAAAAATGGCAAAAAAAAAAAAAAAAAAAAAGTTTTAAACATATGTCCGAAACGGTGTTCCATTCCAATGACCATGTTAGCTTATGTTAAAGGTATATTCAGTGATTTTACTCAAAAAACCTTTGGACGAAAGGCTGGGTCCCACAGCCAAAAACGAAACCTACCAGGAGAGTCAAAAACGAAACCTAAGGTTTTTTGACCCCCAGGGGTTAACTGGGGACAGGGAGTGTCCAAGAGTGCAGAGGGGGCATTGCTCCAAATTTGGCGACAGTGGTATGCGCATGACATCATCGTACCTGGAAGTTATGCGGGAACGCCCACTGAGTGGCAACAAACTACTTTCTGGCCTTGACAGCCCAATCATCCAAACAGAAAAGTCCTGTCTGATTGCATTAAACAATGTTAAACTCACCAACATTGCAGCTGAACGAAAAGCTTGAATTATCCTCTTTCTATCTGCAAAGTTTTTGATTCATGAAAATCCACCATAGAAACGTTATGATCTACTTTGTGTCCAGAAATGCGTGTCAGAGTTTGGAAGTGCTTGTTTTCAATAACAACATTTTGCTGCCTCCTGCATTATGTGACATTTATAAACAGGTGGTACGCAGGTAACCTGATTTTGCGAGATGGGGGCGGTATTGGGTAACCATGTTCCCCAACACCACAACCATCTGGGACCTCTCAGGGAGTTCAGCTAACACCGAACCGCTCCCGGTTCGAACCAATCAGCGTGAGCTAAGGGCGGGATATGTGCGAAACCGGATGTGAAGCTATATAGACACGTCAATATGATTGGTTGTGTTTGCACGCCCACACGGTGATAGACAGACGGTCCCATCCAATCATCTACCAAGTATCTTGAAAAAAAAAGGAACAGCCCCGTCATCGAATTTGCTTCCGCGATCCCAGATCCCAATAAGCTGTGAAACAAATTTGTGTAGCAAGCTTCTTGGATCTGGCAGCGTCAGGTTAGTACGCAGGACGGTTGAGTGATTTCCAACGAGCGTTTCCAAACTCCAACACTTCATGTTGCTAAATGTTTTGCCACTCAGTCTAGAATCTAGACTGAGTCTAGATGTGCATGTGCATACTCTATTCTCTGCTGTGTTCTACCGGGGAGGGGAGAGGGGGGCACATAGGTTTGTGAACCAATAGGGAGCCAGCATCAGTTTCCAGCGCTAGTTTGATCCGTCTCTCTATGCGAAAAAAAACCTTGGGTACTTTCAGGCTAATTGGTTGTAAAAAAGAAAAGGAAAAGACCCATCAATCAATCAAACTTTGTGGCAACACCATTTTAAGTGGATGAAACCTTCAGTGTTCCTCCTTTTGTAACACACAATGAGTCTCCACGGCTTCAGTCAAGCTCACTGTCACTGGATGAATCCACATGGCCACCATCATCATCTCCCATAGCCTCTACAAACCGCCCGCCTGGTGAACAACGAGACAAGAATTATTTTTAGGTAAAGACTTTTTTCATTCAGAAATGGAAAAATGTGCCATTGTGGAAAATGAAAATCTACGGACACTCTTTCAAATGTAATTGTAATTACATGAATAGAATAATGAAGTTGATTCCACTTTATACCATTTGAAACATTAAAGGTTTTTGTGCATGTGTAAAGTTCATCCTGAGAAGCCATGGAAAAACACATTATTTTAGCCTGTAGATGTCGGTAATTCCCCCTTTCCTGTCAACCCAAGATGCGCTTCTTTGACAACGTGGTAGGAACGTCGTCAAAAATAAAAGAGTCATCTAGGCCAGTTGGTATCCAGTGTAAGTTGGTATCCACAGCCAACAACAGAGCAGATTGATTTTTCTCTAGAAGCCATTATTAGTAAGTATTACAAAGAAACAAAGTCGCAGTCACAATGAGGAAGCGGAGAAGAGAGGGTAGGCACTAGGCAGGGAGCAGAGGGGAGGGGGCGGAGGTTTAGCGGAGATCTACGTATATCTCTGCCGTCCAACCAGATGAGACATTTTTGCATAATTATTCACAAAAGTCCAGACAGCAGAGAATACACTGAATGTTCAAATTTCGTTTTTTTTTGGTGAAATTGATGTCAAGAAAAGCCAAAAAAGCCAAAAAATCTACAAAAATGTGTTTTAAATGTCACAATCCCTTTAAAAAACGGACAGAAGATATTTTACACACATACACTTTAGTCACCATTTTCTCTTAACTATTGTACACTTCCCAACAGCCTAACAAGAAACACAGTTCTAATGACAGTTTGTCAAATTACCTAAACGGTTCAGTTAGTCATTTGACTGGAAAACACAGATTTCACATTTTGTGATGTTTATATTTAATCCATGTCCATATGGACCTATTAACCTACCTTTTGGTGTTTGCTCTTCCTCAATGTCCTCATAGTAGTGAAGATCATAGCGAACACAATTATTCTGTAAGAAAAACACGACTACGGTTTAATTATATTTATATTATTTATATGATGCTCTGAAGTAAATAATGGCCAACAAGCTCAAAATGATGACCAACAAGTTCACATCCTGTCTCGTATAACGACATGTTGTGAGTTTGTAGATCGGCCATTTTCGGTGCATGACACCACTGCAGAACCAAGTATAAAATGGGTGTAAAATGGCAGTATTTGAACCTTGTGTTTGACGAGCTTGTCCCAGAGTCCCTTCTGTTGCTTCACCAATGTGAGGACCGGCTCGTTGCACTTCATGGTCCAGGAGCACTGGTCTGCAATGATGCTGTCATGAAGCTCCAAGTCAGCTCTGTATGGCCTGCTATTCACACTGCCACTGCAGAGACACAGCACACACATCGTCAAGCCATTATGTGAAAATTGTGAAGAATCTAAATATAAGCAAACATGCTGGTGAACATTTGAAAATGTTACGATTCACTTATTATGTTCTCCTTCGTTTATTCAGGTAATGGAATAAATAAGCTGTGGTTATCTATGTAAAACGCTTTGGATAAAAGTGGAGAAAAGCGCTATATAAATGCAGTCCATTTAGCCTTTCAGTTTCTTCTCAACTAGAAATCTATAGCATCTATGTAAAGCGCCTTGGATAAAGGCGCTATATAAATGCACCATTTACCATTTATGAAAAGAAAAAACAAAAAGTTTAAATATGACGATAAATGGTTTCTGCCTGACAATATTGATATGCAACACAAAAAGGTATGCTGAACATTATGCCATAAATGTCACAAATCAATGGGCTATGATATTCACATTCCACAACAGACCTGTACACCACACGATTTGAGTAGAATTCACATTTCTGTGACACTGGATTGGAGAGCTGCACATTCACAATCAGTGACTCTTTCTTCTGGTGCCACTTTATCTGAGGGTGGAAGCTGAAACAGACATATCACACGGGAACAAAACTGATGAACAAGAAAACATTTTGTATGGTTGACCTGAATAATTTAAAGCTTTATTCTTGGTGATGATGCGTGACTGCGACGCACGCAGGCCATTTGCTTATGGGAACTTGGGAAGTAACATTAACTCTAGAGACTTTACAATGTCTTTTGAAAATAGAATCTCAGAGTGCTGTTGCTCAGCTGAATCAAAGAGTGTTTCTTTACCAGCAGCATTCCTGGTGTTGGCTTCCAGAAATCCCCACCCAAACATTTTTTATTTACATTTCTTTCTAAACTAATTTGTACCTTTCTGTCGAGGCAGCATCATTTGGTTTACCACCGCTGATGAGCTGTGGGACATTCCTTTGATTCTTACTGATGGGGAGACCTGAAATGTACATGGGTAGCAATTATAGCAATACACACACACACAAGGCCTTAGAGGACACAGACACCTTCAACAAAAATGATTCTAATTTCCAAATGCAGCTTTGGGTTGATAATGGAGGGGTGCAACAGTTAAACTAATCTATTGTGAAGAGGAAAATATATATATATATATTAATTATTTTTAAAATACAATCTTGTAGACCAGGGTTGTACTACTAAAGTATGTATAAATAAGGCTTGTGGTTAATGAGACTAATCAATTTAGTTGATACATTGAATCATTTATTGAGTATTTAATCTAATCATTAAAAAAAACACGTTCCTGGATTAATTGAACAGTAATCGATAGAATAATTGCTAAAACAATAATTGATGTATTGAAGATATGGTATGGAAGATAATCTATATGAGGAGTACAAACATGTTGTACATCATGTTGCAACTTGGACTGACTAATGAAGGTTAGGGATGATTTTTGCATTTTCATTTACCATTTTCAGAAGGGATGAGCTTTTGGAGTGTGAATCCTTTGTTTCCATTACTGTATAAAAAATAAAGCATACATCGTTTTAATGATGGATTATTATCATTATGTAGAATAAGCAAAAGTTACTGACCAGAAAAAGTACATTGAGGGCAATTCTTCTAAATAACCCATTATTACCAAAAGCACTGCTAGAACAACGGGCAAAAAGACTAATAAGAGAAACAAAGCAAGTCTCATGGGACACAGTATAACATGCATCTACAAACATTACGTTGCTCTATCAGTGGTGCTCAAAAATGTCATATCAAATACCCCCAAAATGATATTGGCCCACCATCTTAAAATATTATGTTCCAGGGACTCCAGAAGAAAAGATTTAAGTTGAAAAGGTTTGGCTATATATAAAGTCAAAAGAATAAAAATAGGGCTCAAGTGGGTAAGAAAAACTGCACCAACCTCAGCATTTGAGCCGTTTTCCTCAGATTGGCTAAGACGTCATTACACGGTTCCACCAGAGGCCGTTTGTCTGAGTGCTTGGTTTGATCAGCAGATGCTGGCTGAAGTGGGGCATGGGGGTGGACTAGTTGAATTTCAGAAGGTTGAGGAGGAGCAACAGGCTGTTTGACTTGAAGAGAGTCTGCGGCAACAGCTTGTGGACAGGTCTGAGGACAGAGCGATTCGACAGAGACCTTTGGACCACAGGCATTACTCCATTCAGCTCTACTGATGACAGCGGCCAGTGCTGCGTTCGCCATCCGCTTGTTGTGCTCGTGCTCCATGGCCAGCACGGTGATCTCCATCCTAGAACACAGAAATCATAACTAAAGCTTGTTTTCACACCAAGTCACCAATATATATGACAATATAATAATATGTCCGACTTTAGAGCAGGTAGATGCAAACAAGCATAGTTAACTGTCAATCAGTACAACATTGGCTTGTGTTTCCAGAAGCTGGCAAGAGCTGGCATAATAATTTTCTGTTTCCCTTAGTTTTCCCATATGACTGGCTCGACTGCAATCAATAAAATGATCCAATGAAATCATTTGAAGCTATGGGGAAATCGAACAGAAAAGGTATGCCACCTTCCACAAACCCAGGACTACAGTTATACACAGCGCCTATACAGGAGTTATTGACCTTAATAAGGCATTGTTCGCACTAAGACTTGGTACAAAGTCTAAACTAGTAGATAATAGGAAGCACGTCTTCAACAACATACCTTGAAATCAGTCTTTAGTTCTGCCAGGCTTTAGACTGGAGTAGATGGCTCAACATGAGACGCCAATATGACATGTGCATCCATATTAAACGTCCAAGAAAGTCCAGTTTAAAAGTTGTAGCGATTATTTTGATAATCGATTACAAATTGGATTAGCATGGCTCTTATTTAGATATTACTTTTTAAATTTGATTTGAGGTTGTTTTAGTTGTTCCAACTATTAACTATGAGGTTGTTTTAGTTGTTCCAACTATTAACTAAGAGAATAATGATTATTTAAATCAGCTGCTTATTACTCATAATAAAAACCAATGGCACCTATTGATTTAATCTTTAGCATAACAATGTATTTTTGTTTTAACAACTCAAATGAGTCATAAAAAAATATTCCCATCCATCCATCCTTCCTCTTTGATGTCTCCACGCCCGGCAGCGTGGAGACATCTCAACAGGCCGGAAAATCAAGGCCCGGCCCTACCTGGGCCGTCATCAAACCCTGTACACTTGACACTGCCCCTTCTGCCACCCTTAGATCTCCATATATGGAGCTGACCTGTTCTGACAATCCATATGTTGATTTGACCTCGTCAAACCCTGTACACTCAAGACACGCTCCATATATGGCCAGTACAGAATTAATTCCATATGTTGATCTGACCCCCCATGCTAAATTGCCAGTGCTCGCCCAGCAGTCTGCTGTCACCCAGGCGGATGAGTGCATGCGACCTCCTCGCCCTCAGGCGACTTACTGGTAATAGCCAATAGTAAAGAGTACTGCCAGAGCAAGCAAATTATATTTCTGCAAAATCATTGCTCAAGTTTGCAGCTGGAATTATAGCAAGAAGAATGCTACCTCCGTATTTATACTGTGAATTCTTGTGAATGTATTGTAATCAATTGTATTAAACTACACTGTACACTGTTAACAGTTGATATATGCTGTAAAATTGGATGTTAAAACTTAATGCCAATAAAAAAAAGCCATGGGAGTCGTCTTATAATCAGAATAGTCTTATATTCGGCACAATACGGTATCCATTTAGGCATTGGCACCACTTTAAAGTATCCATTTAGTCGTTGGCACTACTTTAAACCGTTCTTGTTCAGATGTAGGCATCAGACAGTACCAAAATGATGGCTAACCCCAGTCACAGTACTGATGTCACAGTGTTCCATTCATCCATGACCAACATCATAGATGATTGATCTGTTAGTGATTACACTAAATTATACAACAGGTCGTTTCAAGGAAGCAATCCGTTTGGTTGAAACAGCCTTCTAGCCGTGGTTCAAACGAGCACCACTCCACACCTAATCAAAACAAAGAATTCAGCTGCTCTGTTTTCCCAGAGCGCAGCAAACTTGGGACATTTGTGGTCGTAGTGACTACATCCGTCATTAAAAAAAATATGTATTTTTAGCGATTTTCTTAGTTTTAAAGGTATATTCAGTGATTTCACTTAATTCAAATATCACTTATTTTTTTGTTTTGTTGTGATAATCCTCCCTAATATAGAGTGTGCTGACCATATAAGGAGTTCCTCCCTGTCCCCAGTTAACCCCTGGGGGTCAAAAAACTATAGGTTACGAAGGTAACCCTGGTTAAACAAGCGAGGAAGCTCGCTATGAAGATTGCGTCTTCTGACGTGATCACAGAAGCATTCAATAAACTCACAGGCAATCTATTGGCTGGGTCTGAGACTAATGTGCACCTTAACCACCCCCCCCAGGCGAAGGTGATAAAAGGTGTCATCCAACCAATTAGTCTTCACTTCAACATGTGGAACCTTCTCATGAGGCATTGCCTACAAGAAGGGCGTTTTGGCGAGCTTCCTCGCTTGTTTATTTAATTAACCAGGGTTACCTTCGTAACCTATAGTTAATTTAAACTAAACTGCACGAGGAAGCTCGCTATGAAGACTTGATACACTCCCTTCTTGCCACCACAAAGTCTAGACCCACGGGCCTCGACCCCTGCCTGTAGGGTGACGGAGTGAAAAAGAAGGAACCCCGGATCCAGAGCCACTTCACACAGAGGCCCGATAGATCCGAACCTTACCTTGAAGCCACGCTGAGGACAGCATGCGCCACTGGCGCAGCCGTCACGTCCAATCTGTAAAAATTGGCAAACGTCGAGGAGGATGCCCAGCTCGCAGCCGTACATACCTCTTGGATAGACACCCCTCTGGACAGAGCCCAGGATGTCGCCATACCCCTCGTGGAGTGCGCCTTCACCCTTATGGGAGGCTGCAAACTCCTCGCCGAGTAAGACCGTTCAATGGCTTCCACTATCCATTGTGAGATCCTCACCTTGGATACAGCTTTTCCCAAGGTCTTAGGGTCCCAGGACACAAACAACTGTGTCGTCGTCCTGTGTGCCGCCGTCCTGTCGATATAAGTCCGCAGAACCCGCACAGGACACAGAGTATGCCTCCTCTCCTCCTCCGCCGAGGAAAAGGGAGGTGGACAGAATTCCACCAGGTCCACCGGTATACAGGTGGTCAACTGGTTCTTAGGCACAAAGGCCGGGTTGGTCGTAATGACTACCCTCGTCCTGTCCACGGAAAAACGCGTGCACTCCTCGCTCACTGAAAAAGCGTGAATGTCACCGACCCGTTTAGCAGTCACCAGTGCCAGCAGTAGCGCCGTTTTCAATGACAAAAACTGCAGCTCCACCGACTCTAAAGGCTCGAACGGTGGTCGAGACAAGGAGTCCAAAACCAGCGCGAGGTCCCATGAAGGAACCAAAGACTTCGGTACCTGGAGGAGGCGCATTGCACCGGTCATATACCGACGTACTAGAGGGTGCACCCAGACAGTGCCATTCCCGAATCCAACATGGCAGGCTGAAATAGCCGCCAGGTAGACCTTCAGGGTGCTATAGGACAGGCCCTTGTCCATCAGACTCTGAAGGAAAGACAGAATGACTTTCACAGACGCCTGGAAAGGCACCGCCTGTGTCTGTAGACACCATTTCTCAAACGCACGCCACCTCCCGTCGTAGGAATCTCTAGTCGATCGAGCTCTCGCACTCTGTATAGTGTCAATGACACTCTGTGGCAGGCCTTCCGCATCGAGGTTCATCCTCTCACGGGCCAGGCCCATAGATCCAGGTCTTTCGGCCGTGGATGGAAGATTTCCCCTCTCGCTTGCGTCAACAGATCCCTGCGCAGCGGGAGCTGCCACGGATGGTCGTAGAGGAGAGGCGATATCTCCGACCTCCAGGAGCCCCACCCCGGAGCTATCAGTATTACTGATAGGTTCTGGGTTCTCACCCTCTCCAAGACTGGAGATATCAGGGAAATGGGAGGAAACGCGTAAAGCAGACTTCTGGGCCAGGCGTGCGCTAGCGCGTCCAGGCCCAGGGACTCCTGCCCCGTTATGGAAAAGTACTCCGGGCATTTCGCGTTCTCCCCTGAGGCGAACAGGTCTACTTGTGGGCGGCCGAACCTGTCCCAGAGCTGAGCTGCCACCGCATTGTGCAGGGACCATTCCGCATAGTGGCACCTCCCTCTGGACAGAAGATCCGCCCCCCTGTTCTCTATCCCCGGGACGTGGGAGGCTCTGATCGAGCTCAAATGTGCGTCGCACCACAGAGTCAGGTCTTGTGCTAGTGTGTGCAGCAGGCGGGACCGCAGTCCCCCCTGCTTGTTGACGTAGCACATGGTCGTCGTATTGTCCGTCCTGACCAGGACGTGACAGTCCTTGATGAGGGGTTTGAAGTGTCGTACGGCTAACCATACTGCCATCAGTTCCAGGTAGTTGATGTGGGCGGTCCTTAGTTCGTCGCCCCACACTCCTCTGGCAGTTCTGCCCTCGTGGGTGGCGCCCCACCCAGTCAGACTGGCATCCGTAGTGATGATCTTCCTCGACACGACCAGACCCATGGACACTCCTTCTGAAAGAAACGACCTGTCTCTCCATGGACGTAGCGCCGATACACACTCCGGTTGGACTGTGACTAGGCGATGACGACGATCGTTGGGCACCCTGAGAGAGAGCATCCACCTCTGAAAAGGTCTCATGTATAGTCTGCCTAACCGTAACACGGTTATAGCAGAAGCCATGAGTCCCGCCATCTGTTGGCACGTACGAAAAGGGACCCTGCGTCCCACCTGGAACGAACTCGCGCACCTCAGAACGGAATTCATTCTGTCCTGTGACAGCCGAGCCGTGAGGGAAACAGAGTTCAGTGTTATACCTATGAAGTCTGTCGACCTCGCTGGTATAAGCACGCTCTTTTCGTAGTTCAGACTGAAACCCAGTGACTGCAGGTGACTCACTACCCAGCTGGTGTGGAGTCGTGCCTCGCTCTCTGACTGCGCAAGCAGGAGCCAGTCGTCGATGTAGCTCGCTATGCGAACACCCCGTTGCCTCAGAGGGGCTATGGCCGCCTGAGTGCATTTTACAAACACTCGGGGGCTCAAGGACATCCCGAAAGGGAGAACTAGGTACTCGTAAACCTTTCCTCCGAACCCGAATCGCAGGAACTTCCTGTGCAGTGGGTAAATCGGAACATGAAAATAGGCGTCCTTGAGGTCCACTGATGTGAACCAATCCCCCCTGCGTATCATGCGTAACAGCGCCGCATTAGTCAGCATCTTGAAGCGAAAATCCTTCAGATATCGGTTGAGGGCTCGGAGGTCCAGAATAGGACGCATTCCCCCCCCTTTTTTCTTTACCAGAAAATACCGACTGTAGAAACCGTTCAGGCTCTGATCTGGAGGTACTTCCTGAATGGCATTTTTGGCCAGCAGGGAGAGTATTTCGTTCTGTAAAATGACGGCTGCCTGTCCGCTTGCTTGAGAGAATATTATCTTCTCGAATGTGGGTGGTTCCGCTGAGAATTGCAGCTTGTAGCCTTTTCTCACTGTGTCCACCACCCAGGTGTGTGCGCCGCACTCTATCCATTTTGAAACGCACCTTGTCAGAGGATTTTTTGTCAGCCCTACTCTTTTTTGAGTCAGAGTGGGTGCCTCTCGCGGAAGGCATTGTGTCATATGAGTTAATACTGGCACCATGCCCTTTCGTGGTAAAATGGCGCCCCCTAGCGGCGGGGCCATCAAACTGACATGGTGCTTGTGCCTCTTGGCAGAGCTCCAAGGAGCTGTCAGTATATCTGCGTTTCGTCCGACTGCCGCGGGCCGTTTTAATGGTCTGCGTGGCAGTGGGCTCATACCCCGTGTGTTCTGGCAAGGATTCAAACATTTTGTACCATACAAACTCTTTATTTGAATCAGGGAGGGGGACAGGGGAGTTACAGTATGCAGCGACATTTTTTTTGCAAAAATTGGTGCAACAACAACATCCATCTTGTCCGGTACACTCTGCGCCAGTGGCGTGCAGCCCGAGGCTGCTACGCCTACGCTGCGAGCGTAAGCTCTCCCCAGAACGTGGGGGCGGAGGGGGGCGGATTTTATCAACGCTTCCCCGAGGCTCGGCACAGTGTCATTTACGCTGTTGTTTACTGTTGGCGTTCGGGTGGCGATGACGCCTCCGTCCCGCCGCCGCGGGAGGAGGCTGACCGTGGGTCGCGGTGTCCTTCTTGCGATCCTGTCGTTGGTGTTGGTACTGGCCACCCGAAGCAGAGGGGGCCCTAGCAGCCGCCGGAGCTTTGAAAGGAGGTCTGGAGCCACGCTCCCTCTCGTTGTCCCTCCGGTTCATAGAGCGGCCGTACGAGGATCTATTTCTTTTACTCACGTGCGGAGGCTTTTTCTCTGTTGGCATGAAAGCTTGCGCTGCTTGCTTTTTCTTCTCTCTGTCTTCGTGTCTGGCCGTGAGATCGGCTACTGTGCCAGAGAAAAGATTATCCTGCAGGATAGGTTGGTCCAGGAAAGTGGCTCTTTCTTTGGTTTCGGAGTGGTTTAACCACCTAGCCCGTTCCAGTACTACTAGAGTGGCCATTGCTTTCCCAGTCACCTCTGTATTGTACCTTGTCAGCGCAAGCGCCTCTTTGTGGAGCCTCCGCAGCTCGTAGATCTGCTCCAGATCCAATGCCTCTCCCGATGTTTTAAATATGTGAGAGACAGAGCCCTGGAGTAGTGTGATGGCGTTGATGGCTTTTACGGAGCCCGCCAGCGTCGCGTATGCCTTCTTTGTCATCGTGGACATGTCGTTTTCATGTGTTGATGTAAACTTAGGCTCTTTCGGTGGGGCGACTTCGGGGACATGCAGGAGATGAGAAGCTAGGAATCTGTCCATATCAGGCAGAGATTCCAGACCCACCTTCTTCATGGCGACGCAATCAAGCTCCTTCTTATGTGTGGGTTGGAAAGAGTGGGTGTAGGGGTGTACCCAGGATTCGCCGAGCGCCGCCGTGAAACCTTTAGCCAAGGGTAGGATTTGTTTTGGCCGGGGAGCGTCCGGATCGTCGCCGAAACCATCCCAGGCCGTGTCTGTAGCCGCCGCCGTTGGGGTAGCTTCAGCTGGCCATGTCAGACCGCTGCGCTCGGTGGCCCTCTTGAATACATCGATCAGCGCTGACTTGTCCATCTCGAGGACGACTTGGGACCGAGCAGGGGCTCGGTTCTGAGCATCGGCCTGGGGCGCTGCGTCGGGCGCTGCGCTTTGTTGCTCGGTTTCATCCGCAGCTGCGGGCTCAGTCTGGGCCGCCGTCCGAGGTTGCATTCCCGCGATGAGAGTGGCTCTGAGGCGTCCCTCAGAGTCAGAGTCTGAACTTTCGGACGAGCCCTCAGAGTAGGAGCCAGAAGAGGAGCCATCGTTGGAGCTCTGGCTCTGGTCGTCCTCCGAGGACTGTTCTTCATCATCGTCGTGTTGTTCGACGGGGGGAGGGTGATTTGCGCGCCTCGTACGTTGGCGAGGCGGGACGTGCGGTATGTCGGCAGCCGTAGCCGCAACCTCGTCAGCCGGAGCCTTCTTAGCTGCTCGTCTGGCTTTTTTAACAGCCCGCTTCGCGCGGGTAGTAGACGGTAGGTTAACATAATCACCCTCAGAGTAACGAGCGGGGTCTAGTGCGTCCCGTCTCTCTTCTGCCAATTGACCGTCCACCTCTTGTTGGTCTGCTGGCTCTGGTTGACGGATGGCCCCGTCGAAAAACTGCTTAGCACGTACTAGCCTGCGGGCTATTATGCGCGCATCGACGCCGTCACACAGGGAGCAGGCACCCGGGTTATGAACGGCGTCGAGGGCGTGCTGCAGGCCCAAACAACGGACACAGTCCTCATGTTTGTCCTCGCCGGCCATCCAGTTGGAGCATGTCTCACAGTGCTTTTGCAGCACTGCGGGCTTGTCGTTAGCCTTGCGACGTTGGTTTCTGCTCTTCCCCGCCATCACTGCTTTAGCGTTCTGCAGGCCGATAGCAGGAGTGGTAGCTGGGGAGGGTAGCTTAGTGGGATGCTAACAGTAGCTAACACCGGCGTCCTTTTGCAGGAACCAAGCTAAGTTGCTAGTAGCTTAGCTGTAGCAGGCTTATGGCTAGTCAGGGCCGTGTGCTGGCCTACCAACTAGTAGCTGGTGTAGCTGTAGCTAGAAGCTAGCGTAACTGTAGCTAGAAATAGCTTAGTTGTCGCTAGTTATAATCAGGGCCGTTCTCTGGCCGTCCGACTAACAAGTAGAATTTTATGAAAGGAATATTCTTAACCTCAAAGTCAGGAACTCACCAGTGGTGCAGTTTTTGGAACCAGAATTCGCTCCTGTCCTAGGAAACTCAAACACACTGAAATCGAGACTTTGTGCAATGCAGTGATCTTCATGAGAAGTTACACAAAAGTGAAGACTAATTGGTTGGATGACACCTTTTATCACCTTCGCCTGGGGGGGGTGGTTAAGGTGCACATTAGTCTCAGACCCAGCCAATAGATTGCCTGTGAGTTTATTGAATGCTTCTATGAGTCAGAAGACGCAATCTTCATAGCGAGCTTCCTCGTGCAGTTTAGTTTAAATTAACCTTAGGTTTCGTTTTTGACTCTATCCTGATTGGACGAAAGGCTGGGTCCCACAGCCAAAAACGAAACCTAAGGTTTTTTGAGTGAAATCACTGAATATACCTTTAAGGGTAACCGTTGTAAAATTGAAATATTACTTAATATTGCTTAATTCTACCATGCAGCGCAAAGCATCTTTATTTACTTCACACGGCTATTTTTTCAGTTAACTTATTCCCTGCCGCGATTGCGGTCTTTCAAAATGGTCCCGAATGCTGAAAGGGCTAGCATCATTTCTTTCTTCATTATTATTATTTTCTTCAGTTAATACAAGCAGTCAATACATGTGGTTTAAAGTGGTGTGAAATATTTTATTGTGCTTTGAAGTGATGCATGTATAATAATCACTCCTTCAATCATATATTAACATTAGATTAAATTGTAAACCAAAATAGAGTATATATGCCTAGGTGGAAAAAAAATTCTCTAAAACAAAAATATCCTTCTAAAGTGCAATACAGTTTGTGTGCGGCATGTAATATACAAACATGGGACAAACATAGGAGGGATTCCAGCAGACCCATTTAGCCTGGGGGGGGGGGCTTGGCTAAAATCATTAGCCCCTAGCCAAACATGTAATGAACCACCACAGCATCCATGGGACGCATAACTTTATCCTGCTACGTTAACACATTCAGTACTTCTAATACGAGACATTCCTACACATCAACGTGAATGCGCTTGCAGGTTCCTTCTCTTTAGAGTGTCTGCCGCCTCAAATAGAACATTTGGCTAATTTTGCTATTTGAAGTACAATGAATGAAGTATGTAGGGTTTAAATGCCTTAAGTCTAGGTAAAGTTATGGTGGGGTTAACTCTAGGCATACACTGCTTATGTTAGGGTAAGGATGCACGACTGTAAAAGTTGCAGAATACTCAAAATGACACCAAAATAAATGTTGGCTTTGGAAGGGCTTCCTAAACGGTTTAGCAATCCGCTGATCAGAAACTTAATGATTCCTGTCAAACGTAAAGACTGATGACAAAGGCAAACCTCTTATGAATATTCATGAATCATGATATATTCATTAGGGAGACACTCTTAGGCTGCTACGTTCTTTATTCAACTCAAGATGGCAGCCAGACGGTGCATTACTCATCAGCACACATTTGAGGTGAGAAATAAGCAATGCAATACATAAATGTGTCAGCAGTTCCCATCTCTCTCTGCTGCTGCTGCTCTGAGTCGATTCCAGCTCTATAGAGGGTATGCGCATGACATCATAATCAAACCCGGAAGTTATGCAGGAACGCCTACTGAGCGTCAAAAAACTACTTTCTGGCCTTGACAGCCCATGCATCCAAACAGAAAAGTCCTATCCGATTGCATTAAACAACATTACACAATGTTAAACTCACTTTGCATGTTGCTTTGCCATTCGATTTGCCACTCGATGTGCCATTCATTTTAAGCATGCTCTATACTGCTAGTTGAGAAGAAACTGAAAGGCTAAATGGACTGCATTTATATAGTGCTTTTCTCAAATGTACTTTCTCCAATGAATAAATGGTGCATTTATATAGCACTTTCATCGAAAGCACTTTACATAGATTGTGCATTACATTCACCCATTCACACACATTCATACACCGATGGCAGAGGAAACCATGCAAGGCACCAACCTGCATATCAGGAGCTCAAGGACACTTCGACATTAACTCTGGAGGAGCCCGGGATTGAACTGGGAACCTCACAGTTCCCATCCGGCTGCTCTACCGGCCACTCGACCCATGAGCCAATGAACAATGTACTTCACATTCCTACTGACATGGAGGAAACCATGGACCCATTCCTACTGACAGACTATAGGGGGAAAATGCAGTCACCCATTCACACACTGTAGGAAACCATGCAAGGCACCAACCTGCTCACAATTAGGGGTTCAGTGTCTTGCCTGACAAGGACATTTCTACAGCAACTCTGAGAGCCTGGGTTCCAACTAGGAAGTTGGGAACCTTGCCAGGCTCTACCCCGAGCCACTGCTGCCCCAGAATGTCAAGGATACTTAATAGGGGTGTGCCGAGCCCGATATATCGTCCCGCAATATTAACACATGACTAGTGACACATTTGATGCTAAGGACGAGTATACTCATCCTATCAAATAAAAATCACACCTGTGTGAACTGAGTGGTGCAACTCCTCTCTCTCCCCCTCCCCCCCTCTCTCTCTCATTAGCAGGCAACAGCAGCACTGTCTCTCTCTCTCTGTTTCTGGCACAACAGCGCCCCTACTGGTACTCATAGTCATACTGGTGCTCATTAAAGGCACATAGGTAGGTGAACCAACACATAGGTGAACACGGACATTGCTGTTCCTTGGAGTGATTGCACCACTCAAAAACGCTATTAGAAGGTCTCGCTATTTTCCTTTTTCATCGGCCCGGTTGCCGCAAAGCCTATGGGCCTATGGGCTATAGTTCCAAACATTGCTCCTATGGCTGGAAGTTAACTATCCCATTGAGATAGAATGAGCACTTCCGCATTCCATTGTTACAATGGGAGTAAACGCTAGTGTCGCCACTCTTACTAGATTACTCTGGCGCATGCTTTCAGTCGCTTTAGTCTCCAAATCCCACTCCCAGGCGGCATTTCAGGTCAAAACTATTTATTTACACTTATTGCACGGAGCCTAGTGGTCGCTGTAATGGCACCGGCCTTGCTTTTGCTTTTCATCATCCAGGCAAAGAATAACATCCAGTGAGACAACACATACATCATTAAGCTGACACAACATCCGGTCGCGGTGTTTTGGATCCTCAAAATAAGGGTTGTACGGCGAGATATCCTGGCATGTTATTAATTAATCCTGGCGGGGAAACGGTTAATAACTAGGCTTAGGCCAGATGACAAGAATATGGCTTTGATTTTAGTGTAATTTATATTCATGGAGTTATGTATTTTTGAGGGGTGCCAGCCCCTCCTATATACAGGTTTAATGTTTGTCTTTAGTTCAATGTTCAATGTTTGTTTTAAAAACGCCAATGACAATGAAGAGAAATTAATGTTTGTTTTGTCCCTAACACATTAAATCCCATTAACCCTTGGCCTACAATTCACGGAAAAAACGGAATTAATCGAAAAATCTAAACCTCCCGTTAACGGAAAAAACGGAATGACAATCAATATCAGTTATCGCGGGGTCAAAAGAGCAAAAATTAATATTTTTTCGCTAATATCACTAATGTTGGATGTAATTTACCAAAAAACGGCCGAAATCTGCGTGATCGTGCGCTATCATGCACGCGCACCGTCTATGTGCGTCGCTGTAAAAAATGTGATATTTTGCGATCTTTTGGGGTTGATTTGAGGTTAATTTGACTTAGTTATGAAAAATATAGCATTAGCTTAGCAATCCGGACCAGCCAAGCTATTGACTAGGGTCAAAATACTACAGGATGTTGTTGATCGTTGAACCGGAAGTGACTTAGGAAGATCCGTCTATTTTAGCCAAAATCAGCATAATGGTGCTTTCCCGCCATCTGGTGGCGAATCGAGAGAATACATTTGCAATGAATGAAAAAAAAAAAACATATTTTCAAGCCACCAGATCTTTCTTGTATGTTAAAACGATGAATTAAAAATATGCAAATTTGTTACCCAAACAAAAAAATTGGGACTGGCAGTCCAAGGGTTAACAATAAAAATAATTTAATGTTTGTTTTGATCAGTTTGTTTTACATCATCATTACATCACCTAATCATAGCAACATGAGGTAGACTTTAATACATTAGCGCCCCTCACTTCACACAGGTGTGATTTTTCATTTGTATATTAGTCTACATGTTCTCTGAAAGAAAGGGGTTTATAGTGAGAACTTACTTCACTAATTAAGCTTGTATAATTGTTTTTTAGCGAGTGTAAAATATGTTTTTGTGAATTATAAATGAAGCATTTCTAAACTCATCATAAAGATATCATGGAATTCGGCACACCTCTACTACTTTATGCATAACTGCCACTGCACGTATTTCTACTGGCTGGTGTTGGGCGGGAGGAGTAGGACGAAGGCCCTACACCCCTTGGTGGGGGGCCCTGGGTTCGCCGGGATTGTACCATTTTCAAGCCACGTGTCTCCAGACTATCTCTAAAACACTAATATGTCGGCCTGGGCCATGGCTTAATGGTCCAGGCACCTTGGCTGGTAATCCAGTCTGGCAGTGTGCCGCGGGTTCGACTCCCGATCCCGATGGCCTTTACTGCATGTCTTCCCCCATCTCTCTACCCATTTCCTGTCAGCCTCAATAAAAAATATAAAATAAAGGCGAAAGCCACAAAAAACATAAAAATAAAAAAAACTAATATGTCCTCCCCGTTTAACATTCATTACATAGTTGTTTTCAGTGGTTGCATAGGTTTATCATGTTCTTTTCATGTGAACATGCTCACCTAACCCAATCAGAACACATGAACATATGCATCATGTTTCTGAATTTAATGCAGAAGCGTGTCAGTCGTTGCCTGTATGCAATAACTATATGCATTACGTATGCATGTGTGGGTGCATGAATGGGCATGCACGACGAACATACACATTGATATAGGTTCCGTTTGAGGGACTGAATATAATAGTCACCCTATCCTCACTGGTAGGTGAGTCAGAAGGATACAACAGCAGTGACGACGCAGAAATGTGCGGAGAATTAAATTGAGGAGAAAAACAAAAAAAGATTCTCAAACAGGAGTCATACAGAAGTCCTGACGTCACTCCCACTACCCTGGTCACAGACATATTTTTTCTATTGAAAATCCCCACTGTGTTCCAAAAATTATCAAATCAGGCAGGAAATTGCTGATGCTTCATATGTCCATATGAGTATGAGAATCACCCAGCTGATTTGTGTATTTAGACACAGGAATAACAGAATCCATTATTTTTTTGGTCCAAACATTCCTGTAGTAATTAATGTAAATCAAAGAAAATCACAATGATTTCAAGTTGACAATATAGTAATCTCAAGCAAAGAAGAGGTTACCAAGGGCGGAAATGAAATCGAACGTGATCAAGAAAGTAAATCAAAGAATATTTTTGGGCATAATTTCCTTTTTTGGCATCAAACATGATCACGAAAGTAAATCAAATAATATTTTGGGGCATAATTTCCCCTTTTGTCAACTAAAGTGCTCTCAAGACTATTGTTGGAGCCCTCATTCAATCCCACTTGAACTATGCTTTCACCTCTTGGTTCTCTAACATCTCAAAAATCACACTCGTGTGAACTGAGTGGTGCAACTCCACTCTCCCCCCTCCTCTCCTCTCTCTCATTAGCAGGCAACAGTGCAGCATTAACACTATCTCTCTCTCTCTGTTTCTGGCACAACAGCGCCCCTACTGGTAGTCAGTCATACTGGTGCTCATGAACACATACATAGGCACATACATAGGTGAACCAACACATAGGTGAACACGGACATTGCTGTTCCTTGGAGTGGTTGCACCACTCAAAAAAAAATAAGCTTCAGACCTCCCAAAACAAACTGATCCGACTGCTTCTCTGCCTAAAGCCCATGACCCACCTAATTCCAACAAACTTTACTAGGGAAAAGTGTGGGTCCCTTTGCCAAAAATGGGATTGTCAAAGGGGCCCTCAACACCTGACCAACTACTTCTTTAAAGTGAGTGACACCCACAGTAGTGGAGGGAGCAACAACGCTGGTACTGCTCAAATATAAAACTAAACATTCCCATTCTACTACTATGCAGTCAAAATGTGGAATGCACCGACACCGTCCGACCTGAGATCAGATTCTAAAAATGTCTTCTACATCCTGAGTTTTCTGAAAAAGCTATGTTTCTATGTCAGTCGTTCTTAGATTTTTCAAAAATAGCAGACCTACAAGCTCGTAGCGCACCACTCGGTGGCGTGCTATGAGCTTGTAGATCTGCTATTTTTCAATAGCTAAAGCATAACATAATGCGACACAAAATGGGTTAAGAAATGTGACTGTGGGCTTTGCAGTCCGGGCACCCAGGCTGCTAGGTGACAGCCTGACATTGTATTGCAGGTTCGAACCCCGATGACCATTGCTGATTTCCTATCAGTCTACTGTATAGAGGGTATGTGCATGACATCATCATCATACCCGGAAGTTATACGGGAACGCCTACTGAATGAAAAAAAAAACAGCTTATACATATAAACAGAAAGTCCCATCTGATTACATTAAACGACGATAAACTCACTTTGCCACTCGATTTGCTATTCACTTTATGCATGCGCAAACCCTCTACCATATCAAATAAAAGCAGAAAAAGCCTAAAAGATAATTGTATAATGTGTTATTTTTTATATGTTGTTATTTTTTTTATGATATATTGAATAACCCAACAATGGAAACCAGTACCCGGGACTTGTTTGCGTTATCCCTTGAACACTACTAAACCCTGGAGATTTTCACCCAGAAAATCGTTTGTGATATTCATAATGTTGCTGATCTGAGGTGGGTGGGTCCTTGGTTACCTTCAGGATGCTCTGTGACATCGTACATGGCATGTTTCCCTGTATCCCAGGAATTAGACCAAAGGAGAAGTTCCCAGTTCTCTATACATTATGCAGACTCCTAAATGTGCGGCTGGAGGTGTGCATGTGGGCGTGTTTATGCGGTTTCACTATTATAGAGGGTATGCACATAACGTACCTGGAAGTTATGCGGAAACGCCCACTGAGTGGCAAAAAACTACTTTCTGGCCTTGACAGTCCATTCATCCAAACAGAAAAGTCCTGTCTCATTGCATTAAACAATGTTAAACTCACCAACATTGCAGCTGTACGAAAAGCTTGAATTATCCTCTTTCCATCTAAGTTTTTGTTTCATAAAAATCCACCATAGAAACGTTATGAGCTACTTTCTGTCAAGAAATGCCCTGCATTTGTTTCCAATAACAACATTTTGCTGCCTCCTGCATTATGCAACATTTAGAAACAGGTGGTACGCAACATTTTGCTGCCTCCTGCATTATGCAACATTTAGAAACCGGTGGTACGCAGGACGGTTGAGTGATTTCCAACAAGCGCTTCCAAACTCCAACACTCCATGCTGCTCAATGTTTTGCCACTAAAGTCTAGCTGAGGGGGGGGGGGGGCGTGTCCTGATGGGAAAACCATGCATGTGCATACTCTATTGCCATCTTGCCCACACACACATTTGGAAAGCGCACAGCTGCAGAACATTCACAGGCCTAATCCTCATAATCCTCCAAGATCCTGCACTTCCCATTGCAGTCAGAACTGCAGCATCACTCCCAATCTTCCGCCGTAGCCTGAAAACCCACCTTTTCAGACTCCATCATGGCCCATAGCACTTACCCTAACCCCTTAGATAGCATTTCTGTTGGCTTAGATAGCATTTGACACAGACTTATAGCATGTTATGTAGACAGCACTATAATTGTATTGTATATAGTCATAGCACGCCATAGTACATATGTATAGCATAGTAGTAAATATGTATAGTTTATATGTATAGTGTATGTATAGTTTCATTATATAGATATTCCACTGTTACTTTCTTAGCTTACGCATGTTTCATGATATTGATAAATGCTCTATGTGATGTATTCCCATGCTTTTGTTCTTGCTTAAATGTAAGTCGCTCTGGATTAAGAGCGTCTGCTAAATGCCTAAATTGTAAATTGTAATTGATTCTGTGATTCAAATTTTCCTATAGTCAGCAGAAGTGAGTGTGTCCCCAGGTTGGCAGAGGGAGTGTAGTGCCCAGGATTACATTAGATAATCAACACTGGGTGAAAAAGAAATGGGTTACAAAATCGTGGGATAAAAATGTAAAGCAAAACAAAGAAAGTATTGAGTCTACCAAACCACACCACACACGGTGTTTTAGGGATAAAGGCTGGTGTCCGGGATAGGCACTCTGTTATTAGACCCAGTCTTCTTTACATTCCAACTTGGATGGTCTGCATTTTGAGCACTGAACATTCCCATATACACAACAAGTACTGATACAGAGTGTCGCAATCAAATTACTTGACATGTATAATACATATCGTATAACACATATCTTTGCTGTCGGGCCTAGACCTTGTTTTTTTTCTCTCTCTCTCCATTACGTCAACAGGAGTGCTGGATTTAGTGATTAATTACGCCAATAACGTCAACGTGAGTCTAAGGGTTAACACGTTTTCTGCCAGAACTTTCAAATGGATATGAAACTAGAGCACAATATCTGACTTGTTCTCAAAATTGTTTTTGAAAACATTTGAAGCGAGAAATAGACGACGCAGTAACCGGAAATTGATTCAATTTGATCAACATTGTTTTCCGAGGCAACCGTGTCCACCCAGCGCAACACTTTCATTACTGTAAGCAAAGAAATAGTAATAGTATTAACATACAAGGTTCCCCCCCCCCCCCCCCCCCCGACAGCAATGATATCACAGTGCTATTTCTCACCCAGTGGTGTGCTCCCCAATGTCTTTGTGCTCCTTCAGTAAGCGCAGGTGCTCAGGGTTGTTGACAGCCATTCCACTGCTCAGGATCTCAGCGTGGACGTTGTACTCGTTGATCATCGTCTTCATGCCGGGCATGCGTGTCATTCGCACCTGTGGATGGTTAGGAAAGCACAATGGTTGGGCGTCATTATCCTATTGACAAAACTGGCACCACATACCATTGGCACAGTCGTTTTTACACTCATCGTTGGTGCCTACTTTCCAAGATAAACACCTACCATAGGATCAACAAAGATGGTGTTTCCTAGGCTGAGAACCACTTTGGCCTGGTGCTGCAGGCCTCTTATCTTCTGGCTAATGGCTCTGGTGGCCTGCAAAGGGAAAAGATGAATGTTATTCATTCCATGTTATACTTTGTTGCGCATAATCATTATGTTTAAAAAATAGATATATAAGCTTGCATTATGTCTACATCTATCCTGGATGAGACATCTAGGATGAAATCTTGAAATCAGCAATCTTCATCCAAGGCCAATGTTGACAACATCGTTGTTGCACATAAAAAAAAACAATACACTGCCCCTGAAATTATTTTCCGTATTAGTTTTTTTTGTGTGTTTTCTGCATCATCTCATCTATGTCGCAGTGTGTTGAGATGTAACCTACGTTTAAGAAAGAAGCCTACAGGTTGAGGAATGCCTAGAAGCTAGAATGCACTTTTCTGATGGGGTAAGACTATTTGAGTGTGTGTGTTTGTGTCTAAATGTCAGCCACTATTTGGAGTTGGTGGTCTTTTTAAATGTGTCCAGCATTTAATACAAACTCTTTAGAAGTAAAAGCACCATTTTCTGTACCAATCATTTCTATGTTGGACATCAAACAGGGTCTACCCATCTCTTAAATGTTCATGTTGGACACCAATTCCATCCAATCAGGAGAGAGAACCCATTTGTCAGCTTTGATTTTATAGTGTTCCAATTCCAATCAAAAGTTATTCGTAGCCGGGATGCTGCAGAATACTATTTAACAGACAACCTACCTCAAACCCCAACCTAACCATAACTGCAAGCACGGAGAAGAGCATGTTCGCCAAACTTAACGCATGTTTGCCAACCTTAACCCGGTCGTTTTCCGCATGTCGGACCAATGACTGATCGGAAAAGCGCATGCACCCCGAAGTGGACAGTTTTTTTTCAATAGACACCAAATTTCTTGACCAAAAACAGATCTACAAGCTCACATCGCGTCACATTCGTGTTGAGAACTTGCAGATCGGCTATTTTTGGTGATTGTCTGTCACGGGCCAGCATGGTGAGGAGTGAGGATGCCTCATGATGCTACCCCTACAGGTTCACCCTTCAGCGAGAGGACTTTTTTCACTAATCGAATAATTGAGCTACTAGGGCTGTGACTTTTTTATTGGTTATGAATAAAGCGAAGCACTTAGGGTCAGACTCCTGACCTTAGGGTTCCAGTCGACCTCTTTGTCCACAGGTTTCACTCGGCAGACGATGATCTCCACAACCTGGGTAGGGAGGGTGTGGAACTGGGCTGGTAGATGGAGCAACTGGTAGGACTTCACCTCCTGCTCTCGGCCCTCGTCCAAAAACAATACTTTGACACTAAAAAACAGATGGTCCATTTTGTCTGGCACAGACGTCACTTTCACTCTGCGAGGGAAGACAAGGTTGGAAATGCAGAGAAGGTGAAAGGTTGGACAGGAAAGGCTATGGTGGGTTGACACTGAAGAGATTCATATAAATTAAAGGCGCTATAAGCAAGTCAAAATTTGTTTATTTTAATTTATTTTTTGGTATTCAGACAGCCAGCAATGAGTAAAACGCTCCCCAAAAAAATGTCTCTGACACATCTAGGGGCCACAATCTGCATTCAAAGATGTTCCTAGAATCTTTGCCATTGGTAAAAAAAAACAGGTCGAAATGACTAACCAATCAGGAAGTAGACAGGCGAATCGACCAATGACAAAGCTTCTAGGAAAATCTTTGAATGCAGATTGTGGCCCCTAGATGTGTCAGTAATTTTTCTTTTTTGCGTTTTACCCATTGCTGGCTGTCTGAATACCAAAAAATAAATAAAAGGTCAACATTTTTGACTTATTATTGCTTATAGCAGCTTTAAGTCAATAATATGCTAATTTAAACTAAATTAAACTAAACTAACTTCAAAATCAATTCAGCAACAAAGCGTATGCACTGCTTTCTTGAACATCCTGGGTTACTGCATTAGCATTGGGCTAAGCTTCGCTGCACTTTAGAACTCTTCCACTTACAGGGGTAGTTTTGCAAGCTTAACATGCAGCTGTGTGAGATTGCTCTCTGGTCACACCATGTGAGCTTGTATATCTGAGCGCAACCCATTTTCGCCTGACCAATGATGACATGCCCCAAATTGGGACACTAGGGTTCATGTGGTTAGAGGAATGCCACATAATGTATGATTTGTTATACTTGAGATCACACAATATCAAGTAATAGTTTTTCTTCAATAAACACAATATAGTGGTTATTCGGTCTTCATTAGAAGTGTTTGAGGAGAGGGCATACAGTGGAGTTCCATGCCTGCGCCGGTAGCTCTGTGGGGAGTCCATTACACGCAGGTGTGGTTCAATAAAAAAAGTACATAAGACTTGCTACATCTAATTTTGCCATATTGCATGCCTATCCTTTCGCCTGCGACAAAGCATGAAACTCCACGTTGCCTGTGCAGTCCCTCCAGAACTTGTGATGAGCCCTGTCTCTCCCTCAGCCACATGGAGCTGAACTTGACAACACAGGACCTTACAGTGGTGATCCAGAGGGCAATGCCATTTGCAAAGAAAATAGCATTGTCATTTTAAGAATAAAACAAAAAAAGGAGCACCCATGGTGAATGTGTTCAGCCTATCTGTTATTGTGTGCGTTGAAAGTAGAGATGCAACCGATCCGATATTATATCGGTATCGGCCTCCGATCCAGCTTAATTAATGTATCGGAGATCGGATTTGATGCCACCGATACACGCTCCGATACAGGAGGGGGACACGTGTTTAATGTTTACAGTCCGTCCTGCACAGACAGTGCAGTGAGCGAATCCAACCTCCAGTATGTACAGACTGCAAACAGACTATAGAAAAAAGCCCCACTAAGGTGCAATATGCAAGAGAATGGAATCACTTTAATACAGACTTAACAGTAATAAAAGTATAAAGTTTACCCGTCGTCGCACTGATCAGTCAAGTCACTGCAGTTCAGTTGTGTGGTGGAGCCTATCATCTATAGCTGCGTTCTGACATTGTTGATGAGATTGCTCTTGTAATCCATTCTTCTGCTATACATTTACTGCACACACGTGCTGTTTAGCGCTATGTGATTCAATCTTTGTAACTTTATTATTGCCATTGAAAAAAATGCTGCTGTGACGACGATGATGAAGAATAAGCGCGTCGTCGTCGCGGTAAAATCCGTCTTTATATAATTGGCTCAGTTATCAAACCATGACATTGTTGTCAGAAGCTCAAACACTGATTCAGATTGTAAGTGTAGTGCAATTCTTAAGACAAAGACAGAGTTTGCAAACTAAAGTAGCATAAACACAACACCAGCGCAATAACAAACGTCCTGAGGTATTTTCTCTCCCCGAGTTCTGTCGGTAAGGCTCAAGGCTTTTGTCACATGATAGCACAGCTGATTCCCCGCATCGCATTAGGGGTAAAAAAGGTACCACGTGTATATAGCAATAATAATAATTACTATTATTATTATTAACAACAAACCATAGAATGAATTAACAGGTTACATGCAGACATCACTTTAGGGGTAAATATTTACCTTTGCACATAATAATAATCCATAGTATTAATTAACAGGTTGCCATTCCCTTAAGGTTTACAGGTTAAACAGTTCATATTCTTATTTCTACAGGTTAAACACTTAACCATAAACATCCCCTCTTTGAATTTTTTTTTATTTATTTGTTTTGCTATGTAGCCTACAGCAAATATCGGATCGGCAAATATCGGATATCGGGAAATTTCAAAATGAATATATCGGATCGGAATTGAAAAATCAGTATCGTTGCATCTCTAGTTGAAAGATTTGCCAATTTTCCAGGAAATGTATAACACTAGTTTAATACATCTTATATGACAATAGTAAAGTGATGGTTTAAACTGAACCACAGTTGAACCATGTTGTGCAACCTCTGGTGGCATTAGGTGATTTGGGTTTAGGCTGTTGACCATTAAAGCACAGGTTCTGAGGACATTAAACCACAGGTTCCGAGGACAATCCGGTTTAAGAGTTTGAGTGACTTGTTCTGTAAAATGCCTGTTTAAACTAGTCTTTAAAAAGAAATCAGCTAAGCTAATGGCAAGCAATGACCAGCAATTATTAAATTCAGTCAGGGATTTAATCAATTTAGAAAATATACGTGAAAATTAACCAACAAATCTTGGTATGTTTTGCTTTGCATCTAACCTGTGATAGACCTCCTTCTCTTCCATTCCATAGAGACCTCCCTCCACCACTTCTTTGACCACAAGTTTCTCTGTAGCATAGTAGGAGACCATCGTTGATGCCAGGCTCTCGTAAGCGTCGTCCCGGTTCTTCACGATGCGCCCATAGAAAACTGAAGCAGTCTTGATGTAGAGGGGTAAAACCTTTTGGGGACACGAGCATAAACAAAATGGCTTTAGTGGAAAATTGTAATAGTAATTGTAATTGAGTAGCACGGCTAGGGTGCGGCAAGTTGTGCAGTAAGTACTGGGAGCTGATGAAGCTGATGGAGTGCGGAGGTGGAGCAGCACAACTACCATCTCCCAGGGTTCTAGCGTATTGTAACGGGGAGAGGCTAAACCAGGCTGCAAAATAAGCATATTTTAACTGGGAACTGCTGACAAGCAATTGTAGCCATTACATTAAATTTACAATTTAGGCATTTAGCAGACGCTCTTAATCCAGAGCGATTTACATTAAGCAAGAACAGAAAGCATGGGAATACATCACAAAAAAGCATTTATCATGAAACATGCGTAAGCTAAGAAAGTAACAGTGGGATATCTATATTATGAGACTATACACATAAACTATATATATACAAGTAAGACGCGCAAACGCGTGAAGCGAACGCAGCTCGTAAAAAACAACAACAATTAGAATAAATTACGTACTTTTTTTTTCTTTTTAAGTTTTCTACTGTGTGTGTGTGGTTGTGTGTGTGTGTGTGTGTGTGTGTGTGTGTGTGTGTGTGTGTGTGTGTGTGCTACAGCTGCGCCCTCTGGTGGCGGCGGGTGGTGTCACAGCGGGACAGACACACTGACACAGACAGACAGACATGATCTGCAGGGTCTCATAGTGCTCACTGCGTTAGCAACTACTATGCTATACATATGTACTATGGCGTGCTATGACTATATACAATGCAATTATAGTGCCGTCTACATAACATGCTATAAGTCTGTATCAAATGCTAAAGTCTACAGAAATGCTATCTAAGAGGGTAGGGTAAGTGCTATGGGCCATGATAGAGTCTGAAAAGGTGGGTTTTCAGACTACGGCGGAAGATTGGGAGTGATGCTGCAGTTCTGACTGCAATTTGACTCTGTTCCGTCCGCCTCAATGTAAACAGATTTTCTAAAATGCTCAGATTATTTTCCCAGATTGCGTTTTTTTTCCAAAACAAGTTTTATACAAGGCCTATAACCAAAGCACCAATGATCGCAGTTACAAAATGTATGTTTCGGGTGAAATAAATTACAATCGTGCGGCACTTTACACAGCCGTTGTTTACTTCCGGTTCACGCCCGGCCGGGACGAGGTGAAAGGACCGTGGCAATGGCAGAAGAATGGAAACCCATTTTACTTTAGAAACGTGCAGAACCACTCATATAGAGCACAGGAGTCAAAATCATGGTGAAAATGTGACATCCTTTTAGTTAAAACCGTAGTTAGACTTCTGTGCATAAGTTTATGCATGGTCCCTTCATTACTCATCTTGTGAAGATTGACTACCAACTAAGCATCACTTTTATGATCAGTCATATAATCATTTGAAATTTATTAGCAAGAAAAAGGCCTTACTAAGCAAGTCTTAAATGTACAGTAGGCTACAGACTAGAGATACGTTAATTACAAATCAAATCATGTGGCTCTCACTAGCCACATGGATACTGCATGGCTCCAATGTGGATCTTGGACTTTGTGTGGCCAGCCTGTGATGTCAGTAATCTGTGTCTAGGTTTCAGACTTTCGGCCCAATCCGAGCATCGACCAAAAAAGCTACATTTTAATTTTCGCTGTATACTTTCATAAATAGTGGAGGTACTTCTGTGGCCTACTGGCAGTGAGCATACAACGTTTGGATTAACTCTATACACAGGCTATTATAGATTGCTAGACTCATGCAGAGCCATGCTGTGAAGGTTTTTGGCAGAGGAACCAACTCAAGATCTCACCGTAATGGTTCCAGAATCTGGTAGCAGTGACTGATCAGTTGTGGAACTGAACCAGTGGCGATCCGGACACACATCACTGTCCCTGTAAGTAGAATACATCAAGTAATAATTTGCTTTAGCTTCAGAATGTTAACATCCATTTCAAATATGCACACTTTCGCTAGATCTTGAATGTATTGGTTTTGTTATTTTCTTGCGACTGACCGACAGACACCAAAGCTCTTGAGGTAGTTGCAGAGGGGCCTGTCGGTCTTCTGCTGCTCCTTGGCCAACATGACTCCCTCGGCGAAAGACAGAAGCTCAGGAGGCAGCAGGGCGTCCGAGCGCTTCAGGTAGCGCAGTACTCCCACCATGTGCCTGGCGTCCATCTCGGTTATGAGAAGTATTGACTTTGCAGGGGTGGTGTTCTCACCATGCTAAAATAATGGAAATAATGAGCCATCAAAAATGTTAGCCGAAAATACCCAATCTAGTTGTAGATCTATTTTTGGCAAAGATATTTGCTGTAAAGGTAAAGGGCAAGTACAGACATCTGCAGGACCCAAGTCAGCGAAGTTTAAAGTAGTTAAATAATGATTTGATATTTCAACTGAAGCTGCTGAGTATATTCTTACTTTGTCAGAGAGGTTGCGGAACTTTTCCGACATGGAAAAGAGAGAGCTGCCAAAGCGTTTGGGGGAAGTGGGAAAGCCATAGTGGATGACACACGTTGCATCTCTGACCCACAGTGCCTTCAGACAATCAGTGGTGGTCACTGCAGATCAAGAGAAGGAATACACCACAGATCATAAATGACTCTCTTACCGTGTTTGTAGTTGGATGTGCGGTTACTATACAGTATTATGCAAGGTATTGATTATGTTGTTACAAGCAAAGTGACCAACAGTAAAAAAGCATTTCACAGTTCTTACACAATACCAGAATTAAAAGAAACATCTCTTGTAAAATCAGAAAGCACAGCTGAATTCCATTCACTGAGGTTTATATACTGTACAACTGTGCAACTATTGATGGAATATGCTCCTATTTACCCAAGATGACTTGAGTGCCTGGTCCAATTTCCTTCCTCCACTGGTGAATAACAAAGTCGAATTGCTGGGTTAGCCCCTCATGAGTCTTCAGGCAGAAAGCAGATATCTTGCTTACAGCCTACAGAACAAGCAGATTGAGAAAATGAATATGATGAAACCAACTTTGTGTACTACTAGTACTGTAGCAGAGATGGTCATCAAGAACAAAAATACTGTACAAGGACATTCCCAAGATATGCACACCAGGTGTACTTCTGTACAGCATTTACGTGCAGGAGAATTAACTGTCTGATTCAGAATGAGCACTAAACGGTACATGTAACCTACTGCCAGTGTTGTTTTTGGCAGGCATTTTTTAGATTTAGTCAGTCTTAGTCTTTTGGAAAAATGCTTAATTAGTCTTAGTCAGTCTTAGTCATTTGGAAAAATGCTTAATTAGTCTTAGTCAGTCTTAGTCATTTCTATCCTTGATAGTTTGTCGACGGAAACTCCTAAGGGTTTTAGTCAGTTTGTCATTTTTGTAAAAGGTTTTAGTCCATTTTTAGTCAAATTTTTAAAAATGTCTTTAAATAAAATGTCTATAGCTACAGGTATTAATACATTGGCATTGGAATCAAGGTTGACAGGTTGTCATTGTCATATGAAGCTATAGGATTCCCTGCCTTCATACGACATGAAAAAAATAAAAATACAATGGCAGTCCCTCAGTCAAATGGTCACAAATATACCGGTATATAACTTCAACTGAGAGTTCAGATGCAAATAATAACATAAAAAAAAAAAGTATGATAGGCTATTTCATATACCGGTAATATCTAGGGATGCACCAAAAGGGAAATTCTTGGCTGAAACCGAATATAGGAAACAGTTGGCCGAAAACCAAATAGCCGAATACATCTTTGTTGTAAAGCTACCTGATTATGGCAAAAGACATGATTATGGCAAAACCCAATTTAAATAATAAACACTTATGCGTCCATTAAAAAACTATCTACCGGTAATTAATTGGAGGCTTTGTGATTAATTAATCTCAATTAATCACATTTTAATCGCATATCAATAGGCCTATTTGACCTGAACAGTGAGCTTTTTTTCTACATAAGCATAGGCAATAAAACTAGTAATAATAATAGTGATAATAATATTATTTATATAATGCTTCTCTGAGTACTTAAATACACTTTTCAAGGAGAACATGAGAAAACAAATAAAAACAACTTTATTAGAGAAAAACTAAGACTATGGAATAAAATAAATTAAAGTGAAATGAGATAGCAATATTCCAGAGGTGGGTTTGAATCGGGTGGAAGCTGCTGCCTGATATCACTGCTTGTGCCCGTGGATGGGAAATAAGATTTAAAAGGCTATGGAAGCTTGGATGAAAGCACAGATGTGTGCAATAAAGTTTTGTCATCCCTGTGCATCCCTTCTGCTGCTCGTGTGTTGTGAGTCTGTCGCTGGACTCTCAGTCGCTGCCTGCTGATGCAACAGATGCATAGTTAAAGAGCGTCATAAGCATGCACCCTTCCTGCGCTGGAAGTAGCAGATCTACAAGTTATCTACCCGTCGCAATGCACAGCGCTTTGGGCTTGTACATCTGTGATTTTCCCGCAGTTTACTTGAATTATATCGATTCACAACTTTAGGACCCCTACAAACTTTGTTTCGTCAATTCACTAACATTTTCGTCTAGCCTCGTCTTGTCAACGATAACACACACACGTCTCGTCATCGTCATCAAACAGATCTACGGTATTTAGCTCGTCAGCGTCAGTCTTGTCCCGAATTATTTTAGTGTCGTTCGTTTTAGTCCGTCTTAGTCCTGGAAAAAGGGGCGTCGTCATTTACGTTATCGTCAGTCCTGACGAAAACAACACTGCCTACTGCAACACCCCAAACCATTCATGAGTCCCGTGCTCATCTGTATTTACAGACTACATGTTTTTCGCTTCACACAGTTTAGTAAGTTAAAGCTTTTCCCCACCTTGAATACATGTTCAACCTCCTGAGCAGAGCTGCTGATTATGAGGGTCTTCTGGCCTACGTCAGGGTGGACATCCAATGCACCTACCAACGCAGTGGTCTTGGCGCTCTCAAGACACAGGATGTTCATCTGTTAATATGAAAGAAACATATAAACCCACGTTCATACTCATTACTAGTTGGATGTTACAATGGTGTAATGCACTTAGTTTCTGGATTAACTAAATAAATATTGCAATATATTCAAAAACAATATGCAGGGATTGCCCAGGAAATTAACTTTATAAATGGAGAGCGTGAAAAAGGCAGACTGACCTGGTGCACATTGCCATAGAGAGCGGCCTCCTCCATGACAGTGATGATTATACAGGGAGAGGTCATGTAAGTGTTCAGCAGGCTCTCCATGTGACTGCTCCAGTGTTTCCCCACAGCCACCATCTGCTTGGGATAGAAGATCCGCTCCTCACTGGACGTCACCTTCTGGAAGTGCTGCAGGATGGTGTGCATCTAAGATGGTAGAATAATGGTTTGTATCAGTTCAGGAGGAGCACACACACACACACACACGTCCAAAAATCTGCATCCACCGTGCCGGATAACAGAGACAAAAATACAAAGAATCCGACGGAGTACAAAGTTTCGACCTTTCATAGGACTTCATCAGGTACCTGACGTAGACCTACGAAAGGTTGGAACGTTGTACTTGTTTGACCGTGTGGGAATTCTCTTCCTCGTGTAATGTGGCACAGTTGTTACACACCCTGAAAGATCACATGGCTGATAACGTCGACCACAAAGTTGAGAATACTTCACACATATTCACGATATCATGCAGTGCATAATAAGGAACATCGTTACTTGATGTTCTCACCTCATCTGGTGCCTGGGAGAGGAGCATGTCTGCTTCATCAAGCACCAGGTGACAGAGCCGCAGGAACAAGCGCAAGTGGCAGGCCAGCAGACGAGCCAGGCTGAAGGGTGTGGTCACGACCACCTGGCCTGGAGGTATAAGTGATGCAAAGGTTTAAAGCAGAGGTGGGCAGCCATGTATTTGTGATCTACTGGGGTGTGTGCGCATGTGTGCGTCTAAGGTTTGATTTTATTCAGTTAGAGCCATATCCAAAATGGCTAGTACAGCTGCAGCATACCCATACAGTAACAGCATAGCCATAAAAATAACTGAATTTAGTTTTTTCCGTTTCGCTTAGTGGTTCCTAGAAGTACTATTCGTACTAATAACCATCCATTATTACAAACAAAGGCTACATCTGCAAGGACATACACAGCTATCTGCTAGGACCTCTTTAAGTTTGTGGTTAAGGTTGAGGCTGCATTATGGGAGTTGAGGCAGCATTATGGGATATAATTATATTACAGGACATTTTGGCTACATGTGGACAGTGGTGTGAATGCCAACAGAGACAAATAATCTTACAGTTTCTAGGGATCTTGGTAGCCATGGCTTCTTCTTTTCCCACACCCACCAATAGAACCATGGGATGGAGGGACTGTGTACCGTGAAGGTCCTCCAAAATGTCATATATTGTCTGGGCCTTTTCCCAGCCATGACACAAAATCACTGCAAGAGGCTGGACAACAGGACAAAAGGTCAAAGTGAAAAAGCAGGAATAAATAGTCATTTAATAATATAACATACAAACGATAGTCCAGGTAGGTGATATCTAAAGGACAAAATCTAACCAGATGTGTACAAGTATTGATTCCAAGACGCAACACGATGTTGAAGAGGATTCTGAATGGATACAGTGACATGACATAACCAATTATAAACCATTAACAACGATGTAAACTGCCGATCAACTCACTCGTCACTCACAATAGCAACTAGCGGATCTGCACAACAGACGGACAAGGCCTCAACAGATCTACAAGGTCACAACACGTCGCAAAGTGATGCACCATATGCTTGTAGCTCAGTTGTTTAATTGTGTGTGAGCGACATTGTCGAACGGTGAGGCTCCAATCAACTGAAGCTACGGGAACCTAAACCAGATACAAGCATGACACTTTCAAAGAACATGGCATACAGTAATGCACAGAGCATCTTTGTACAGGACGTTGTGATGTACAATGTGATATCTGCATGAAGAACAGATTGTGAAGAGAGTCATATACTCACTCCTGCTTTATGTGTGAGGGTACTGTAGAGAGTGGAAAGCTGCACGTGAGCAAGGAAAGGTGGGATGTAGTTCATGGGATCATCTGCAGTGTTGGATATCAGCATGGTGTCACAGCCGCGGGCCACTGCTGGCCAACAGTAGCTCTCAGACACAGATGGGCCTGCATATTTCTTTCTCGTCAGGATCTGAATAGAGGGGTGTGCACCAACACACAAGTACACAACATGATAAGCACATGGTTGCTAGACAACTAACCAAACTGCTTTGAATTTTAAAAGGTTCTTGTTAGTTTAATCAACAATAATCAAAGCCTGTTTGGGCAGATGTCGTTTCGAGCTTCATGCAATTGACCTTATGCACACCGCAGCCATGTTGCCAGCAAGGTGGTAACTAGGTGCAATTTCCCATTGACAGCCCACATCCAAACAGAAAAGTCCTATCCGATTGTATTAAACGTCAAACTCAACAACATTGCAGCTGTATGAAAGGCTTGATCTGCAAGTGTTTGTTTCATAAAAATCCACTGTAGACTTGTTATGAGCTAAATCATCAAATTTCTTGCAGGAGTTTTTTTTCCTAAGTATTGGAGTTTGGAAGCACTTGTTTTTAGTAAAGCAACCTCCTGCGGCTTCCTGCATTATGTGCAAATTCAAAACAGGTGGTACGCAGGGCTGTTGAGTGATATCCAACGAGCACTCCCAAACACTGACACAAAAAAATAACCTGCACAGAATTTCACAGGAAGTAGCTCATAACATGTCTAGTTGTTGAGTGGTGCAACCACTCCAAAGAACAGCAATGTCCATCCATATGCATGTCCCTATGTTTAGAGTACCAACAGGGGGCGCTGTTGCACCACTCACTTCAGAATGGTTTGATTTTTGTTTGTTTTTTCAAGCTTTCCGTACAGCTGCAATGTTGGTGTGTTTGAAGTTGTTTAATACAATTAGATAGGACTTTTCTGTTTAGATGAATGGGAAGTTGCATCTAGTTAGCACCTTGCTGGCAAGATGGCAGTGGTGTGAATAAGGTCAATTGCATCAACAACAAAAAAAAATGTTTAATGGAAACGATTATGATGTTTATGAAAAATAATTGTGATTAGGGGATTGTGTAATAATTGTAACATGACTAGCCACGTCTGCATGGCGGTGGGCAGGGTACTTTACACTCATGTCACTCCGACACACCACATTGTTAGCTTGAACCAAGTCAAATATAGAATAATAAAATAAAAAACAGAACAAAGTCACATTAAAACATATTTTACCCTGCGGACAATGTCCGTGATGGGAGCGTTGGTCAGACTGGTGCAGGGGTCCACAGTGAGGACAGAATGTACCAACACATCATTGCTGCTGGGCTCACTGGGAACAACCTGGAGATGGACACATAATTTAACAACTTTATTTATTTTAATTTAGGGTAGACAATTAGTTTAGTCTCCACCAGGCCGAAGGCATGGGGAGAGATAGCCCCTCTCGGAACCCTCCATAAAGCTTTTCTGAAATTTGGATGTCACTTTATGTAGGGTCCCTGTGCGTATCTATATTTTCGTATGGGAATTTTGGAATGCGGACATAAATATGCTCGGTAACATCGTATCTGCGGCGTTTGACGGCTTTTTTTGTTTGAGTTATTCTGAATTCGTGAACTATAAGTACCTATACATACCGCTGCGAATATCTCCTGTGGCGCGGAAGCCGTTAAGTATTTTTAATCTTTGTTTGACCGATTTGGTCGCTTTGATTCTTCTTGTTTATTGACATCCAATTGTACCGCCTCCCGATGTGCGGTTGGCTTGTGCCAGCTACGTTCCTGCCTCTGATCTGCTCTGTCATAGCTATAGCGCCACTAGCTAGCCAGATAGGCGGTACAATGAGGTGTCAATAAACAAGGAAGGAAAAGAAGAATCAAAGCGACCAAATCGGTCAAACAAAGATTAAAAATACTTAACGGCTTCCGCGCCACAGGAGATATTCGCAGCGGTATGTATAGGTACTTATAGTTCACAGATTCAGAAGCCCTCAAAGGAAAAGAAGCCGCCAAAGAGCGCAGAAGGAAGTTTCCGAAGTTGTTTATGTGTATTTATGTGCGCGTACCCGGTGGCAGGGTGGAGCTGGAACAGGACCCCATGCTATCTGGGTCGTCAAAAAAGTCAGAAACTTCAGTAGCATTGGGTTCTGCTTGTAGGGCTAGGGGAGAGAGTATGTTTTGCACTCAGTCAGTGTGTGCGTCCGTCCGTCTGTGTGTGTACAGCTAATCTCTGGCAACAAACCCGGTTGATGCCAAATTTTGCACAAACTGGATGCCAACAAACCTCTGCCCCAAATTTTCCAGAACAGCCTGTTATAGCGCCACCAAGAGGCCGACTTTTGTAAAACACATTTTTTGATATTACTCCACCAGATTCTGTCCAAGAATTCCGCAAATCGTTACACAGTAACTCTATAGTCATGTGTTCAAGACTGATATTTAATATTCCATCCTAATTGGCTAACATTGGCTTTCAAAGTTTGCAGGATTGGCCCGTCTTGAACAAAAAGCATCAAATCATGAACGCAGCTTGCAATTTACGTGAAAACCTTCACAGACTTTCCTACTAGGCTGAGGAATATATCCCACCCTTTTCACACTGGCCTGTTATAGCGCCACCAACAGGTGGATTTTTGCAAAACACATTTTTGGAGCAAAATGCCTCAAATCATCCAATTGCCACCCAAGGCATAAGAAGAAATGGCACCCTTTTCACATTGGCCTATTATAGAGCACCGCAGTCTGACGTCAATATCGGTAGAGGGTACCAAGTCCACTGGTTCATGTACTTTATTTGTAATCTCCATAAGGGGATTTTAGATCACCTAAAACTGTGATTGAAAAATAAAAAATCATAATGGAATCAGGACTGTGGGTGATTTATACAGCAACAACAGTGTATTATAACATTTTCAACAATTGTCAGCCAAGTTTAATTTACGTAACCATGACCTCTTTAAATATCTTCAAATTAGACATTGGATTCAAGCAAAATCCATAGATTTCCCGATTATTCCGGAAAAATCTCCCCTGGAGGATCACAGGTTATGTCACTTCAACTAAAGGATTAACTTCCTCCATATATACCGGTAGTATTCTAAACAATAATTTACCAATTTACAATACATTGAACATCAAACATAAATGGGAGACAGACTTGGGATTAGGGGTGGGCGATATGGACAAAACTTTTATCACGATATTTTTTCAAGCTTATCACGATACACGATATTATCACGATATTTTCGCGCGCGGTTTTTTATGGTTATTTTTCAAGTTACTTAACAGTACAAGGTAACAAAAATTTAAGAAATACCATTTAGACTGTATTTAGACATTTAAATACCATGAGAAACTCCTCATCGGTATGTGCACGAGCACACACACCCCACACTATTATAATGTAGCTGTCAGCAGAAACCGCTTGTTGTCATTTTTTTATATTTTATGTCTTGCAAATGTATGCTCTACCATACTATAGCATCACACAAAAGCAACAGAAATAGCAGATCCGCAAGCTCTGCTTATCGTCTCTGTCGGTGGAAATCCCATATAGGATTCAAATTCAAAAAGGGCTAAAGTAGCAGATCTACAAGCTCAAATCATGTCACTTCACTCACACATCTCGTGCTTGTGGATCTTCTACTTTTGCTGCTTTTGTGTGACGCTGTATCAGTGATGTAAATAGGTTTTCAAATATGGGTCCCGGGATGCACAGGTGGTCATTCAAATGATTCCCAAAAAGTTGTTATGAGTCCCATTTGGCCTTTAGTGTGGTCAACTTTTTGAGGGCACAAGGCCAAGTGCCAGGGCATGAAGGCCATCAATTAAAACAATGATTTTAAGTCCCCGGTCATCATTATTTTAGCTTAAAAGGTTAAGGATGATTAATTTTTTATTTATTTAAAGGCGAACATTGGTTCAGAACAGTGCTTCTTAAATAAATAATCACAGCTTTAAATAACAAAATATAAGTAGCTACTGTTGTAAAATATTGTAAACATGTCTGTAACATGGGGTCCCAGTGCAGAGATGAAAATCACAATGAAAAGGCCTATAGGACCCTGTCACCCTATAGGCTAATTCATATACATTTAATTTGGGGGTCCTTGAAATTCCTGGATAAGTCCTTGAAATGCCTGAAGAAGGTCAGTAGAACGAAAGCTTGCCAAAAATAAATTGATTGTGCGCAGATCTGAGTGTGCGGAGCTTCCCTTTATTTTTTCTCTTATTCCCTTTGTGGCTCCAGCACCTCTCTAAAGTTTTTTTCAGCGGATGAGCGGTGGTTCCTTTTCTATTGGGGTCCTTGAAATTAAAATGGCTGAGGATCACTGGATTAAACTGAGTTAATTCACAGAAAATACATTCATTTGTATAGCCCTATGTTTCTGTTCTGCCTCGTCTGTTTTTGTTCTGATATTGTCACAACTGTGATTGATATGTTCCTTGTTTTTACCTTCTAACTTTGTTTCTTAAGGTGCTTTATAAATAACATTTCATTTTACTTACTTACATAACTTTTGAATGAGGGCTTGGTTTAGAAAAGATTATTTTGTGCTAAAGTAATACATTGAATAACATGTAGATGTTAAGGCTAAACTGGCATATGGCATTGTGGGGGTGCAGGACTGAGGACTCTGGAGATAAATCAAGTGTAAAAAGCATTTTGTACACTTGTGTGCTTATGAACATTTACCACGTTATGTCCGCATTGATACAGAAATTAATGATTATTAAGCGAGCGACGCGTGTACAGTGAGCGGCGCGTGCTCTGGTGCTTGGCTACTAGCTGTGGCCAGCCTAACGCCAGGGCTCCACCGGGCGCGTTGCGTCTCCGTCGCGTGCGTCAACAAACGAACCAGTTCAATTTTAATGGTGACCCCTTCATTGATTAAAAGGGGAACATTCTGTGATGGTGACGGAGACGCGATGCTGATGCGCCCGGTGGAGCCCCGGTGTTACGGACAATTTACTCTGTAGCGTAGCAGACGATAGCGTGGTAAATGGTGGTGGAGGAGTCCTGCAGTCTATGCTGTTGTTTTGTGAGTTTATATCCATGAAGACGAGTCACGTTGGTCTTAACACACGGGCTCTGTCTGTGTGACAGACGTGGAGTTCTTTTTGGGAACTATAAACACGTCGCCCTTCCTCGACATGTTGAGCTGTTTACTACATGAGGCTACAGCTCAGCGCAATGCTGTTTCCCTCTGCCTAGAAGAAAGGGGGCGGGGACTTTGGGAGTGCTGAGAACTCAACAGAGTTATAAGCAAACCACGCCGTCCATTGGGGTGCCGTAGCAACGTGTGGTTAGCTTGTAGATCTTTTATTTTTTGTGAACGAAACCGTCGTACTGCAGAAGTAAAAATTACGGCATAGAACTGCATATATAGAGTGTGCATTCACTGTCTGATGCAGCACATTTATCGTGATGAAAACGATAACTCTAAAAAGCCATATCGTGGAGACGTTGTATCGTCCCGACGATAATTATCGCCATATCGTCCACCCCTACTTGGGATGCACTTATGATGATGTGGATTGGGAGATCATTTTAGAGAGCTCAGAGGGTTCTGATTTCCACCAAACAGACAGATGCAATTTAAAAAAATTCACAGAACTTACATTACCCCGCTCAGGTTACACAAGATTGATAGGAGCATTTCCCCTATGTGCCAAAGATGTAAGATAACAGAAGGCTGCCTATTACATAGGTTATGGAACTGCCCACTTCTGATTGATTACTGGAAGTTCATCATGTCTACCGTCTCTGATATCATAGAGGTTGAAATACCACATGATCCAAGAATTTGGTTACTGGGTGACGTTACATTGATCAACACAAATTATAACAAAGAATATTTTGTGTTACTCGCCAGTACAGCTGCGAAGAAAATCATCTTGGTTAATTGGAAATCTGAAAAATCACCTTCACAGAGACACTGGCTGAATGAGCTTTCATCATACTGTACTCCTGAAAAGATACTGTACAATGTAAGAAGAAGGCCTGCTACTTTTGAAAAGATATGTGGTAGGTTGTTTGAGGTTCTACCTTCAATATCTCCTCTGGGTTGATTTAGTTTTATTTATATTGTTATTTTCATTTATTTATCAGAGTTGTCAAGTGGTGTGTACAATACAGAGTAATGAGAGCTGTGTAGTTTACCTTTCTGGGGGTGGGTGGGGGGGTTGTTTTTACTGTTTTGTCTTTTCTTTTTTGAGTTTGTCTTGTTTAAAAAATCATGATTCTGTAATTCATTGCTGTAAATGATGTCTGCATCATCAATAAATAAATATTTAAAAATCATCGTGGCCATTTCACTCATATGGATACTGAGAGAAAACTCTATTGTTACTGCTAGTAAATTATTCACAATGCTTATATGAGACGATTGTAAGATGACCCCGGAGATGAGTGAGTGACGTCAGGACTTCGGTGCACTATAGCGCCACCAGGAGGCCACAACCTGACCTAGTCTGGTGGAGACCTGTGCCCCAAGGGGCACTTTTTCTAGTTTACCCCTTTTTCGACCCAATTTAGTCGTTATGGTAATCGATTCGGCCTCCCCACAAACATTTCTGTGTCATCACTGCTGTTGTACCACTGACTCACCTGCCAGTGAGGAGCCCCCATCAGGAGGACATAGAGCCTTTCTAATGCTCCCGCCCCAAAACTCCCTGTTGACAGGGCCCTGCTTGCCGCCCCAGCCCATAGGAGTACATGCAATGACCAATATGTATCCTCCCTAGTCCCTCCCTCCAGAAGTCGGATTGCGCAACCGCGCTGCCGTTCACTTCCCTTTATACAGGCTGAACGGCTCTACGGAGCTCTCCATGGTTAGATAAAATGCACGATGTTCGGAGGTCTTTGCTGATTATCCGGTGATCTAGATGGGAACATTAGTGCTTTCTAGAGCAAGGATGGCTTAATTTCAGCTTGCTAGCATTAGATGGGTTAACAACTTGGCAACTCCCAATATCATTAAAGGCCAAGATCTTTTTTAAATCTAAAAGCCAACCAAATGCCACAATGCAAAAAAATAAAAAAACAAAGAAAAAGAAAATGTGTGAAGTGAGCGGTGCAACTATACATTTATTGTGTTTATTGGGTGTTAGCAGCTCCCATGCTAACTAGTAGCTACCCTCATGAGACAACACCACCGCCATCCAGATCGGGTGGACGCTGCCGATATCACTTTGCTTGTGCCCGTGGATGGGAAATAAGATTTAAAAGGCTATGGAAGTGTGGATGAAAGCACAGATGTGTGCAATAAAGTTGTGTCGTATCTGCGTGTGTATCCTGTCTGACGACAAGTGGTTTATAATTTATGCTGCTTGTGTGTTGTGACTGTCGCTGGCTGCTGATGCAGTTAAGAGCGTCATAAGCATGCGCCCGTCCTGCGCTGGAGCAGATATACAAGTTATCTAACCGTCGCAATGCACGGCGCTTTGGGCTTGTACATCTGTGTTTTTCCCGCAGTTAGTTGAATTATATCGATTCACAACTTTAGGATCGAACCAACGTCCGATGCAGATGCTATTTTGACCAATCCAGACACACGTGCATCGATGTAGTCGCATCGTTCATGTTAAAATTGATTACAGATTCATAGATATTTTTTGACACCACTAGTAAATAGCCTACTAGTTTCCCTATTCATCGTACGATTGATTACAAGGAAGTTTAAGTGGGCAACATTACAATGCACATTGTGACGGTTTAATTTATGTACTAAAAGTGATGTGTTTATGATGGAGAGAGTACTTGCCTCATCATCTGTTGAGTCTGTATCTTCAGCGTCTGGAGGATTCAGTGGAGCTGGATTTAGCCACTCAGCAAGTCTGAAATCCAAAGTAAAAATCTGTCTGAAAATTTCCATTCCAACATATGACTCAGTATTTCAAAAGCCCTCTAGATTGTTAGTCAGAAAAACATTTTATTTTATGTCAATATATGGGTCTCAACACAGGACACTTTAACAGTTTGACTGTTTTACACGCTTAACCCGCATTTTAATCAACCCCCCTTCACTGCCGAGATTGTTGTATTACCTTTAGAGCATACGCTGAATTATTTGGGCTTTTAATCCGCGAAAATCCAGCGAAAAAAGCTCCCTCGGTATGTTGTGATCCGAGCGTATCATCCACCATCTTGGTGCACCCGGAAGACGCACACAAGACTCGTCTCAATGAGGCGTTGCACCCCATGCATTTCCATTGGCCTCAATTTCCCAGAAGCCCTAGCAGCCCACAGCATGTGACGATTTCCGGTTTCGTCATCAAAGCGAATGCATCTAGTCTCTATCTCCGCGACGAAGACGGATTTTCTTTTTATTTATTACAATACAGCGGATTAAACACATAAAACAAAAGGCGGGTATAGCGGGGTTGGCAGCGACAGTAACCTGGAGTAATCCATTCCCGGCACAGAAACTTTATTATGAAAACGTGCATTTCCCGTCAGCTAGTTTGTCACCCCAGGCATGACCACCCGCTGCCACCCTTAGATCTCCAAATATGGAGCTGACCTGTTCTGACATTCCATATGTTGATCTGACCTCATCAAACCCTGTACACTCAAGACACGACCCATATAGAGTATGGCCAGTACAGAATTAATTCCATATGTTGATCTGACCCCCCATGCCAAAGTGCCAGCGCTCGCACATCAGTTTGCTGTCAGCCAGGCAGATGCGTGCACGCGACCTTGTCCTCAGGCATCTTACTGGTGTGTGTGTGCGTGTATATAGAATGTATTACATTCTTTAGCTTACTCTGACACCTTTTTGTTAATTTCATACAATAGTGGGAGCTTACCGTTTACAGGCGTACATGTCCTCAGAGCATGGCTTTGTGTACATCTCTTGATACAGGCTTTCAACTAGGTTGGTGGGAATGCTGGGGAGCATAAGGTGTAGAAATTGGGTTAGTGCACATGATTTTTCTCACACTTAGACTAACAATGGATGCCAAAAACAATGGGAAAATTGTCCATTTGTGCATTTTTATATAAAAAGTCCATCAAATCTTCCTTTGAACAAAAACGTGACGACATGTCGAGCCTCAAATGAATCTTGATTTCATTCACCCGTTTTATTCCCATCTCAATGAATATTGTATTGGTATGATATGAGACAACATATCTTCTGGAAATGTGGAGACCATAATATTGATGATATGCACACGGCTGCCATCTTGCCAGGTGCAACTTCCCATAGACAGCCCATTCATCCAAACAGAAAAGTCCTATTTAATTGTATTAAATAACGTCAAACTCACCAACATTGCAGCTGTACGCAAAGCTTGAATTATTGTCTTACTATCTGCAAAGTGTTATGAGCTACTTCCTGTCAAGAAATTCCTTGCAGATGATTATTTTTCTAAGTGTCAGAGTTTGGAAGCACTCGTCATCAGTAAAGCAACCTCCTGCATTATGTGCAAATTCCAAACAGGTGGTACACAATATGGGCTGTTGAGTGATAGTCAACGAGCACTTCCAAACTCCAGCAAATATTATAATTATAATTGTTACGGGGGCTTTGTTACAAATCACCCGTGGCTTCCTGTGAGGTTAGGGTTTGGGATAGTGTTAGTAATGGTCAGACTAACTGTAGGTCGAACCAATGCCACGCTACCGTCGACCGCCCCACCGGGTGCCTACCTCGTAATGGCTATGCCTTTATCAAAGAATTCCTGGCTCGAGCCTGATCCTAGACTGGGCCTCCAATAAGACAACAGGAACTATGCAACTCCATATTTGAGCTAGACTGATCAATATGTCAGTACTTCTGCCAGTCTGGAGCAGTGTGGAAAACCACATATTAGGGCAACATTTAGGTGGGGCAACCAGCCGGGCAGAGATACACACCTGAGAACGCAAATCTGAGTTTAGCGCCCCTTTCTCATCGACTATAGACAAAGTAAACCAGTTTACTTCAACTTCCAGTTGAAGTTCACAATCATTAGTGATCTTACTTTGTGTCTGGAGGTCCAAGTTCATTGCTGGAGCAGCACATGGGGTCATCCTTCGACAGGTCACTCTTCATAGACACACAGCTGGGTGTTGGGGACTCTGGTCTCTGGTGAAGACTTCTGAAATAATAGATTCCGCACAGTGGGTGTCCGGGTCGGTATCAATCTCCCCAAATAAAAACGGTACTACTGTGAAATTACCCATTGAGCAAAAGTGTGAAAACAATGCCAACATGACCTACTCAGCTTTGGCATCCTGCCATTCAGTCATCATAGATTCCACAGGACTGCTAAGCAAAGGTAAAATGGAGCCATGCACTCCATTGTCTTGCAGGCCATCACCAGCGTTACTTTCTTCATTGCTGAAAAGACAAAATATACTTGAGCACCACCTTTGTACAAAAGGATTTACCATATTTATAGTAGTAATAAATCCCTATAACTTACAATTTTGTATCCCCCTATAACTTGTCCCCCTTCACTTTTCTTTCATCTTACCAGGGAGCTGCAGGCATGTGCGTGTCAGTGACAGTCTGTCCCTCATTCACTGCTCTGTGGTCCTGTGTCATGCTTTCATCCAGTGTATCATTCAGCTTCACATTCAAATTTGTCTAGAAGCAATTCAGTGATTTAAGAGCAAAGTGTTTTACACAACTTGCATTTTTAATGAATGAAAATATCGGCACAATCACTAACAGTAATAAAAATGTTCAATTCATTTTAGTATCGACCTTCACTTCCAACTGCAGGGCCTATCCTGCAAAGAAACTACCCCCACTTAAATGATACATTATACCTTTAATATACAGAAAGAATACACAAACTTACATTGGGAACTGCCTGTCGCCTTGACCCAGTCAAAAATCTGAACAATCTGTGTAGAAGATAAAATTCATGGTTTCATTTCCAGCATGAAGAATACATAAGAAAGAAAAAGAAAACATGAAATCAGATTTACAGTACCTAGATATATTCAGGTTATTGGTCAGAGCGGCAAATAGGGAAGCATCAGTGTCGGCAGTCTCTGAACCATCACTGTGAAGGAAATCATAAACACCATGCATTGTAACCAATACCACATGTGAAAGAAATTGGCCAGCTACAAGCCATCACCCCTAGGGCATTGCCCTATTAAACGTGGTAAGAATGATCAGTAGATCGATCACTCCAAAAGGATGTTTAACTTGTGGGTTAACTTCTGTGGGTACATTACATAATAATGGAAATCAAAATAAATTCTGGCGACTTAAATTCCTGCACACTCGAGCAAACTCCCTTAATCTCAGTATTGAATAGCGAATAGTGATAATAAAGTAGTAAGGTCTACTTTATTATCACCTTTATTATGACCACTGCATTTGACTGATCCTAAATTATTGCAGGCACAGTTCATCACCCTGGCGGGGAACAACTCTAGTTTCAAGGGAGTGTCAGTTGCAGGGGCGTTACTAGTGCTAAGCAGACAACGAGCATGTGTTGGGGCCCAGAGGCAAGGGGGGCACTGTAAAATAAAATTATAAATGCATACAGAGTGTCGGGGGCACTCGCTGATCAGCCTGCGTCAGGGCCCACTGACATCTAGTTACACTTCTGGTCAGGTGTATGTGCTAGGATAACTTGCATTATTTTAACAGTGCCCGAGTTGGGCACCGGCCTACTCGGGAACGATGCAAATTGGGAATGCATGCCCCAACCTGATATGCAATACCCGGTATACCCATTGTCGGAATATGTGGAGAATGTGTTTAGAGTCCACACAGACTGCGAGTGGACTAAAAGTAATCAATGTCAGGTGTGGTGAATTTGCTGAATCAAGCTTAAGCTAGGATTGTTTGCAGAACCAAAACAAAATTATACGATGTATGTGCCTATACGATTTATGTACCTGTGTAAAAGAAAGATCACATTGAACCTTGAATGAACCCAACATGCATTCATGTATTCTGGTATTGGAGGTAGCATGAGTTCTCTCCCATACCAAAAGTATTGTATATATTGAATAGAAAAAGTCACCTGTCAATGTCAGAAATATTGGTGGTTGCATCTGTGGGAGAAGTGCTACCGAATACTTTCCTTGGATCCATGGGCCTCCCGGAGGACTTAGTGTTTTCCTCTGGGCTCTTCTGAAAAACATAATAGCATTTAAAAGATATTGACAACTGCACAGTTCTTAGAGCTATGAAATCAGCTATATGCCTCACCTCTAGCAACATGGAGTTTGTGAACTCCCATGGTCCTGAGCTGGTAACTGTCATCTCTCCATTTTCTAAGGATAAAAAGAGATTGAGATTGTATAATTCTCAAACTCTAGATAGGCTACCATGAGTAGGCCTGTTCACGATAATTGTACATTTTCAAACATATCTGAAATAGCAAATCTACAAGTTCAAATTATATTTGGACTTCTCAAAAAGTCACACATTTTCTGTCCTGTGCAACTTTTGTGCAACATTCAATGCCAAAAACAATCACAATTATTTGGAGAATTAATAACAGGCACCATGTCCGAGTGGAGTGATGGGTGAGGATAGTCTGACAGGGCAGCAGTTGTTGGAGAGGAACGTTTTGGTATCGCAGTAGATGTCATGTGTCAAAAAGGCAGGCGACTTGTTGTCCTGGTTGCCGTTGACCATATCCCTGGAGTAATATGCAAACTTCTTGGCCACGAGCTCATCATTCACATAGATCTGGAAGGGGGAAGAAAGGAAGTGGATTACTTTTAAAATGCACACACCACAATTCTTAAGGTTTTTAGTGTTACTATGGAGTGGTTCTCTACTACAGTAAGGTACTACTAGTAGTACTACTATTAATATTAGCAGTAGTCTACTACTAATATTATATTAATAGATATCACACATTAAGTCTGCTTTCTCATTATTCCATTAACCGGAATGGTTATTGATAGCAAGTAATGGATAAGTGCAGTCCTAAATGTGTGCAATACTTTACTTTGACATCCTTGATGCTCAAGTAGAGCTCAATGGCAGTAGATTCAGCTTGTGTTTCATGCAACACTGCCTCAGTCTGGGTAGAAGCTTCAGGATAATAAACAATTATCAGCTCAAGCAAAAAAAAAAGAACATGAAATTAGTGTTTAATAGTGTCAAATTACTCAAATACATTTGTTAGGGCTGTCAGAACGAATTTCATAATATGAAAGAAATTCGAATATTAAAAAATATATATATATTCGAAAGCTAAAATTGCCATTCGAATGGAGCTTTTATCATTTATTAATTCTATTTAATATTTTTATTTTGTTTTATGTTATTTTATCCGCTCACTAAATGTATTGAGTAACGAATCTACCGCTGTGAAATCTCCCCGGCCGCTTCCACTGCATGTGTCTGTCTCGAGCGAATGTGGGCCGGGTTCCGGACCCCGTGGCCTCGCGACCGTAATAGAGACGGCTTAGTGGCCCGGTGATAAAAAATGAGCGGACACTAGCCAGCTACACGAAGGTGACAAGGGCCCCGATTGTAAAGGCTGAGCACGCGGTCAAAAACGTCGAAATGTCTCAAATATTTTCGGAGAATCGATTTTCGTGCGTTCTAGGCCCCGTGGCCTCGCGGTACCGCCGCTAACAAGCCCGCGGTTCCGTGTGTCCTGAGCGGGCCGACGAGGGCTACTCCGCATGGTCAAGCCCGTCGCGCAGAACCCAGGCGGTACCCCCGAAAAGTTCCGAAATGTCCGGAGAAGCGGCGGCGCTTAGAGTGAGCTAAAGCTCCCCTGGTGGCCTGCTCGCAAGCCACAACCAGGGACGCGCGAGAGTATTGACAATTGACATGATATGCATAACTACGCCTTGTCAGAGCGGACTAGTCCACTGGTCCCAACGTACAGGGGGACGGGGACACGTGCAGGACAGACAGACATAGCACTGTGCTCAATAAAACAGTTTAAACGCTATTTTGTGCGGTGAAAACCATTACATGTGCTGAAAGTACTGCTTTGTCGTTTGGAAGGGGGGGCCCTCTAGTGGACAGAACGTGCATCGTATTATATTCTGTGTATTATTATAGGCTAAATATGAGCTAAAATAAACAATGTAAATATTCGAATATTTTCGAAAATTAAAAATAATGAAGCAATGAAATTCGAATTGGATTATAGAGGTGAACTGACAGCCCTAATTCTTGTACCAGTATATATATATGATACCAATATCGAGCAGTATTGCATTCTCTTGAGTAGATGTATGCATCAAATCAAAGCAATGTGTTTATCTTACAGCTGTCTTTGCTGCGCATGCATGCAGCAAAAGGGCCTGATGTACCGTATGCAACAAAATTACACATTACACATGAAGAAAGGGCAAACCTTGTAAGAGGTTGTGAAGATAGCGTGTTGCAGACATGTCCCACTGGGTGGATGGTCTGGACAGAAATAAACATCCATGTTAACAATGGTCAAATAAATAGAATCCTTTTTTAATCTGCGTTGCAAGACAATGGTTTATATATGCAGAACTGTACATCTCCACAAGCATGATGGGGCCCTAATTTTGGCGTCTGTTTTAACGTCGATTATCGTCAATTATTATCTTAAGCGGGAAACGGAACAGGCTGCCGATGAGCATGCCAAAATGCTCATCTTAGTAAATTATCTCCTGAACAGTTTTGGTTGACAAAGACAGCGGTTTTGATGCTACAGAGTACAGACCATGCCAATATGGCTGCTAAAGTACTACAACAAATGCTATAGAACGGGTTAGTGGTTACAATGTGGAACACAGACTGACAGTTTGCTGTGTAGGACAGTGCACGGTTTTCAAAGTGGGATCAGGGTTCCTTCAGTGAGTTCCAAGGTGTCCCCAGCTAAATGATGGTTAGGAACCAAATGGACCCTAAACGGTCCATTTGTACACTCCCGAGTTAAATTGACATTGATTTTACAATATAAATAAAAAATAACTTGAGGTCCCAGAGATTGAAGTGACTTAAGTGACTGGTGATTTAAATGGTGTCAAATTGGGGGTCCTTGAAATAACATATTTGGGCAAATGAGTTTAAAAACTGTAAATATTCAGAATTAATGTGTATAGTCTACCTATGTTATTGAGAGAAAAAACCTGATCAATGTGCATTATCCACATTTTAAGAGAGTATAGGCTCAAGTTGGTAAGAATAAATGGGTTAGTTATTCTCAAAACATACTGTTGTGAAACTTGATGGTTGACCATTATTCTGGGGAGGTTATGTTCTGTTTGAGTAATATCACTTGATCAATCCTGATTTTAACATTCCAGACTAGAAGAATCAGTAATAAAAAGTAAAGTGCCAAATATGTGCTGGATCAGATCAATATCGGTTGTGATGGTTGATCGGTATCGGATCGTGAGATTGAGGCATCCCTATTTGTAGTAGATAAGAGTAGCACAATTTGAAATTTTCACCCTATGGCCTGTGTGTTTGACTGGATTGCTGAATTCCTACAATAAACATAATGCTTTGGTGCACTGCTCCTCCTTGTGGAGAGTCTTACTGAAACAACATGTAGTCCAGGAAGGAAGTGAGACCAAATATCTAAAAACACATTACACAGATCTAAAATAAAAACAACCCAGGAAAGTGTTTCTAGTGTCCTAAAAAGGGGTGGCAAAAGCGGCACTTTAATGAACAGTGCTTCACGTGTGACCCAAATGGTGGACTGCCTGACCATCATTGCCATCCTTAGACGAGCTGTCAATTTAAATGAGCCATAATATAACAGTGTAAGGGTATAGTTATGTTTCTCCTTGCTTTTATGAGCAGCGTGCCTTCGTACTATAGCTGAATTTAATCTGACATTGTGGGATGCAACAATTGCCATGCCTTACATGAGTTCAGCTTTCATCCCATCTAAGGACACCTGCAGTGTTGTGGGATGAAGTCCAGAAAGGTGGAACTTCTTTACCCAGAAGGGCAGCTGCAGGACTTTCTCCACAGGACTGCGAATCCTGATGAAATGGGAACATTGTTAAGCGACTTTGAGTACCTTGGAAAGTGCTATATAAATATATGTATTATTATTTGTAGGGCCATGCAAACCTTTTACAAACTTTGTCAAAATGGCATACATCTAAAACTGTATATACGGTAGAGAAATATGATCTTACTCATCACACTTGACACTGATGTATGTTCCATGGTCTACCAGATAGCACATGGCATGCTTTTGATCAGTGTTCAGGTTGATAGACTCCACAACAGCCCTGCACCAGTTCTTCATGGATGAGCAGTACACCACACAGACCTGAGGATGAAAAGAAAGGGCTGGTGATATCTGGCCCCATTTAAAGTTATGCTACACGTTTATTTTAATATTACGCTCTTGAGCTGGTCATTCAATACAGTAATTGTGAGTTAATTGTCACATACAAACAGCTGAAGGGAGTGAAATTGTTGCACCTTGAGAAGAGTGTGAATAAAAGGAATAAGCTAGAATCATAACATGGCCAGTACCAACCAACTCCATTTCTGAATTGCTCTGTGCCTCGACTCCATTCGTCAACATTCAACAACACACCGCCGCCGCGATACAACCAAGTCTGGATGGTTACGCCCCTATATGGTATATGATTGGATAGTAGGGTAAGAAGGGAGGTTGTTATTGGCCGAGTGTGGTTGTCAACCATCGGGTTGATTGTTATTGGCCAGCGTGTTACTATGACAGGCGCGCGAATGCGCGCACGCACGCACACACACCATGAGAGAGAGAGAGAGAGAGAGAGAGAGAGCTGCACTTACACAGTAGAGAGACCCACAGTGCAACTAAATAGATGGGATGTTACACTGTGTGTGTGACTGTGTGTTCTACTGGATTTCTAAGATTGTTCAATTTCTGAAAATGTAGGTGATAGATATATAATAAAGTTGCATTGGTTTTCAAAGTGGGGTCCAGGGGTCCACTTTGAGGGGTCGTTGAGGGGTGCTAGGTCACACATAGGCCCCAGCGAAATGGAGTAGCCTATGCCTATGGTAGCTATTATTTGAGGCAAGACAAGTTTATCTGTAAAAGTAAAAGTACCACGTTATAATGTAACAGAAATGGTTTTGATGAATTGAACATGGTGGACCCTCTTGTAAACAAGTGTAATGCTTAATTGGGTCGTCCACTCACAGTTAACAGTCTTTGTATTGAGTTTGTGCTTGAAATGTACTGTAATTCTGCAAACTGTTAATAAATATTTCAATCAATCAATCAAACACCCATTTCCTTAAAGGTATATTCAGTGATTTCACTTAATTCAAATATCACTTATTTTTTTGTTTTGTTGTGATAATCCTCCCTACTATAGAGTGTGCTGGCCATATAAGGAGTTCCTCCCTGTCCCCAGTTAACCCCTGGGGGTCAAAAAACCTTAGGTTTCGTTTTTGACTCTCTATCCTGATTGGACGAAAGGCTGGGTCCCACAGCCAAAAACGAAACCTAAGGTTTTTTGAGTGAAATCACTGAATATACCTTTAATCACTTGGATAGAATTTGTAATAATTTTTATTTTTTTAGTTTGATCGTACTGAATGCTACGAAACGAGTGTTCAATAATAGGGATCCAACGGTCACTTAAACTTTGATTTAAAGCTTTATCATAGCTGTGGGTGCGGCTTCAGTTCAGGTGGATTACCACCCATCACCACCTAACCTTGTGTCCAAAGCCTTGTGTCCACCTCGGATCAAAGCCTGGTCTGGGTGTAAGCACACTTGGGCTTCCATGCGCGGCCAAAAGCTTCTCCTAGCAGGCGTCTCTTCCTGGTTTTTAGACAGCTGGTGGATGGAAATGAAGCTCCACCCACGTGGTGCTTCATTTCCATCCAACAGCTGTCTAAAAACCCGGAAAGAGACGCCTGCCGCTCACGGCTTTTGGCATCTTGTTGACGCTAAGGTGTGCCTGCAGTGTCTGTGTTCCAAAATCGCTGTGTGAACCGGTCTGGAGTGGATGGTAATTCACGTCATGTTGTAGTCACTGATTTGTAGTCATCAGGCAAGAAACTACAAGGCAGAATAATAAGTATCCATTCATAGTCTGATTCCGCCTTGTGGTTTCCTGCCAGATAACTACAACATCACGAAAGTTACCATGTGCTCCTGACCGGATAATAAATGGAATGCTGCCAAGGCTAATCACCACCCACAAGGAAAACGTAATGAACTGGTGGCGAAATAAAAACAACCTTTTAACAAATACTGAACACTTTTCTGAAATAAATCTTCCTTTTCATATAATAATACCTTATGATCATGTTTTAGGGTGGAAAAAAATTACGGCACTCCATCTTTACGGAAAATGTTTTGGTAGGTTGCACACTTCATCCAATAAGATAAGAGGACCCATTTATCTGGTTCATTGTTAGTGTCTGCAATTTTGTTTGATCACTTTCAATTTCACTTGTTTATCCTGTATGAGTTCTTTTGATTTGATCAAATTGTTATCCTGAACTGAAAAGTGCTCATCGCTCAGCACCTGCCCAAACTTGGGTTGTGGATGTCGGTTCTCCCTTTTATCTTACCTGCCCTTCCTCTACAGATGCAAGTGTTAACGTCTTCTGCACATCAAGGTTGACGTTATGATACAAGAGATTCATTTTCACTTGTAAGTCGCCATATTTTGCAGGAGTGTCCACATCTGTCAGATCCTTGATAATTCTACCCCAGAGGCAGGAGGGATTCTCAACCTAGAGGTGAGGACAAAGATAATTTTAATTCAAATACAATCAAATTGTGGCATAGAAACACATACAAGTAATAGTATTGTAATCACAGATCGTCAATAAAAGTATTTTTGCATACTATGGTACAGTAGCCTGGACAGCATTCCATTTCGGGTTTATGATTCGGTATAAACTGGTGGACCTGTTTCTGAACTGCCCACAGCCCTCCTATAAAAAAATTGCCATTTTATCATGATAAAATAGCACATTTTTTTATAGTGGTGGTGAAGTGGTGAGGGCCAATTATATGAAGATAGGTTGAAAAATTGTCCTTTAATAGCACCATAGGTATTTTGGAAAGCAGAAAATGTACTGTGATTTTATCAAAACAATTATGTTTTTACCTTCAGAATCGATATTTCCAGCATTATGGCCTGTTAATCAAGCTGATGACATTCAAAAGCCTGGGAAACAGCAACACTGCAAGAGAACATACAAGTGAATATAACTACTCTGTTCATCAACACACTGACACTACACTGCAGCATGACTTCTATTCACATGGGAAAAAAACATAAATCACCTAATGTAACACAGCGTCGCATGCACTGCTGCAGTTCTAAGAATGTATGTCAAGTGTCAACCACAAATCAATTCCGTCTCAATTAAAATTGTCAATCGATATCAGTTTGTCACGTTAGTTAGTTGCTACGAGAGAGGTCTAGCCAACACCAACTCGGGATTCCTGGATCGCTGGCCTCCACACTTTCCTATCCAACATCAGGTTCTTGAGCTCTGCAGTGTTGTGCCCTGCCAGCCTCATCCTTCTCTCTCGGACTTTGTCCGTGACCCGTCACCCGTGGTAGGTCCCCATAGAGGTCCACATTTCTGATGCGGTCCGTCCATGTGACACCTATAGTGCCATTCTAAGCATTCTTGTTACGAATGGGATGGCACATTCAGTTTGTCAAACCTTTTCCCCTTTATTCCTCCTGTCAGCTGTCTGTAGAATTACCTAGACTGCCGAACCTTTGGCTTTTCCACCAAGTTATAAAACCATTTCTCATGCATCAGCTTAGCTAGCATCAGCTGTTAGTGTGGTACGAGTTTTCATCCCATAGCCAACAGGTTTAATTAAGAACTCATAGCCAGGAGAGACGGTCGTCGCTCGGACCTCGTGGGTTATACCTTTAGAGTACTTGATTGGTTGCAGATTGTACAGAGGCATGGTTTACACATAGTTAAAAGGATAACGCTAAAAACCATGGGGGCTTAATTGTTTCCATTGTGGTCAGACTCCTGTGTATTCAATGAATTAAGACATGCTCTGCTTTATTAGATTGGGATCAATTCGCAATAGCAGGTTATTGATCCGGTCTCTGGGGGGATACGGAAAATCGCATGTAATGTGAGTGGGCAACTGGGCATGTAGACCGGATCAGAGCATCGAGTAGTAGCCTAAATAGAAATAAACATGAAAGGAGTGGGGAAATGACAACACTGGGATTCCCGCAGTAGGCCTACGTGTGTGATGTGATAATAAACTACAATTAATCGGTATATTTGTCAATGGTTGCTAGTTATTTAGACCTCACCTCATAAAGAAAATGGCAAGAATGAGGAGTGGAGCGGGTCGGGAGCAAAACTCCCGAGAGAGCACTGCGAGCGGCGAAAAAGGGTGGACACTGGACAGCCATATTTAGTGGAATGCATGTAGAGTTGTAGTTGCAGCGTTGCATGCGTACATAGGCCTATATTTTGTTTTAATGCCGGGGTGAAATTGCAATTCGAATTAGTAAACACAAACGTTATATCGCTTCCTAAAAAAATAGCCCAACAAACAGATATACAAGCTCTACAAGCTAACGTGTTGGAGTAGGCGTAGCCCAAGGAAGTCCGGGCTAGTCCTATCGTAGATGTAGGCCTATTTTATCGATAAAATACATCTACTATAATCTTTGGCTGCTCTGAAATGCGTCCGTTTGTATTGCACATTCCTGCCAGGGCTGAGGGGCCACTAACATACTTTGTTTTAATACTTACATTTCTTTGTGACGTTCTCGCCCTTGCTTGCACTCCTGTTGGCCTGCAATGCAACTGTGATTGCTGGATGTATACTATCCACGGGCTATGTCCGAGGAGCCGAGCAAAAGCAGTTTTACACGCTTAATATGTATCCTACCTTTACACACACTAACAATAATTGACTACCTTGAACCTAAGAAGACGGTTGGGTTTATTTGTCACTGAATCATACAAGTACAACTGCACTGCAGCAGAATGCTTACCGTTACCGACCTCATCACTTAAGACAATTTTAACGGGAGCCGCGAACCCAGCTGAAGAACATAACATTAATTTGGGGTGTGTCTCATTTAGGTGCTTCTGTGTGCTAGCGGGGGTGGAGCTAACTACACAAACTGCCCCATCGCTGGCAAAGGGAGAAAGGGACGCCGCATCCAATGAATCAAATACACACCTCACCTATGTTACATTGAATAGCCTACTTTCAGCTGCGTTAACGGCTGCCATCTTGCCAGCAAGGACACACACACACACACACACACACACACACACCACACATAATTTGTACCCATCCAAAATAATCACAATCCAAACTGTAATCCATTTGCGTCAAAAAAGCTCCTTGATCCTGGATGCAAGGCCACTATAAGTGCGTCCAGCTTCTCTATAGCCTACAGTACAATCTAATAATGCTTATGCAGCAGTCTTCATACTTTGTCAGATTTAAACATTCCACCAAAGAATCATTTAATAGATTATTGGTAAGAATTCCAGGGAATTCCGGATCGGGTTTATGATCCGGTGTTTCGGTTTAACTTGTTTCTGTGTTGTCTAAGATTAATGATTAATGATTAATTAACTAAAGATTAATGCCAAACAGGGTTGGAGATGGAGAGTGAGGTATAACTTTCTTCTTTTTCATTAAATGGTCTCAGCTGTTGCCTCAGTGAAATACAGTATAATGAATGATTGAAGTTTCCCCAAGTAATTTTTGTGTGTGCACTGCAGGTCATAAATGCGTACATACTGTACTGGTCACTGACAGAGAAGGCCCACACCAACACATTAATGGTGGATTCATTTACAATGACCTCAATTTTGGAGGGAAAGTGTAAAACACAAAAAAGGTAAGAAGGACCATAGTTATGCTTACAAACGAATAATGCTTAGTCCATCTTAACAAATGGAATGATTATATGCATGCAGGTGGACGTGACGGAGTACCACTCCTTGATTGGAGCTGTGTGTAAAGATAACCATTGTTGGACTCTTGTTGTATGTAGCCTATTTTGTCCAAATACCCAGCATTATATTTACCACCACTTGAGGCTACATGTAGGCTACATGACACACTCTTAATCACATTTGTTCTTAAAGGTGATGTATCCAAAGACCCATGCGGTCCTATTCTTTGAACCCTTTGGAGCCACACAGCAGCAGCTGAAACGTTGTGAAAATTCCATCAGGTACGCCAATCCAACATTACGTATGTAATGCAATGATTTCAAGTGCTATGAATAGTTTGCTTATGTAGGTATTGTCCATTAAGTATGGATGGATTTAGTTGCACCACAAATCTTTGTGAAAAGTACATCAACACTTAATGATTTCTCCTCATGTTTTTAGAGCCTTCATGAGGCAGAGGAAATTACATATTTCAAGATGGACATGCGTCACTCCCCATCACCCACGCCAGATGGACTCCTCTTCGTGTGGGGTGTTAGTCTGCAAAGTAAGATGATTCCAACTCCAAATTAGGCATTTAGCAGACGCTCTACCAGAGCAACTTACAGTGTGAGATCAGTGTATTCTCATGAACCTTATATGAACCCTATAATAGTAAACCTATATAAAAAAGTAACCTTATTATGAAGGTATGTTAATTCACCTGTACATTTAAAGTGCACTGAAATAATAAATTATTTGTAGGCTGCTGAGCTGATTCTGCAGTTTCAGACAACATATCTCCATTTTTCTGTTGACCCGGAGGTCCTGTGAAAGACGGCTCGTGCACGCGCAAAGCCAGCCGAGGGAACCAGACAACACAGAAACAACTTAAACCGTCCGGTATAAACCGGTGGAGGTGTTTCTGAACTGCCCACAGCCCTCCTATAAAATAATTGCCATTTTATCATGAACTAATTAATGTTCATGATAAAATAGCATTTTTTTTTAAATAGTGGTGGTGAAGTGGTGAGGGTCAATTATATGAAGATAGGTTGAAAAATGATCCTTTAATAGCACCATAGGTATTTTGGAAAGCAACATTTTGCTATAATTGCATGTATAAACATTAAAATACATAAATACAGTTACAATTGATATTTCGTACAGAAAATACACACACATAATTTGTAACCATCCAAAAGAATCACAATCCAAACTGTAATCCATTTGCCATTTTTACAATTTACAATTTAGGCATTTAGCAGACGCTCTTAATCCAGAGCTACTTACATTAAGCAAGAACGAAAAAGCATGGGAATACATCACATAAAAACATTTATCATGAAACATGCGTAAGCTAAGAAAGTAACAGTGGAATATCTATATAATGAAACTATACATATAAACTATACATATATACTACTATGCTATACATGTACTATGACGTGCTATGACTACATACAATGCAATTATAGTGCTGTCTACATAACATGCTATAAGTCTGTATCAAATGCTATCTAAGTCTACAGAAATGCTACAGTATCTAAGGGGGTGGGGTAAGTGCTATGGGCCATGATGGAGTCTGAAATGGTGGGTTTTCAGACTACGGCGGAAGATTGGGAGTGATGCTGCAGTTCTGACTGCAATGGGAAGTGCATTCCACAGTTTTGGAGCCAGAAGGGAGAAGAGTTTGGGACGTGTGGAGCGTTGTCCCGGCGTTTTTAGTGAGGGTACTTCCAGCTTCCCTGCGTTGGCTGATCTGAGTGCGCGGGAGGGTTTGTAGGGTTCGATCATACTTGCAAGATATGGGGGAGCCATACCTTTGGTTGCTTTGAATGCCAGCATCAGAGTTTTGTATTCTGTGCGGGCAGCGACCGGGAGCCAGTGGAGGGAGCGGAGCAGGGGGGAGACATGTGAGAATTTTGAAGTTGAAGTCTAAGCGAGCTGCGGCATTTTGGATCAAGGTTCAAGGTTCAAGGTTCAAGTTTATTTAGTGTCCCCGAAGGGCAAATTGGGTTGCAGCATAGACAGTACATTAAACAATGAATGAAACAGTACAGACAACAAACAGTTCACATAGCGGATACCAGAGTAAAAGGTGCACACAACCATTAAAGTGCAGGCGTTTAAAGTGCTATGCGATAGGTCATAAAAGTGCGTGTGCATAGACATAGGCACAAGATAATACAGTAAAAAGTAAAAGTGCTCATCATAAGGTTATATCCTCGATCTACGCACAGCAGCATTCAGTGTGTGAATAGAGACCGGGACAAAGGAATGTTTGTGCCTGTTTTTTGTGGCACAGGGGGCTCGCAAGCGAAGGCCGGATGGGAGAAGGATGTACTCTCCGTATAGTGGGTGAGCAGCATCAGATCGGATACACAGGGCTTTGTTAAGTACCTGTTTCTTAAAGATCTGGTCTAGGCCGTTCATTTGTGAGCCAATGATTTTTGAGGCCACTTTTACAATTCTCCCTAGGGAGTTTTTGTCTCTGATGCAGAGATTACCATACCAACAGATAATGGAGAAAGAAATGACGGACTCGATGTAGGCACTGTAAAACAGTTTAATCAGAGTCTTGTCGACATTGAACTTAGCCAATTTCCTTAGGCAGTACAGGCGTTGTTGACCTTTTTTTTGCATCACATCAGTATTTAGGTCGAATTTCAGTTTGTCATCAATAATTGTGCCTAGATACTTGTAGCTGGGCACAATATCTACAGTCTGTCCGTTGACAACACTCTTCTGGGGGGATTGTGGGGAACGTCTAAAATCTATGCATAGCTCTTTTGTTTTTGAAACATTAAGCTGCAAGAAGGCGTTGTCACACCAGGATAGAAAGTCATCTACCACTTGCCCGTGACAGTTCTCATCATTGTCAAGCAGGCTGACGATGACCGAGTCGTCAGCGTATTTAATGATGAATCTATTTTGGAAATGGCTAACACAATCGTTGGTATAAAGAATGTAAAGAAAGGCAGATAAAACACAACCCTGGGGCGAGCCAGTAGAAGATGTCAGGAAGCTAGACAGTATTTCATTAACCCTTACACGTTGAGATCTGTTGGTTAAGAAGTCAAGAATCCAGCCCACCAGACAGGGATCTACACCAAAGGAGTTAACCAGTTTATCAACCAAGACATGGGGCTGTATGGTATTAAATGCTGAGGAAAAATCAATAAAAAGCAGCCTAGCATGGGTTTTACTACCTTCAAGGTGTTTGTGTAGGAGATTCAGCTGGAGAGGCTTAAGTGCACATGCTGGAAGGCCAGTAAGGAGGGAGTTACAATAGTCGAGTTTTGACAAGACTGTTGTCTGGATTAGGAGCTGGGCTGATTCCTGGGTGAGGAACGTTCTAATTCGTCGTATGTTATATAGAGTGTGAACCTACAGGATCGAGTGACAGCTGTGATGTGAGTTTTGAACTTTTGAACGAGAGCTGACTGTCCAGGACAACACCAAGATTTCTGGCTGTTGGGACAGACGTTACCAGGGCGTTGTCTACGGAAATAGTTAGCTCCCGCATAGGGCACGACTTAGCTGGGAAGAATAGAAGCTCAGTCTTGTCTGGGTTCAGTTTGAGGTGGTTGGAGGACATCCACTGTGAGATGTCAGCCAGGCATGCAGTGATGCGCTCTTCCACCTGAGTGGCAGAGGGGGGAAGGATAGAAACAGTTGTGTGTCATCGGCGTAGCAGTGATAGGATATATTGTGAGCAGAGATGATAGTGCCAAGGGATTTAGTGTACAGTGAGAAAAGGAGGGGACCAAGTACAGATCCCTGTGGGACCCCAGTTTGGAGGGTTCGGGGGGATGATAACAGACCTTTCCAGGAAACCTGGTAGGTCCGGTCAAAAAAAGCTCCTTGATCCTGGATGCAAGGCCACTAGTGCGTCCAGCTTCTCTATACAGTACAATCTAATAATGGTTATGCAGCAGTCTTCATACTTTGTCAGATTTAAACATTCCACCAAAGAATCATTTAATAGATTATTGGTAAGAATTCCAGGGAAAGCTCTCTGAAAAAGTTGGAAACTGTCTTTAATTGAAACCATTTAAGGAATGCACTTGGAACACAGTTTATCTGGTTCCTTGTGACACTTGTTACATCACATTCTGACAACTAAACAAAAATTGTTCAATCATGTGAAATGCAAAAAATAAAATAAATACACTTTCAATTTCTTTCATCTGAAATTATGAAATGTAGCCGCTGCCTACATTTATTGCAGATGATCAAAACTCAAAAGGGGTTTATTCACTCATACAATACAACTTATGTTGAAATTAATATTGATAAGAGTAGTCAGTGGCAAAGCCCGAACTGCAGTTTTGGATGGGCCTGGCCAGGAGTGGGTGGGCCTGCATGCACACATGCAACGCGGCACCAAGCCTTTCTCTTTACATTATTTACATAATAGCCTACTGATAATGACACTGATCACTGGCCAACAGTGGCCATAAAACATTTGTACATATGTCAATACAGGTAATAAATATGACAGTGTAAGACTTTTCTCAACAATATGGGCCTTAAGAAAGTCTACCTTTGTCAATAGAGGTAATAAATATGACAGTGTATGATTTTCTCAACAATATGGGCCATAAGAAAGTCTACATTTGTCAACAGAGGTGCGTGTTCGTTCATAATGTAACACATTATTACATTATTGCATTATAGAAAAATCTGTTATTACGTTATGTGCTAATTTTTATATTACATTATGAGCTGATTATTACATCAGTTTTTATTACATTTAAATTATTACATTATGAGCCTCTACAGTACCTCTAGCAATATAAATACAGCAGCTCAGCTCATTACTTGGCTATTATTATCTCTTCCACGGAACAGCTTTCACTCTATAGAACTTAGTTCCCAATGGAACTTTGAATCTGTTTTGAGCCTTTTGTGCCTGGCAATATTCCATTTCCATAACTTTCCCAAGAACCCATGGCCGTCTTGTACTTCCTGGTGCAGGTCTGAGGTCCAGTGCAGCGAGAGACTCTGAGTGGAGGAAGTAGAGGGTGGGTCCGACAGTGAACAGCACATAGTTGGCATGCCTTTCATCTAGAATGATGAGAACTAAATCACCCACCTGGAAATCTCTGATGTCAATTTTCTCTGAATGCTGTGCTGACACTGAGGACATGTGACTGAGGCTCTTATTTTCTTCTTCCTTCATATGTAAAGTCTTCTCCAGTAAGCGTATGCGCTGTTTCTCCTCTGATATCATCAAAATGTTATTGTGCATTGTCACCATGCCAGCCTCCTGCACTGCAGAGTCCACATGTTCTTCTCTGATGACTTCCACAGAGGCCAATCTGTCTGGGTCAGGTGGGGGCTCCAAGGAACCAGATTCAGTGACAGCCCTGGCTGCTGCCGTGACACCCACACCGAAGCCAGAAACTATGGCACCAGCGTCTGTGGCCTCCTGAGCTGCAGTGTTAGGCATGAAGAAGGCACAGGAGACCATTGCGGTGCTGTGCAGACGGTTCAGCTCCTCCTCAAGATGCTTCTTCTCCTGCATGACACTGGCTCTGTCCTCTGAAAGAGTCTCTATAAGGGCTTTGTCCTTCTCCTGTTTCTGGATAACCTGCTGTAACTTCTCTGTGAGCTCATTAATGATCTGTTCTTTCTTCAGCTTCTCTTGGGTTAAAACAACGTTGAAGTTCATCTGCTGCTCAGCAACAAGTGATGTCTTGAGGTTTTGCCTCTCTTCATTCTTCATTTTCTTCAGGAGTTCCACCTGGGTCTGCATGGAGGTCCTCTCTTGCAGCAGCCTCTCCTCAAGGGCAGAGTCCATAGAGAGAGGAGAGCTGGACTCGGTCTGCAAGGATGAGCTTTCCTCATCCCCTTTTGAAGACTGTTCCCCATGAAGCTCATTTTCTATAATGTCATCTGATGACGCAACCTCTAAATGTCTCTGTTCCACCCGTCTGTCCTGCTCAAATATTTTGGAAAGAAGGTCATTCTCTGCCTGGAGATTGCAAATAACAGTCCTTAAGTCCTTCTCCCGCTGCTGGAAACTCTGCTGCTCTTTGTTTTCTCTCCGCAGAGCAGCCACTTGCCAGTCTAGGTCCTGCTGGAGTTTGTGCTCAACATGGAGGAATTGCTGCTGCAGGGATGACAGTTCGTTGCGCAGCAAGATGCTCTCCTTCTCATGGCGGTCCTTCAGCTCCGAGATGCAGTGGTCCTTCTCAAGCTGCAGAGTTTTCAGCTCTACCCAGGTAAGCTCATACTCCTCATTTTTAATCTGAAGCTGTCTGTTGAGGTCTGCCACCCTGTTGCTGAGGCCTTCAACCTGAGCCTTCACAGCATCTGCCTGCTGCACTTTGGTGTCAGTTTCAAAGTCAAACGTTTGTGCATCAACGCTGTCTGGGGGCAAGTCCTTCCTTGGTGCAGGGACAGGTAAATGTAGGGGTTGGCTGGAGGGCTGCTGGAGACTGCGTGAGGAGGGTGTTTTGGAGGAGGTAGGGGTGGTTGACCCAGGTGGGCTTTTGGACCGTGGGGTGAATCTCTGAGCACTCTGGTTGCAGGATGCCCTTTGTTCACTTAGGTTGCTGAAACTTTGAGAAATCTCCACACTCTGTGCAGCTTGAACCAGCTGGTGAAGCATCTCTACGTGCTGATTTAAAGGCTCAAAGTCACACGGTGTGGGAATCATGAGGAAAGGCTGCACCTCTGTGGGACAACAAGACTTCAGGTACTGCAGGTCATCAAGTGAAATGTCTGGAAGCTCATAGTCAAATTGTCTAGGCTCTCTAGTGCAAAATGATGCAGGAGGCCATGAATCAAGACCTGTAAACAAGCTATTTCTGAGGAAAGACTTACTGAAGAGTTTCCCAAATGTTTCCCTTTTGTCCTTCTCAGCCTTGTATAGTTGTTCCCCATCCTTCACAAGAGCACAGGCCCACTCTCTGTAGTGGCGTATGAACATTTTCCTCCTGAAAACCTCCACTACTGCCAGACAGTACATCTGGGGTACATTGCTGAGGTCCTCTACCACTCTCACTCTCTCCATTAGCTCTGTTAACAGTCTGAACATAGCCTGAAGCTTCTCCACAGCCTGGTCTGCTTGGAGCATTACGTAGCAGCACCATTTGAGATGGGCATGAAGGTTGTTTGCAAGTTCTTGTTTAGCAGTGGTGCACTTCTGTTTAATGTCTAGCAACTTACTGTGGTTGGTCTGCATGATTGTAATCTGTTTGGCATGACTCACACATAAGTCCGGCAGAACAGAAGTATCGTTCAGGTTCTCAGCACGCTTATGATTTGCCACAAATCCCTGAGCAAGCTCTTTCTGTTCATTGACCAGCTTCTTACAGCTTGCAATAATTTGGTCTAAAGCATAGAACCTATCCTCAAGCCCCTTGATAGCTTTCATGTTTTGATTATCTAGTTTGGCAATCGTATCTCGACAGTGTGTCAAAAAGGGTTGAATGATCCTTGGGTCGAGCCTGTTGATGGAGTCAAAGCACTTCCTCACGACTGATTCCATGTCATTGGGCCTATCTTGTACATTGACCCAATCTAGTAGTGTGACTTTGAAGGAGGGAGGGTTGGCTGATTCAGGGGTGTCATGCTCCTGTAGAGCTGCCCTCAGCCCACTACTGTCAGTCAACACATTTATTTCCGCTGCAGTTGCCAAAAAAGATGTAGGTAAGTTTGTGGTCTGTGCATTGGTGGTGCAGAACACAGAGTGAGTAGACTTCTGCGCCTCTGCCTCAATATATGGGGCTGAGCCAGATATTTCAACACACTCTTTGTAACTGTGTCGCGTCAAACATTCTAACAGAGGTATCTTGGCCATGACCAAGACTGATGTCCCTAGCTTGGTGAGTTTGAGTCTAATTTCTTCAAAGTCCCGCTGATAGTTTGTGTATGCAGTGTCAAAATCCCAGAGCAGCTTCTCATGGGACAGGGTGCAGTCATCCAGGTTAGCCATAATAGCAGCCCAGCCTTGGTGTCTGAGATGTTCATCGTGCACCAAGTATTCACAGAAAAAGCAAACTTTCTTGGCAACTTCAAACATTTCCACAGCAAGTTGTGTTCGTGAAGCAACCGTTTTAAGTACAGGTGGCATCTTTAGAGACTTTTCTACTTTAAGCTCCATTTCATTCTCCATGGAGAATGTGGTTTTAGAGACCGTTGGAGCCCGGTCAGACAAGATCATCTCTTTATTAAATAGGAAAATAGGGTTTGTGTCAGTGCCAGCACTGTAGCTGCAGACACGCTTCTCTACAGCCATGCACTCCCCTCCACTGACAACAAGCACTTGATGTTGAGTTGCAATGTTATATTTAACATGGATGGCATGTTTAAGATCCAGCACAGTTTGCATAGCAAGTTCTGTGTCAAATGTTAGCATACCACCATTATTGACCTGGAAAACGTACAACTTCATGTTGAATCTTCCAGAGGATTATGCTGTGATCATTTAGTGACTGGGAACAACATTTGCATCTGTACATTAGATAGCTTAGATAGCTATTTAGTGATTAAAGGTCTCTGTGCTTGTACCTTTATAGCCTTTGATTAGTGCAATCCCTATCATCAGAGGTACTTGGAGGCCACTCTGGAGCCGTGTGGAACTCCATTTTTGGGCAAGGCTGATCTCCTATTGATGACGTCATTGTGGAACTCCAGATTTGGACAAGATAAGATGACAGAGCTCTGGTATAACATCACATGCACGCACGCACGCACACACACCATAAACCAAACTATGCCTAAACATGGCGATTTAGGCAGACACCAAGGATGTGCTCAATCAGCACAGCCGGGGATATATTGGTATTGCGTGGGTGACAAAGGTTATGTTGTGTCTGATGTCACAGTCACACATAACCTCTCCCAAACAAAGGCAATGATCAAGTGCACTGATCATCAATCCAAATATGAGCATGTGACATCAGACACCATATTTGGGCATAGTGATTTGCAGTGAAGTTGTTGATCTCCAAATGGATGTATATACTATATAGCCTACTACTGTAACTTATCTGTATAGGCAGCGCCGTATACTGTATGCTCAGGCGAACATGCTTGGGAGGAAATTCCACTCATGTTCTCAGAGCGTTCGATATGTTTCTCCAACAGTGGCTGTTGGGGACAGGTTAGACAGCTCGATGGGTTGCTATGGTTACTATGGTCACGTGGTGTTGGGTGGTGTCAGACAGGTAGTAAAGTCAGCTGTTCACCGGTGGCGTTTCATGAATGGAAGGAGAGGGGGTGAATGACGGGGAAGTCCAACTTTGCTGACCGCTTTATAAACACAAACGCTAAGACAACACTGCTATCTGTATAGTATTCTGCACCCATGATATGATGCCAAACCCATTGTTTTAACTACCTTTAATAAATGAATAAAACGCAGTACCCTGGAGAAGTGAGTCCTTGGCATGCAGCGCGTCTGGCAGTACATTTCCCAGCTTTTAGCCTCTCTGTGGCTTAATAAGTTTGTCGCCATACAGTGGCCGTGGTGGTCCTGTGTGACAGCTCGCAGGTCAGCTCGCCAGGTTCTGTCAAGGCCGTCTTGATCCTCAGCAGAGTGGGACCGTTCTAGGTGTGCCTCGTTCTCCAGACTCGTTGCATTGGAGGCACAGCACATCTTTCCCCCAACGGAGTAGATACTATGATGGCAGGCTCAGAGGTGTAGTAGTAGCTATGGCATGGGAGAGTCTGTCAAGGATCCTTCGCTGAACTCCTGGGCTCCACCGGATGTCTCACCGATCCATGAGGTCCGTAGGATGCTTACATCACCCCGGGGTGTCAGCAGGTTCTCTTCAGATGTACTGAAGTACTTTGAGCCTACAGAGATGAGTGTGACAGTAAGTACCGTCAGCCTAGGATAATTAGCAGAATTATGTTGAACATCTAATTCAGTAGTTCTAAAAGTGGGGTCCGGGGACCCAAAGGGGGTTCCAGGGGGTTCTCCAATAAAGATAACAAATTTGTTAATATAGCATAAAAATCTGTTGGCTATATTAGCTACATTGGCTATTGACAATATCCGAATCTACGGTACAAGGTCGCAATACAACAACGCATTACAATGTAGATTGCCCATTTCCAAAATATATCTTGAAAAATATGTTTTAAACATTTGAACAGCACAAATCTTGTACGGGGGTCCCAGGTACACAAATTCTTTCAGATGGATGTCCGTGACCAAATACATATTCATCAAGGATCCTTGACAAGAAAGGTTTGAGAACCACTCTTGTAATTCTATCAAAGACGATTTAGTTCTTTATGGATACTCACTCTTGGACTTGCTTCCCTTATGCAGGACAGCCTGACAAATATCTATATTAACAAGTGAGAACTTGTACCCAACACATGGCAAGAAACCCAAAGCCACAACAGCTACGTCGCTATTGCAACACCCACAACACCATCTTACACACTACACTCACACACACTCACACGGGCAGTGACGTCACACAGTTACCCTTCGCAGTGTTGCAACGCTATCTCCTCCTATCGCGCCCATCGACCACACTCAACACCACCCGCCAACAAATGTTCATTGCAGTGCCACCAAAGATGCCTCCCATCCACACTCACGGCGGCAATGCATTTGTTTACTACAAACATTATCGCCCCAAGCACCCACACCCCCGGAACACTGTTGCCCTTTCACCACGCTAAATTCGCCAGGTCTATGCAAGTGAGCACAAATTACATGTGAGAAAATTCATTCACAAGCCCACAAATGCCATTCAAATGCCATTCAACACACACTACGACTCGCTTACAATTCGCGAACCTGGCAACTACTACTCCGTCTTTTAATTGGCTCTGCCTCTCAGCCTGTGCTGCTCTGATCTCCGAGTCTCCCTGACAGTCCTGTCCGCAGGAGAAAAAAACGAGGAAGGAGAGGAACTTTCGCCTCACGATTTTGCTTATTCCTTCTAAATCTCTGTATATTAAATATCGCTCTCTCAGCGAATCTCTTAGTTACATGAATATTGTTCTTTGACAGTTTTTGGTTTGTGCCAAACTATTACAATTACACCATTCGCCATTTCGCCTGCCAGCCATACTGCCGAGTACATTTGATTGCGCACACACACACACGCACACGCACGCCTGGAAGCCACGATCTCTCTCTCGCCACACACACACACACACACACAGGAATAGCCGTGCAGCCTATACACGGCGGCAGCGAGACAGGACGTTATAAGCAGTTTCATTAAATAACTGTCTTTCTCCGCACTTGCGCACACAACATTATTCAAGTGAAATGCGTAACGCCAATATTGGGCTAATATAGGCTACCAATATGTGGGTAGCCTACAGGGATTTACCCACGGAATGAATATATATATATATAATCATCTATACCAGGGGTGCCCACACTTTCTTTTACTTCAGAGCTACTTTCAAAACGACCAGCTCATATACCTACCAAATAAAACTATCATCCCATTGCTGAAAATAGTTACAAAATGTAATTGAGGAGCCTTTCATAGGCTACATGAAAGGTACCTTTCATTTTTTTATTCTTTATTTACCCAGGAAAGTAGCTGAGCACAGGTGCTCATTTTCAGCAACGCCCTGCACATCGAAACACACACACACACACACAAAATGTCATGTCAAAGGTACCTCTGGACGCCACACCTCTGATGGGTGGGGTTTAGTCTTAAGGGGTGTGTTTCTTTCACCCACTGTGTACTACAATAAATGGACGGTAGGTGGCAGTAGTACAGAGGCCAGAGAACTATAACACAAACGCACATGGAATGGGAAATAGAGGGGAGGAAATGGAAATGGTAGGGTTTTTATTTTTGGTATTTCACTTTGCTACTGATGATTGTACGCAACAACAAGTATTGCATTGTGTGTTTGAGCTGACAGGCCCTTTTTGATGTCAATCAATCAAGTCATCTCAGGTCATCTCAAGCGGCAGATGCAAAAATCGTTTTTTATATTACAATTATATATATTTTTAGGGCCATGTCATGTGGTCTAACTGCAAAGCCTTTGTGATCTATACTGGTAGATCCTGATCTACCTTTTGTACCAGCGCCAAAAATGCTCCCCGACAGCATAATCGGAGCAAATACCGGGCAGTGTGTATGAGCCATAACGTGTTGACTACACTACACTACACTAATAAGGACACATAATAACAACTAATAACCCATCCGTTACTACATGTGGAGTCAACTCCCGCAATTTCCTTCTTCCCATAGTGCGCGGCAACGTAACTCTGGGATGAGCGGCCGCAAAGCGGCCGCGAAATTCTAGTGAGTCATATTTGTCGACATATTTGTTGACGCCTTGTCTGCAAATTGTAAGAAGTTAAATTTTATACCTATAGCCAGGCCTACTGGCTACTGCCTCTTTCAAACGGTTGTTGTCCGATAGTGTTCAGCATAACTCTGATATTGTACAAATTTAGCCAACTGCACTGGTTCAAATATTATGCACCTGAGGCTAAATGTAAACGGTTACAGTTAATCCATATGGCTGTTTCACTGTTTAAATCAGTGGTTCTCATGGTTCTTCTAAACCTTTTTAATGCCAACGACCCCAGGTTTGGGTTTGGTTAGGATCTGAACATATATTGTGCCAAGGAAGTACCCCCATACAAGATTTGTGTTGTTGAACTTGAAATGTATAATTATTCCAAATTGTTCAAAATGTTTCAATAGTTTTAGAAAATAGCAGATCTACATGCATGCTCACAATGTGTGGCATTGCATCATGACATGTGTGAGCTTTTACATCGGTTAACAACATTGTGATGTCAGAACAGGCCAGCTCCATATATGGAGATCTAGGGGTGATCAGGTGTGATCAATTGGCTAATTTGGGCCCTGTCCATAGTCCAGAGCCCGGACATAGACTTTTGTGCTGGTTCTGAACAACGGTGTATCCCACCGACTCAAGGCCCGGGCACTGCACTCCCTGTGGTGTCAAACGCGTGTGTCAAATTTGAAGTCGGTGGGGCGAACAGTTCTTGAGTTACGTGGATTGCAAACGTTCATACACACTTACAGAGACATTTATAGATTTATAGACAGTTGATGTAAACTGTTACAATTGAACGCTGAGGATTTTAATGTAAATAACTAACTGTATAATTGTTCATCCATCCTCAACTGCCTATCTGGAGTCGGATTGAGGGGTCAACAGTTCCAGCAGAGAGTTCCAGACTTCCCATTCCTGGACAACACTTCCTGGGAGTTCCCAAGGCATTCCAAGGCCTCTGGTCATCACCCTAGGGAGACGACCAGAGGCATTCGTACTAGATGGCGATGCCTGAACCTTTTACACGCGAAGGAGCAGTGGCTCCTGGATATGTTTCATTTCTGAAATTCACTTTTCAGTTCCATTTCTAGTTCCTGCAGTTCAATGAATGAAGGAAATTTGCTTAATTTACTAATCTCTACATTTTCTCCCACAGGATTCTACAGACAACTTCACCTTGACTTCTACCTTGATCCAGGACCCCAACAACCGCAGGGTGGGGGTGGTTCTGAAGAGGGTTAGGACTGAGCTCTTTAGAGTAAGTACATCCTTCCTTACTACCAGTGGTGGAAACTAAAGTAACGTAATATTTTGACGTTTACTTTCCTTGAATATGTAAATTTTTCAATACTTAATAGTTTATACTATACACTCCACTACATCTCTCAGGCAACTCCACTACAATTATTTGAAAACTTCAAAACATGCATTAACCACTTATAAGTCCTATTTTTTTACTGTGTCTATTGGAAAATAACCGATGCGATGCATTGTGAGCTTGTAGATCGGCTATAAAGATTATTTGATAAAGAAAGCTACAATGAGTTTGTCTGTAGGAAGAAACGTTACAAAAAACACTATTATTAATACGAATTACTTCAATTTCCTGCATTTAGATTTATTGAAGGAAATTTGCTCAAGTTACAATTGTCTACATTTCCTCACACAGGACCTGGACCTAGACAACTGGACCTGGAAATGCATCGATGACTCCAAGAATTCCAGGGTGATACTGAAGGTGGTGCCAGTGAAGGCCTCACAGGGAGAAGCACCCAAAGAGCCACAGATGAGTTGGTTTCCGTGTTTGACAGACGATTCCGACACGGAAACTAAAGGCCTATTCATAGTCTGGATTTTCGGTGGTGAGATGACCACCGCTCCGGTGGTGAGTTGACCACCGGAGCTGAAATAACGTTGAGCGGTGGTGAGTAAAAACAGAGCGAAGGGCTGGAGCGGTGGCGGTGGTTTGCTCTTCACCGCGGCGCGTGACGTCATGTTGTAGTTCGGTGGTCACCCCACCACCGTAAAACCAGACTATGTATGAGCCTTTACTCCCCCTGTGTCTCCTCCACCAAGGCAGGTCACCCCCAGGAAGAGGGTCACCGTGGCCAAAAAGAAGCGAGGAACTGGATCTGCTCAGTTCAAGTATGTATCGATACATCTTGGTCACTGGTTTTAATGGTTTTGTTACTTTAATTGGTTAGTTTTGCTTGACCACAAATGTTTAGATACTATGTGGTTTAGACATGCTAGGTTCATTGTTTACCTTGAATCTTAGTTTCTTTGAGGCACCACATTGTTCTCCCTGCGCTCTATTTATGTGACTTTGTTTATTGTCTGAGTTAATGCTTACTCTCCTTATTCCCATCTCACACTTTTTGCAGGAGCATGCAAGCCTTCCTCCAGAAGAGACTACAATCTCAGAGCAAGGGAAACAAGAGGAAACCACCACCCAAGGACTCAAAGGAAGACCAGGAGGAAAACCACAGTGAAATGCCAGTGCCACCACCAGCCAAACGCCTAAGAGTGAGTACAACTTTACTACATAGTATACAAGGAGTTAGGGGTCTATACTTGGCCCCTACTAATTTCCCTCTGCACTAAATCTCTTTGCTAAAAACAACAGATCTACAAGTTCACAACACAGCATGTTGTGAGCATGTAGAACTGCTATTTTCTGCCCCAAACACTAGGGCTCATGTCAGTGGTTAAACTGCAAGCAGAGACATGGAAACAGTGGAACAGTTGAATTGAAGTGATTAACCAGTGATTTGTTATGCATGTACATTTACCACCACTAACATCCACTAACATTACAAATCACTACCTTTTCTCACACAGGAGGTCGAAGCTGACAGCTTGATGAGACATTTTGGCCGATATCGATATCCAATATAATGAATTGCTGTTATGGCCAATAACCGATCTCATTCTGTATTAAAACATTATAATAATTTTGTCCATTCTGAAAAATGCATGTAACAGGGTATCTGCACTGCAGGCTTAGGGAAGTCAGATTTAACTTAAATACCTTTATATTAAATATTGTGAGCTTGTAGATCTGTTCAAGCTGTTACTTTGGGCTTGTTTATCTGTAAAGACAGGCCGATTAATCAGACCGATTAATTAATCGGGCTGATTGATTAATCGAACCGATGCAGATTAATCTAAAAACAACTAAAATCGGCCGATACCGATGTGTTTACAGATTAATCTCCCATCACTAATCGAGACTCATTGTGAGCTTGTAGATCTGCTATTTGTGCTGAATGTTCATCCCAGAAAGAATAGGGGCATTAGGGTTGACGTGGTTAAACTGCAAGACATAAAAAATGAGCAATTTCCTGCAATTAAATGTATGAAGTAAATGACCTAAAGTTACTTATTTTTCTCACACAGGTCCCTGATCCATCCCAGCAGGACGACACACTCTCTCCTCCTCCCACCTCAATCTATCCCACCCATCACTCCCCCCCCCCTCTCTCTTTCTCTCTCTGTGTATACATAGTATACATAGTTATGCTTGTAAATAGTTGTTACTTTGAAATGATAGTATGCTACACTGAGTATTATTTCTCTATTGTTTAATAATCTGTATCAGTTGTAAATAATAGTGCTAATTTTTCTTACATTAATGGTTTAATTCTTTGTTATTTTGTATTTGTATTTTAAAGAGATTGTTGAGAAGTATGTTTCATATTGTGTTATACATCAAACGTGCTTCATCCTTTATGTTATATTTAAGTTTGATTTCATAATAATAAATAATATATTTTATTTGATAATCATATATCAAGCTTCATGTCTTTATTTTCTTCTTTTAGTTTAAATATAACTAAGCTATGAAAAACTCAGGCTTGAGGTTTGTACAAAACAACTGTAACCGTATTCCCATGATAGTGAAATAGTAGACTAGTGGATTAGACTATATAGATGTTACAAATGAAATTTCAAATGAAACTTTAAAGCTGAACTGTGAAGTTCAGGATTGATGTCAGTGTCAGCTACAACAGTGTACACTACATATTTGACACCTGAAGTAAATATTGAAGGAAACTGAAGGAAAAAAGATTCACTCATTGTCATTTTGATTTAAGGAATTCAGTTGAGATGGTTTAGCAAAGGAAGAGAATAAGAGATAGATTGTGAACCAACTGTTGGTCCACACAATGATACAGATGAGGACAATCCAGTCCTGCATTGTGAATCACAATTGTTTTAATTGGCAGCAGCTATGAACATACTGTATAGGCCTACATTAAGGAATGTCTGTGAGGTTGGTACAATACACTGAAAGCAACAGAAGCATTCAACCTGGGACCATCAGGGCTCCAAATGAGGGTGGCACTATAATATAACATAATAATATAAATGTATAGGCAAATGTAATATAATATAATTATACAAATGTTAAGTTATATTCATTCAACTCTTCAATATACATTTAAATACACACATTATTGTATTTTACAAAAGCCACAGATTATGTGCCTTTATTGTGAGCATAAAAGTACATGCTAACTTGACCAAAGTATACCCCAAATAACTTGTACACATGGGATGTGTCACAGACTCACATTATATTACATTATATTATTATATTACATTCATGCAAGTAAATTTGACTACCGAATGTAGTTATTCACTACATCCACCACCAGGGGACACTCCTGGGTATCTTATTTATATGGTACATTATTCTATCATAATCATCAAGTGAAAGTGAATGCTAATGGTAAACTTGGACAAGATACAAGATTAGTATTAAATCGTGACTGGCCTCAAAACTGACATTGCATACAGACAACATTAGAAAGACTAGCTGGTAATGTACTATTTTTATTTTCAGTGAGTCTGGCTCTGATGGATAGATGAAAACTAACATAACTGCTTACTTAAAATGACTAAACGGTTGCTGAGACCACAGACCTGTCAAAACATTCCCCTTTAGCAGGGCTAATCTTGATTCAGTGGAAATCTGTAATGCACTTTAAATAGTTCCAATTTCTTCATTTTTATCCCCTGCTGTAAGTAACTGTGTTCCACACTCCAGTCCAATTGGTGGCGGTAATGCACCTCTAACCTGGTTTATCAACCCCAAAGAAGAATACCGGTAAGAAAAAATAGAAAAAACACAACACACAACATAGTAACATCGGCTCCGTCTTTGAGCTAATTTAGAACTTCCTGTCTGAGAGCTAGCTAATTTAAGACATCCGGTTGCCTTCAGAATAAAATAAGGTTATTTAATTAATAATTATTACATTACATTATTAGTATTATTATTACATTACAGTTATTGTAAAGACACACATTATGTTTCTGTGTAAAAATAAGTAATTAAATAACATCAAAAAGTTATCTAAATGGATAAATGCTATTCACTGGAGTGAATATTCTATTTTATTCTAAAAACGACTTATAAATCCTAAAGCCTTGTTTATACTTCACTGTGCAACGGTCCTATGCTGGACAATAGCAGATATGCAAACTCACAGCACATCTCATTCAAGACACTGAACTTGCAGATCTGCCATTTTTGAACACACTATAAAGTTAACCATTTATCATGCTGCTCTACGTGGCACTGCATTCTGTGACATTAAACCAAATGGCATTTTCCACTCTATGACACTACTGTTCTACATTTTTGTCTAATAAAATAGGCTATTAATTTAATCAATCAAACTGCATTAACTAACAGAGATACTACTAACCAAGCTATCCATGTCAACATGCTCTATAGGAGTCTCAATAACAGGTATAAGTAACGTTTAATGTTTAGTAATGTTTAATGTAGCAGAAGAGGCCATTCATTGAACAGAGTTTTGCACAATTTTAACATCCCAGATCGATTGAAATATGAATCTACTGTGCTGTGCTACACCATGATATATTAAGAGTACAATAACATTCCATTGTGAATAAAAACCTATTAACCACAGTGTAATGCTAAAGGTTTCACCACAGGGCTGTCTGCTTCATGTAATATCATTAAAAGTGTTGTTGGTGACAGTTATATGAGTTGGAAGCATTAAGACCCATTTTAACCCTCAATGGCTTCCTTTCTGACAAATAACGTTATTGTAAATTCACGCGTTCATATGTAGCTATTTTGCATTAGAAGCGGATGGGACCAAGGGACCCGGATGTAACGTAAGAGGACTACAATAGATTCGCGGTTAAATCTCGCGGGCGTGGCCTCACACCGGAAGGAAGTGCCGCCGCCCTCAAATACGGAAGAGACGCGTGGAGGTAGGTTTGGTCAGTGTTTGTTTGGAACGTGCCACGTCACCATCGCGGGTCCGTCTTCGGAGCAAGTAAGTGATTAAATGTTATTTAATACTTAACGCTGTTGTTGTTTGTGTGTTCAAACGTCTATCACTTGAAGTTACTTGTTATGATGTTTATATATGATGTTTGTACGAAACTGTAAAACAGTGTTTCAGTAGCCGAATGGTTAGTGTCGAAGGTTTATAAACAACTATGCCCGGCCTCAATGTTTACTAACCGTCGACAGTACCCACTCGACTACCGAAACACGGCTTTAAAGAGTAGTATTTACATATCTAAACACAACAAGTAACTTCAAAAGTGATAACATGTTTGAGCCACGGACCACCATTTCACATTAATAGACTCTCACAATGGTGGTCAGTGGCTCAAATGGGTCTGAGAGACTAGATGGCCTCAAATGGTGGTCCGTGGCTCAAACGCTGAATAAATAATCGACTAGAGGTGAAAATAGTATTGTTTGGTAGGTAAAAGGACAAACATTCTGTGAAAATTGGCACGAAGCAACAAACATTCTTTGAAATTGGTGGGAAACGATCCCGGCACTCATGTTAACAAAGCTCAGTCACTAACCACTATGCTACAATCAGCATTATATAATCAAAGGATCAAAAGTAGCAATCTTCTACATTCTCTAATTGTGTAGTTTTTTTTGGAAATTAAGCAGATGCTTAACAACAATTGAACTATTGAGAGTGTAAAGATCTACTATTGGGGTCAATTTGGTTACCTAAATTAAATTGCTCTGTATTGTGACAGTAATCATTGCTATAGTGTGTGTTCAGTAACAGTGTTAAATAGCTCTATAGTGTGACAGTAATCATTGCTATAGTGTGTGTTCAGTAACTTGCAACACAGCAGCCAAGTATATGCAGAACACTAGCCCCTTTCGGGACCCTACGTAAAACTTTTTTGATATTTTGTTTAGTTTTACGTTGGGTCCCTGCTCGCTAGTGTATTTTCGTATGGAAATTCCTAAATGCGGATGTGGAGATTCTCTCTAAAATAGGACCCGCGGCATGTGACGCCATTATTTTCCTTGAGTTATTCTGAATTCGGTAACTTTAAGTAGCTATACATCCCGGTGCGAATATCTCCTGTGGCGCGGAAGCCGTTAAGTATTTTTAATCTTTGTTTGACCGATTTGGTCGCTTTATTTCTTCTTGTTTGTTTACCGTTTATTGTACCGCCTCCCGGTGTGCGGTTGGCTTGTGAGGCTACGTCCCTGCCTCTGATCTGCTGTGTCATAGCTATAGCGCCACTAGCTAGCCAGATAGGCGGTACAATGAGGTGTCAATAAACAAGAAGAATCCAAGCTTCCAAATCGGGCAAACATATATTAAAAATACTTAACGGCTTCCGCGCCACAGGAGATATTCGCACCGGGATGTATAGCTACTTAAAGTTACCGAATTCAGAATAACTCAAGGAAAATAATGGCGTCACATGCCGCGGGGAGGCGTTTTAACATGTAAACATGAGCCAGTAAATGTTTTAATCAGGTGGCATGGACGACGAGGAACAGGACCCAATGCACTGGGTCGAACAAATGTCAGAAACTTCAGTAGCATTTGGGTTCTGCTTGGAGGGCTAGCAGAACACATATACACGCATTTGACATAACACAAACAACAAGACAATTTACATACATAAAGACATGAAGAAAAGAGCAATATCCACCGCTTAGATTATCCTGTGGCTACTACAACTCCTGATTAAACCCTTTTCTATTTATTAAAGAGCTGGAGAGACAGGAATATTCCTGTTACTGAACACACACTATAGCAATTATTACTGTCACAATAACTTTGTACTTTTGCTACTGATGTTTGTGTGCAACATTTGAGCTGGTGTCAAGTCACCTTAATTCAAGTGATAGATTATATACAGGGGCATGCCATATGGTCTACCTGCACAGCCTTTGTGATTACTGGTAGATCACGATGTACCTTTTGGGCACCCCTGCAATACAGGATTCCTGTCCAGAATTGTTTTTTATTAAATATAGAGGGTTTAAGTGTAGGGTTTGTCATGTTGGTGTTCTCTATAACTTTTCGTCCTGGGCATGACGTTAAACTGTCCAGTGTAACTCCAAGTTACATGGGGTGGGTATGGTTTGAGAGTTTGTGATGCTCAGTTCTTTTTTTGCGTCTCGGTTCCTCAGGTGGAAGCTGCATAGTTGGGTTTTTGATGGGTTGGGTTTCAAGTGGCTGGTCGTTTGTTTAGATATTGAAAAGGAGGGGGGCGAGCGCGCTACCTTGTGGGAGGCCGTTCTTTTCGGCTTTCCATTTACTCCTCTGGTCATTTAACTGAACATAGAAGCGCCTGTTGTTGAGGAGGCTTTTCCTGACCATTGTGCGGTGTTGGACAGTGTCGTAGGCAGCAGAGAGATCTCTGAATGCTGCTCCAGTTATTTGTTTCCCCTCAAACCCATCCTCAATGTGTTGGGTGAGGTTGAGCTCTGTCCAGCACAGGAGCGGCTGGGACGGAAACCAGCTTGGTCTTTAGTCAGCTTGGTATCTATGAGTGGCAACAAGGCGTTGGAGTAGCAGCTTCTCATATAGCCTTGTAGGTGATGCAGAGGGAAATGGGTCGGTAGCTCTTTGTGGATAATGGGTCTATGCCAGGTTTAGGGATTGCAACCACGTTGGCCTTTTCCCAGACAGAAGGGATGGTTTTCTGTGCTATGCATGTGTTCAGCATCCCCACAAGCCAGGTCTTTGCGTTGGGTCCCAGGTGCTGTAACATTTCTGCCAGTAGGTCATCAATCCCTGCTGCTTTTCCGGGTTTCAACTTTCCCATTGCAGTTTCAAGTTCTTCTAGGTCGAAGGGTTTGGTTTGAGGGCTGGCTGATTGTGGTTGGTCTGATACCACTGTGCGATGGTATTCTCCTGTGGGTCGGTGGCGGTCTTGGTCACAACTGGTGGCCAACAGTTGTAACCAACACCGCCACCGACCCACATAGAATACCATCGCACAGTGGTATCAGACCAACCACAATCAGCCAGCCCTCAAACCAAACCCTTCGACTTAGAAGAACGTGAAACTGCAATGGGAAAGTTGAAACCCGGAAAAGCAGCAGGGATTGATGGCATACTGGCAGAAATGATACAGCACCTGGGACCTATCGCAAGGACCTGGCTTGTGGGGATGCTGAACACATGCATAGCACAGAAAACCATCCCTTCTGTTTGGAAAAAGGCTGGAGTAGTTGCAATCCCTAAACCTGGCAAAGACCCATTATCCCCGAAGAGCTACCGACCCATTTCCCTCCTCTGCATCACCTACAAGCTCTATGAGAGGCACTACAATTTCTGAACAGACTATATTTACATCAATATGTCTGGGTCCCCACCTACTCACTCAGGGTTGACGTGTCACACCTGCAGTGATGGGAGGGGCACCAAAATGTGGTATTTTGATTGTTTAATGGGGGCACTCCCTTAGTATAAAAGTGTATGTTTTGTGTACACATGACCTGATGAAGATCAAATGGATCGAAACGCTGTCAGTATTTCAACAAAGAACGTATTTCTTATACCTGTGGTGTGCGGGCTCCATCCAATACCTACACCAGTTGTGATGCAACAGAGTTTGCTGTGACCGTTGTGAATTATGGGTGGTGTGGTTTTTGCCAAGACGGTGGATTGTGGCCCATGCCTTCCTGCTGTTATTTGACATGTTGGTGTTCTCTATATCTTTTCGTCCTGGGCATGACGTTAAACTGTTCCGTTCGAGAGGACCAGCGACCCTCGAATGTAAACGGCCACGAAAGGAAATTATGTGTGTGTGAGGTGTTCTCTATAGGTTGGGTTTCAGGTGGTTGTATTGTAGTAGCTTGACATTTCTTGGAGGGCACTTTCAAGGACAGACTCAATCTTCTGGAAGTCTGCTTGTTGGGTCGTAATGCAGAGGTTGTCGGCGTAGATGAAACGCTGGCATTAGGCATTGGGTAGTGGCTGGTCGTTTGTGTAGATATTGAAAAGGAGGGGGGCGAGCACGCTACCTTGTTGGAGGCCGTTCTTTTGGGCTTTCCATTTACTCCTCTGGTCATTTAACTGGACATAGAAGCGCCTGTTGTTGAGGAGGCTTTTCCTGACCATTGTGCGGTGTTGGACAGTGTCGTAGGCAGCAGAGAGATCTCTGAATGCTGCTCCAGTTATTTGTTTCCCCTCAAACCCATCCTCAATGTGTTGGGTGAGGTTGAGCTCTGTCCAGCACAGGAGCGGCTGGGACGGAAACCAGCTTGGTCTTTAGTCAGCTTGGTATCTATGAGTGGCAACAAGGCGTTGGAGTAGCAGCTTCTCATATAGCCTTGTAGGTGATGCAGAGGGAAATGGGTCGGTAGCTCTTTGTGGATAATGGGTCTATGCCAGGTTTAGGGATTGCAACCACGTTGGCCTTTTCCCAGACAGAAGGGATGGTTTTCTGTGCTATGCATGTGTTCAGCATCCCCACAAGCCAGGTCTTTGCGTTGGGTCCCAGGTGCTGTAACATTTCTGCCAGTAGGTCATCAATCCCTGCTGCTTTTCCGGGTTTCAACTTTCCCATTGCAGTTTCAAGTTCTTCTAGGTCGAAGGGTTTGGTTTGAGGGCTGGCTGATTGTGGTTGGTCTGATACCACTGTGCGATGGTATTCTCCTGTGGGTCGGTGGCGGTCTTGGTCACAACTGGTGGCCAACAGTTGTAACCAACACCGCCACCGACCCACATAGAATACCATCGCACAGTGGTATCAGACCAACCACAATCAGCCAGCCCTCAAACCAAACCCTTCGACTTAGAAGAACGTGAAACTGCAATGGGAAAGTTGAAACCCGGAAAAGCAGCAGGGATTGATGGCATACTGGCAGAAATGATACAGCACCTGGGACCTATCGCAAGGACCTGGCTTGTGGGGATGCTGAACACATGCATAGCACAGAAAACCATCCCTTCTGTTTGGAAAAAGGCTGGAGTAGTTGCAATCCCTAAACCTGGCAAAGACCCATTATCCCCGAAGAGCTACCGACCCATTTCCCTCCTCTGCATCACCTACAAGCTCTATGAGAGGCACTACAATTTCTGAACAGACTATATTTACATCAATATGTCTGGGTCCCCACCTACTCACTCAGGGTTGACGTGTCACACCTGCAGTGATGGGAGGGGCACCAAAATGTGGTATTTTGATTGTTTAATGGGGGCACTCCCTTAGTATAAAAGTGTATGTTTTGTGTACACATGACCTGATGAAGATCAAATGGATCGAAACGCTGTCAGTATTTCAACAAAGAACGTATTTCTTATACCTGTGGTGTGCGGGCTCCATCCAATACCTACACCAGTTGTGATGCAACAGAGTTTGCTGTGACCGTTGTGAATTATGGGTGGTGTGGTTTTTGCCAAGACGGTGGATTGTGGCCCATGCCTTCCTGCTGTTATTTGACATGTTGGTGTTCTCTATATCTTTTCGTCCTGGGCATGACGTTAAACTGTTCCGTTCGAGAGGACCAGCGACCCTCGAATGTAAACGGCCACGAAAGGAAATTATGTGTGTGTGAGGTGTTCTCTATAGGTTGGGTTTCAGGTGGTTGTATTGTAGTAGCTTGACATTTCTTGGAGGGCACTTTCAAGGACAGACTCAATCTTCTGGAAGTCTGCTTGTTGGGTCGTAATGCAGAGGTTGTCGGCGTAGATGAAACGCTGGCATTAGGCATTGGGTAGTGGCTGGTCGTTTGTGTAGATATTGAAAAGGAGGGGGGCGAGCACGCTACCTTGTTGGAGGCCGTTCTTTTGGGCTTTCCATTTACTCCTCTGGTCATTTAACTGGACATAGAAGCGCCTGTTGTTGAGGAGGCTTTTCCTGACCATTGTGCGGTGTTGGACAGTGTCGTAGGCAGCAGAGAGATCTCTGAATGCTGCTCCAGTTATTTGTTTCCCCTCAAACCCATCCTCAATGTGTTGGGTGAGGTTGAGCTCTGTCCAGCACAGGAGCGGCTGGGAGGGAAACCAGCTTGGTCTTTAGTCAGCTTGGTATCTATGAGTGGCAACAAGGCGTTGGAGTAGCAGCTTCTCATATAGCCTTGTAGGTGATGCAGAGGGAAATGGGTCGGTAGCTCTTTGTGGATAATGGGTCTTTGCCAGGTTTAGGGATTGCAACCACTTTGGCCTTTTCCCAGACAGAAGGGATGTTTTTCTGTGCTATGCATGTGTTCAGCATCCCCACAAGCCAGGTCTTTGCGTTGGGTCCCAGGTGCTGTAACATTTCTGCCAGTAGGTCATCAATCCCTGCTGCTTTTCCGGGTTTCAACTTTCCCATTGCAGTTTCAAGTTCTTCTAGGTCGAAGGGTTTGGTTTGAGGGCTGGCTGATTGTGGTTGGTCTGATACCACTGTGCGATGGTATTCTCCTGTGGGTCGGTGGCGGTCTTGGTCACAACTGGTGGCCAACAGTTGTAACCAACACCGCCACCGACCCACATAGAATACCATCGCACAGTGGTATCAGACCAACCACAATCAGCCAGCCCTCAAACCAAACCCTTCGACTTAGAAGAACGTGAAACTGCAATGGGAAAGTTGAAACCCGGAAAAGCAGCAGGGATTGATGGCATACTGGCAGAAATGATACAGCACCTGGGACCTATCGCAAGGACCTGGCTTGTGGGGATGCTGAACACATGCATAGCACAGAAAACCATCCCTTCTGTTTGGAAAAAGGCTGGAGTAGTTGCAATCCCTAAACCTGGCAAAGACCCATTATCCCCGAAGAGCTACCGACCCATTTCCCTCCTCTGCATCACCTACAAGCTCTATGAGAGGCACTACAATTTCTGAACAGACTATATTTACATCAATATGTCTGGGTCCCCACCTACTCACTCAGGGTTGACGTGTCACACCTGCAGTGATGGGAGGGGCACCAAAATGTGGTATTTTGATTGTTTAATGGGGGCACTCCCTTAGTATAAAAGTGTATGTTTTGTGTACACATGACCTGATGAAGATCAAATGGATCGAAACGCTGTCAGTATTTCAACAAAGAACGTCTTTCTTATACCTGTGGTGTGCGGGCTCCATCCAATACCTACACCAGTTGTGATGCAACAGAGTTTGCTGTGACCGTTGTGAATTATGGGTGGTGTGGTTTTTGCCAAGACGGTGGATTGTGGCCCATGCCTTCCTGCTGTTATTTGACATGTTGGTGTTCTCTATATCTTTTCGTCCTGGGCATGACGTTAAACTGTTCCGTTCGAGAGGACCAGCGACCCTCGAATGTAAACGGCCACGAAAGGAAATTATGTGTGTGTGAGGTGTTCTCTATAGGTTGGGTTTCAGGTGGTTGTATTGTAGTAGCTTGACATTTCTTGGAGGGCACTTTCAAGGACAGACTCAATCTTCTGGAAGTCTGCTTGTTGGGTCGTAATGCAGAGGTTGTCGGCGTAGATGAAACGCTGGCATTAGGCATTGGGTAGTGGCTGGTCGTTTGTGTAGATATTGAAAAGGAGGGGGGCGAGCACGCTACCTTGTTGGAGGCCGTTCTTTTGGGCTTTCCATTTACTCCTCTGGTCATTTAACTGGACATAGAAGCGCCTGTTGTTGAGGAGGCTTTTCCTGACCATTGTGCGGTGTTGGACAGTGTCGTAGGCAGCAGAGAGATCTCTGAATGCTGCTCCAGTTATTTGTTTCCCCTCAAACCCATCCTCAATGTGTTGGGTGAGGTTGAGCTCTGTCCAGCACAGGAGCGGCTGGGAGGGAAACCAGCTTGGTCTTTAGTCAGCTTGGTATCTATGAGTGGCAACAAGGCGTTGGAGTAGCAGCTTCTCATATAGCCTTGTAGGTGATGCAGAGGGAAATGGGTCGGTAGCTCTTTGTGGATAATGGGTCTTTGCCAGGTTTAGGGATTGCAACCACTTTGGCCTTTTCCCAGACAGAAGGGATGTTTTTCTGTGCTATGCATGTGTTCAGCATCCCCACAAGCCAGGTCTTTGCGTTGGGTCCCAGGTGCTGTAACATTTCTGCCAGTAGGTCATCAATCCCTGCTGCTTTTCCGGGTTTCAACTTTCCCATTGCAGTTTCAAGTTCTTCTAGGTCGAAGGGTTTGGTTTGAGGGCTGGCTGATTGTGGTTGGTCTGATACCACTGTGCGATGGTATTCTCCTGTGGGTCGGTGGCGGTCTTGGTCACAACTGGTGGCCAACAGTTGTAACCAACACCGCCACCGACCCACATAGAATACCATCGCACAGTGGTATCAGACCAACCACAATCAGCCAGCCCTCAAACCAAACCCTTCGACTTAGAAGAACGTGAAACTGCAATGGGAAAGTTGAAACCCGGAAAAGCAGCAGGGATTGATGGCATACTGGCAGAAATGATACAGCACCTGGGACCTATCGCAAGGACCTGGCTTGTGGGGATGCTGAACACATGCATAGCACAGAAAACCATCCCTTCTGTTTGGAAAAAGGCTGGAGTAGTTGCAATCCCTAAACCTGGCAAAGACCCATTAGGCCTAATAAAAAAAAACTTTGGTTTCCGGTTGCCGACCGACTCTATTAAATATGCGCGACTCATATTATTTTATTGGCATTTGGTGGAAAAAAAAAAAAAAAAAAAAAGAAGCTCAGAATGCGACCGAGTAAGACCCAAAAGGTCTTTATTAAAATTAAAATTATCTTTGATGAGACCATTGGGACGCGCGAAGTCAAAATAAAGTTTTCTTTCGTCTAAAATATCACGTGCGCAAATGTTTTGGAATGCGTCATCGCGAGGAGACGCACAACACAACAGTGACAACATACAGCATGGACCTGTGCACGGTGTCTGTGACTGTCCACTGCCCGTGCAAAGCACCGCCACAGATCATACGATTGAGTACAAAAACATTTGAAGACATAATTAAGGAGGTGAAACCGTGCCGGTGTCGGTTTAAGTCCGCAGAAGGGAGACACGACCGAGCGGATAAATGGACTATCATCTCAGCCGACATACTCTCCCCCCCCACCCTGGAGCCTCTAGGCGCCCAGGCTGGGTGCGTGCTGGGCATGTTTGACTTTCGGTATCTATAGCCCTGAGATGCGAGGAGGAGGAAACCCATTCGGCTCATGCTTCTACCCCGTCAGAACGTTAGCTAACGTTAGCTTAGCCCCATATATGTGCTCGGAGCTACAGAATGAGCGTAGGGAGAGGAGAGGGCACATATGGGGCTAACGTTAGCTATGTTTTTGTCTTTTAATAACTAGCACTATAGCTATGTTGATGCCAGCAACACGTTCTAACTTTTTATGTCAAAACATGAATGGGCGTAGGGAGAGGAGAGGGCACATATCATATATGGGGCTAACGTTAGCTATGTTTTTGTCTTTTAATAACTAGCACTATAGCTATGTTGATGCCAGCAACACGTTCTAACTTTTTATGTCAAAACATGAGCTGGAAAGCAGAGGTTGTTTTACGTTAGGTGGGTTGTTGCTGACACCACCGTTACCTAAAACTGGATGGCCAATAAATGAAGTACACGTGATTTCACAATGTTTACAAGCATGAAAGATTCATGCCACCCCAAAACACAGGCGCAACTAAATAAAATAGGGGGCTTGCAAATGTAGTCTTAGACCTGCCATGATTCCACAGTTCAAATGAACTGAGTTGCAGGCAGGAGGAGGGGCAGCAGTTTGACGTGACTGTGCATTTCATTACTGTCAGAGCCTTCTAGTTACTGTAAGACAGTACAATTTACAATTTAGGCATTTATCAGACGCTCTTAATCCAGAGCGATTTACATTAAGCAAGAACAAAAAGCATGGGAATACATCACATAAAAATAATTTATCATGAAACATGCGTATTAAGTATTCAACCAGTGTGTGGACATTCTATTCAAAGTTTTCAAATGTTTAGCTGTAGGCATGTAGACGTAGTGTTATGTGTACTTGAACCATTCATTATTTAAAATATGGTATTTCAGGCAAATATTGAAGTTATTAAAAAAGAAGCCTATCCATCATTGCCGTAGGAAAAAAAAAAGTTTAAAAAAAATCCTCTCTACCCATCCTTCCCACGAAAAAAAATAATAAAATAAAATAAATTCCTTGCTACCCAACTTTCCCACGAAAAATAAAATAAAAAAATAAAATAAAATAAATTCCCTACCTACTCAGCCCAAAAATGACAGCCAATCGGAAACCAACGTTTTTTTTTTTTAGGCCTTATCCCCGAAGAGCTACCGACCCATTTCCCTCCTCTGCATCACCTACAAGCTCTATGAGAGGCACTACAATTTCTGAACAGACTATATTTACATCAATATGTCTGGGTCCCCACCTACTCACTCAGGGTTGACGTGTCACACCTGCAGTGATGGGAGGGGCACCAAAATGTGGTATTTTGATTGTTTAATGGGGGCACTCCCTTAGTATAAAAGTGTATGTTTTGTGTACACATGACCTGATGAAGATCAAATGGATCGAAACGCTGTCAGTATTTCAACAAAGAACGTATTTCTTATACCTGTGGTGTGCGGGCTCCATCCAATACCTACACCAGTTGTGATGCAACAGAGTTTGCTGTGACCGTTGTGAATTATGGGTGGTGTGGTTTTTGCCAAGACGGTGGATTGTGGCCCATGCCTTCCTGCTGTTATTTGACATGTTGGTGTTCTCTATATCTTTTCGTCCTGGGCATGACGTTAAACTGTTCCGTTCGAGAGGACCAGCGACCCTCGAATGTAAACGGCCACGAAAGGAAATTATGTGTGTGTGAGGTGTTCTCTATAGGTTGGGTTTCAGGTGGTTGTATTGTAGTAGCTTGACATTTCTTGGAGGGCACTTTCAAGGACAGACTCAATCTTCTGGAAGTCTGCTTGTTGGGTCGTAATGCAGAGGTTGTCGGCGTAGATGAAACGCTGGCATTAGGCATTGGGTAGTGGCTGGTCGTTTGTGTAGATATTGAAAAGGAGGGGGGCGAGCACGCTACCTTGTTGGAGGCCGTTCTTTTGGGCTTTCCATTTACTCCTCTGGTCATTTAACTGGACATAGAAGCGCCTGTTGTTGAGGAGGCTTTTCCTGACCATTGTGCGGTGTTGGACAGTGTCGTAGGCAGCAGAGAGATCTCTGAATGCTGCTCCAGTTATTTGTTTCCCCTCAAACCCATCCTCAATGTGTTGGGTGAGGTTGAGCTCTGTCCAGCACAGGAGCGGCTGGGAGGGAAACCAGCTTGGTCTTTAGTCAGCTTGGTATCTATGAGTGGCAACAAGGCGTTGGAGTAGCAGCTTCTCATATAGCCTTGTAGGTGATGCAGAGGGAAATGGGTCGGTAGCTCTTTGTGGATAATGGGTCTTTGCCAGGTTTAGGGATTGCAACCACTTTGGCCTTTTCCCAGACAGAAGGGATGGTTTTCTGTGCTATGCATGTGTTCAGCATCCCCACAAGCCAGGTCTTTGCGTTGGGTCCCAGGTGCTGTAACATTTCTGCCAGTAGGTCATCAATCCCTGCTGCTTTTCCGGGTTTCAACTTTCCCATTGCAGTTTCAAGTTCTTCTAGGTCGAAGGGTTTGGTTTGAGGGCTGGCTGATTGTGGTTGGTCTGATACCACTGTGCGATGGTATTCTCCTGTGGGTCGGTGGCGGTCTTGGTCACAACTGGTGGCCAACAGTTGTAACCAACACCGCCACCGACCCACATAGAATACCATCGCACAGTGGTATCAGACCAACCACAATCAGCCAGCCCTCAAACCAAACCCTTCGACTTAGAAGAACGTGAAACTGCAATGGGAAAGTTGAAACCCGGAAAAGCAGCAGGGATTGATGGCATACTGGCAGAAATGATACAGCACCTGGGACCTATCGCAAGGACCTGGCTTGTGGGGATGCTGAACACATGCATAGCACAGAAAACCATCCCTTCTGTTTGGAAAAAGGCTGGAGTAGTTGCAATCCCTAAACCTGGCAAAGACCCATTATCCCCGAAGAGCTACCGACCCATTTCCCTCCTCTGCATCACCTACAAGCTCTATGAGAGGCACTACAATTTCTGAACAGACTATATTTACATCAATATGTCTGGGTCCCCACCTACTCACTCAGGGTTGACGTGTCACACCTGCAGTGATGGGAGGGGCACCAAAATGTGGTATTTTGATTGTTTAATGGGGGCACTCCCTTAGTATAAAAGTGTATGTTTTGTGTACACATGACCTGATGAAGATCAAATGGATCGAAACGCTGTCAGTATTTCAACAAAGAACGTATTTCTTATACCTGTGGTGTGCGGGCTCCATCCAATACCTACACCAGTTGTGATGCAACAGAGTTTGCTGTGACCGTTGTGAATTATGGGTGGTGTGGTTTTTGCCAAGACGGTGGATTGTGGCCCATGCCTTCCTGCTGTTATTTGACATGTTGGTGTTCTCTATATCTTTTCGTCCTGGGCATGACGTTAAACTGTTCCGTTCGAGAGGACCAGCGACCCTCGAATGTAAACGGCCACGAAAGGAAATTATGTGTGTGTGAGGTGTTCTCTATAGGTTGGGTTTCAGGTGGTTGTATTGTAGTAGCTTGACATTTCTTGGAGGGCACTTTCAAGGACAGACTCAATCTTCTGGAAGTCTGCTTGTTGGGTCGTAATGCAGAGGTTGTCGGCGTAGATGAAACGCTGGCATTAGGCATTGGGTAGTGGCTGGTCGTTTGTGTAGATATTGAAAAGGAGGGGGGCGAGCACGCTACCTTGTTGGAGGCCGTTCTTTTGGGCTTTCCATTTACTCCTCTGGTCATTTAACTGGACATAGAAGCGCCTGTTGTTGAGGAGGCTTTTCCTGACCATTGTGCGGTGTTGGACAGTGTCGTAGGCAGCAGAGAGATCTCTGAATGCTGCTCCAGTTATTTGTTTCCCCTCAAACCCATCCTCAATGTGTTGGGTGAGGTTGAGCTCTGTCCAGCACAGGAGCGGCTGGGAGGGAAACCAGCTTGGTCTTTAGTCAGCTTGGTATCTATGAGTGGCAACAAGGCGTTGGAGTAGCAGCTTCTCATATAGCCTTGTAGGTGATGCAGAGGGAAATGGGTCGGTAGCTCTTTGTGGATAATGGGTCTTTGCCAGGTTTAGGGATTGCAACCACTTTGGCCTTTTCCCAGACAGAAGGGATGTTTTTCTGTGCTATGCATGTGTTCAGCATCCCCACAAGCCAGGTCTTTGCGTTGGGTCCCAGGTGCTGTAACATTTCTGCCAGTAGGTCATCAATCCCTGCTGCTTTTCCGGGTTTCAACTTTCCCATTGCAGTTTCAAGTTCTTCTAGGTCGAAGGGTTTGGTTTGAGGGCTGGCTGATTGTGGTTGGTCTGATACCACTGTGCGATGGTATTCTCCTGTGGGTCGGTGGCGGTCTTGGTCACAACTGGTGGCCAACAGTTGTAACCAACACCGCCACCGACCCACATAGAATACCATCGCACAGTGGTATCAGACCAACCACAATCAGCCAGCCCTCAAACCAAACCCTTCGACTTAGAAGAACGTGAAACTGCAATGGGAAAGTTGAAACCCGGAAAAGCAGCAGGGATTGATGGCATACTGGCAGAAATGATACAGCACCTGGGACCTATCGCAAGGACCTGGCTTGTGGGGATGCTGAACACATGCATAGCACAGAAAACCATCCCTTCTGTTTGGAAAAAGGCTGGAGTAGTTGCAATCCCTAAACCTGGCAAAGACCCATTATCCCCGAAGAGCTACCGACCCATTTCCCTCCTCTGCATCACCTACAAGCTCTATGAGAGGCACTACAATTTCTGAACAGACTATATTTACATCAATATGTCTGGGTCCCCACCTACTCACTCAGGGTTGACGTGTCACACCTGCAGTGATGGGAGGGGCACCAAAATGTGGTATTTTGATTGTTTAATGGGGGCACTCCCTTAGTATAAAAGTGTATGTTTTGTGTACACATGACCTGATGAAGATCAAATGGATCGAAACGCTGTCAGTATTTCAACAAAGAACGTCTTTCTTATACCTGTGGTGTGCGGGCTCCATCCAATACCTACACCAGTTGTGATGCAACAGAGTTTGCTGTGACCGTTGTGAATTATGGGTGGTGTGGTTTTTGCCAAGACGGTGGATTGTGGCCCATGCCTTCCTGCTGTTATTTGACATGTTGGTGTTCTCTATATCTTTTCGTCCTGGGCATGACGTTAAACTGTTCCGTTCGAGAGGACCAGCGACCCTCGAATGTAAACGGCCACGAAAGGAAATTATGTGTGTGTGAGGTGTTCTCTATAGGTTGGGTTTCAGGTGGTTGTATTGTAGTAGCTTGACATTTCTTGGAGGGCACTTTCAAGGACAGACTCAATCTTCTGGAAGTCTGCTTGTTGGGTCGTAATGCAGAGGTTGTCGGCGTAGATGAAACGCTGGCATTAGGCATTGGGTAGTGGCTGGTCGTTTGTGTAGATATTGAAAAGGAGGGGGGCGAGCACGCTACCTTGTTGGAGGCCGTTCTTTTGGGCTTTCCATTTACTCCTCTGGTCATTTAACTGGACATAGAAGCGCCTGTTGTTGAGGAGGCTTTTCCTGACCATTGTGCGGTGTTGGACAGTGTCGTAGGCAGCAGAGAGATCTCTGAATGCTGCTCCAGTTATTTGTTTCCCCTCAAACCCATCCTCAATGTGTTGGGTGAGGTTGAGCTCTGTCCAGCACAGGAGCGGCTGGGAGGGAAACCAGCTTGGTCTTTAGTCAGCTTGGTATCTATGAGTGGCAACAAGGCGTTGGAGTAGCAGCTTCTCATATAGCCTTGTAGGTGATGCAGAGGGAAATGGGTCGGTAGCTCTTTGTGGATAATGGGTCTTTGCCAGGTTTAGGGATTGCAACCACTTTGGCCTTTTCCCAGACAGAAGGGATGTTTTTCTGTGCTATGCATGTGTTCAGCATCCCCACAAGCCAGGTCTTTGCGTTGGGTCCCAGGTGCTGTAACATTTCTGCCAGTAGGTCATCAATCCCTGCTGCTTTTCCGGGTTTCAACTTTCCCATTGCAGTTTCAAGTTCTTCTAGGTCGAAGGGTTTGGTTTGAGGGCTGGCTGATTGTGGTTGGTCTGATACCACTGTGCGATGGTATTCTCCTGTGGGTCGGTGGCGGTCTTGGTCACAACTGGTGGCCAACAGTTGTAACCAACACCGCCACCGACCCACATAGAATACCATCGCACAGTGGTATCAGACCAACCACAATCAGCCAGCCCTCAAACCAAACCCTTCGACTTAGAAGAACGTGAAACTGCAATGGGAAAGTTGAAACCCGGAAAAGCAGCAGGGATTGATGGCATACTGGCAGAAATGATACAGCACCTGGGACCTATCGCAAGGACCTGGCTTGTGGGGATGCTGAACACATGCATAGCACAGAAAACCATCCCTTCTGTTTGGAAAAAGGCTGGAGTAGTTGCAATCCCTAAACCTGGCAAAGACCCATTATCCCCGAAGAGCTACCGACCCATTTCCCTCCTCTGCATCACCTACAAGCTCTATGAGAGGCACTACAATTTCTGAACAGACTATATTTACATCAATATGTCTGGGTCCCCACCTACTCACTCAGGGTTGACGTGTCACACCTGCAGTGATGGGAGGGGCACCAAAATGTGGTATTTTGATTGTTTAATGGGGGCACTCCCTTAGTATAAAAGTGTATGTTTTGTGTACACATGACCTGATGAAGATCAAATGGATCGAAACGCTGTCAGTATTTCAACAAAGAACGTATTTCTTATACCTGTGGTGTGCGGGCTCCATCCAATACCTACACCAGTTGTGATGCAACAGAGTTTGCTGTGACCGTTGTGAATTATGGGTGGTGTGGTTTTTGCCAAGACGGTGGATTGTGGCCCATGCCTTCCTGCTGTTATTTGACATGTTGGTGTTCTCTATATCTTTTCGTCCTGGGCATGACGTTAAACTGTTCCGTTCGAGAGGACCAGCGACCCTCGAATGTAAACGGCCACGAAAGGAAATTATGTGTGTGTGAGGTGTTCTCTATAGGTTGGGTTTCAGGTGGTTGTATTGTAGTAGCTTGACATTTCTTGGAGGGCACTTTCAAGGACAGACTCAATCTTCTGGAAGTCTGCTTGTTGGGTCGTAATGCAGAGGTTGTCGGCGTAGATGAAACGCTGGCATTAGGCATTGGGTAGTGGCTGGTCGTTTGTGTAGATATTGAAAAGGAGGGGGGCGAGCACGCTACCTTGTTGGAGGCCGTTCTTTTGGGCTTTCCATTTACTCCTCTGGTCATTTAACTGGACATAGAAGCGCCTGTTGTTGAGGAGGTTTTTCCTGACCATTGTGCGGTGTTGGACAGTGTCGTAGGCAGCAGAGAGATCTCTGAATGCTGCTCCAGTTATTTGTTTCCCCTCAAACCCATCCTCAATGTGTTGGGTGAGGTTGAGCTCTGTCCAGCACAGGAGCGGCTGGGAGGGAAACCAGCTTGGTCTTTAGTCAGCTTGGTATCTATGAGTGGCAACAAGGCGTTGGAGTAGCAGCTTCTCATATAGCCTTGTAGGTGATGCAGAGGGAAATGGGTCGGTAGCTCTTTGTGGATAATGGGTCTTTGCCAGGTTTAGGGATTGCAACCACTTTGGCCTTTTCCCAGACAGAAGGGATGGTTTTCTGTGCTATGCATGTGTTCAGCATCCCCACAAGCCAGGTCTTTGCGTTGGGTCCCAGGTGCTGTAACATTTCTGCCAGTAGGTCATCAATCCGTGCTGCTTTTCCGGGTTTCAACTTTCCCATTGCAGTTTCAAGTTCTTCTAGGTCGAAGGGTTTGGTTTGAGGGCTGGCTGATTGTGGTTGGTCTGATACCACTGTGCGATGGTATTCTCCTGTGGGTCGGTGGCGGTCTTGGTCACAACTGGTGGCCAACAGTTGTAACCAACACCGCCACCGACCCACATAGAATACCATCGCACAGTGCTATCAGACCAACCACAATCAGCCAGCCCTCAAACCAAACCCTTCGACTTAGAAGAACGTGAAACTGCAATGGGAAAGTTGAAACCCGGAAAAGCAGCAGGGATTGATGGCATACTTGCAGAAATGATACAGCACCTGGGACCTATCGCAAGGACCTGGCTTGTGGGGATGCTGAACACATGCATAGCACAGAAAACCATCCCTTCTGTTTGGAAAAAGGCTGGAGTAGTTGCAATCCCTAAACCTGGCAAAGACCCATTATCCCCGAAGAGCTACCGACCCATTTCCCTCCTCTGCATCACGTCTTTCTTATACCTGTGGTGTGCGGGCTCCATCCAATACCTACACCAGTTGTGATGCAACAGAGTTTGCTGTGACCGTTGTGAATTATGGGTGGTGTGGTCTTTGCCAAGACGGTGGATTGTGGCCCATGCCTTCCTGCTGTCATTTGTCATTATGGTGTTCTCTATATCTTTTCGTCCTGGGCATGACGTTAAACTGTTCCGTTTGAGAGGACCGGCGACCCTCGAATGTAAACAGCCACGAAAGGAAACTGTGTGTGTGAGGTGTTCTCTATCATTTCATTCCAGACTTCACTGTCTATCTCCTGTGTTTTCCATTCATCTTGAGCGTTACACAGTCGTCTGATGTGCGGGGGGAGGTGCCGGCTAGCGCATAAAGGCACGGACGGGACAGGTGTTTTCTTGACCCATCCCGTGATGATGCGACAGGTGTCATTTAGGGCTGTGTCGACCAATTTGGTGTGACGTGATCGGCTCCAGCTTGAGCAGGAATACTCAGCTGTAGAGAAAGACAGGGCCATGGCAGTTGCACGGATTGTTTGTGGGTCTGCGCCCCACTTGGGAGTTCACTAGTTTTCACAGGATGTTATTGTGGGTGTTGACCGTGGCTTTTGTGTTCTCCAGGTGTTTTTTTGAAGAAGAGTGTCCTGTCCAGTGTAACTCCAAGATACATGGGGTGGGTATGGTTGGAGAGTTTGTGACCATCCCAAGTGACGCTCAGTTCTTTTCTCGCGTCTCGGTTCCTCAGGTGGAAGCTGCATAGTTGGGTTTGTGTGTCTTTCTTTTTCTGTCTTTCTTTCTTAGGACGGAGATCAAGGTAGACGCCATAGGAAGGCTCAACACTAGCCGATGCCCCTAGAGATCCATCCCAAAGCTTCCCTCAGGGAGCACAGCAAGCCAGCTAGCCAGCAAGCCTGCCCAGTCAGCCAACGCAGCCAGTCAGCTCCGCCAGTCAGCCAGTGTAGAAAGTCAGGCTGCCAAGCCAGAGCATATCAGCCCTTGCAGTCAGCCATTGCAGCCATACCAGCCTTGCTCAGTCAGCTCAGCCAGGCCTCTCTTGAGGCCTGGCTCTCTGTCTGCCTGGCCCGGTCTGCCCTGCCCTGCCTTGCAGCAACAGAACCAGCCTTTCTGGAAAGCCAGCCAGCTCAGAATGCGAGCTGAGCAAGCCAGTGCAGCAGCAAGCCCAGACTAGGTTACCGCAGCCTTACTGTGCAGCCACAGCCACTCAGTCTAGACCAGCAGGAGCTGGCCAGGCTCCAACCCTTGCAGCGCAGCCTTAGGCCGGACAGTCCCCCTGCCTGCACTTTGTTGCCTTCCTGGCCTGTCTGCCTGCCTAGGCGCCTCTGTCTTCCTGTCTGTCTGCCTTGGCCTGCCAGTCTGAAACTGGTTTAGACTAACTGCGTGCTTTCCAGCTGCGCTGGCTTGCTGAGCTCGTATTCTGAGCTGGCTGGCTTGCCAGCAAGGCTGGTTCTGTTGCTGCAAGGCAGGGCGGGGCAGACCGGGCCAGGCAGACAGAGAGCCAGGCCTCGAGAGAGGCCTGGCTGAGCTGACTGAGCAAGGCTGGTATGGCTACAATGGTTGACTGCAAGGGCTGATGTGCGCTGGCTTGGCAGCCTGACTTTCTACACTGGCTGACTGGCGGAGCTGGCTGGCTGCGTTGGCTGACTGGGCGGGCTTGCTGGCTAGCTGGCTTGCTGGACTCCCTGAGGGAAGCTTTGGGATGGATCTCTAGGGGCATCGGCTTGTGTTGAGCCTTCCAACGGCGTCTACCTTGATCTTCGTCCTAAGAAAGAAAGACAGAAAAAGAAACACACACACAAACTCAACTATGCAGCTTCCACATGAGGAAGGCAGGCAGGCACGCAGGCAGGCACAAGCTGCCTGCGTGCTTGCTTCGCCCTCCAGTTGCTGCTCCAGTTATTTGTTTTCCCTCAAACCCATCCTCAATGTGTTGGGTGAGGTTGAGCTCTGTCCAGCACAGGACGGGACGGAAACCAGCTTGGTCTTTAGTCAGCTTGGTGTCTATGAGTGGTATGAGGCGTTGGAGTAGCAGCCTCTCTTGTAGGTGATGCAGAGGAGGGAAATGGGTCGGTAGCTCTTTGAGGATGATGGGTCTTTGCCAGGTTTGGGGATTGCAACCACTTTGGCTTTTCTCCAGACAGAAGGGATGGTTTTCTGTGCCATGCATGTGTTCAGCATCCCCACGAGCCAGGTCTTTGCGTTAGGTTCCAGGTGCTGTATAATTTCTGCCAGTATGTCATCAATCCCTGCTGCTTTTCCGGGTTTCAACTTTCCCATTGCAGTTTTGAGTTCTTCTAGGTCGAAGGGTTTGGTTTGAGGGCTGGCTGATTGTGGTTGGTCTGATACCACTGTGCGATGGTATTCTCCTGTGGGTCGTGGCGGTGTTGGTTACGACTGTTGGCCACCAGTTGTGATGCAACAGAGTTCGCTGTGACCGTTGTGAATTATGGGTGGCTCCCTGAGGTCCTTGATCGCCATTGGGTCCAACAGTGGTCATTGAAGCGTGCACACACATGCACACATGCACCTACACACACAGGGGCACATGCGTATGCACACCTGGACCTTTAAATGAACAACAACACAAAAACTAAGGCACTGGTGTCGGACTTCTGGTTTACCGGAACGGGGTTCAACTCCCTGCAGTGCCCTGCTCAATGTGTTGTATTTCATTCATTGGTCCATGGTCTCAGGTCATTGAGCGGCGCGCTATAGTGTGCGATTCTTCATCATTGTTGAGGATTTTTTAAAGGTGAAAATCAAGGAAAAGCAAAAGGCTATAGTCCATGGTCACGGACCGCATACTGGTCAAGGTCATTTATACTGGTGAAGATCATTTACTAGTCTTCTAAAGGTCATTTATACTGGTGAAGATCATTTACTAGTCTTCTAAAGGTCATTTATACTGGTCAAGGTCAATTACTAGTCTCATGAAGGTAATTTATACTGGTCACAGTCATATACTGGTCACGGTCATTTCTACTGGTGAAGGTCATTTATACTGGTCAAGGTCATTTGTACTTGTCAAGGTCATTTATACTGGTCAAGGTCATTTACTAGTCTTATTGAAGGTAATTTATACTGCTCAAGGTCATTGATATTGGTCAAGGTCATTAAGTGGCACGCTATAGTGCGCGATTCTTCATCATTGTTGAGGATTTGAAAAAAGGTTAAATTGCAGAAAAGCGAAAGGCTAAAGTCCATGGTCACGGAGGGCATACTATAGTATGTTGTTTTTCTTTTTTTTGGTGGTGTGCGGGCTCCATCCAATAACTACACCAGTTGTGATGCAATAGAGTTTGCTGTGACCGTTGTGAATTATGGGTGGTGTGGTCTTTGCCAAGACGGTGGATTGTGGCCCATGCCTTCCTGCTGTTATTTGTCATGTTGGTGTTCTCTATATCTTTTCGTCCTGGGCATGACGTTAAACTGTTCCGTTCGAGAGGACCGGCGACCCTCGAATGTAAACAGGTGTTGGGACAGGGTCAGGTGTTGTCTTGATGCATCCTATGATGATGCCACAGGTGTCATTTAGGGCTGTGTCGACCAATTTGGTGTGACGGGATAGGCTTGTAGGTGATGCAGAGGAGGGAAATGGGTCGGTAGCTCTTTGGGGATAATGGGTCTTTGCCAGGTTTAGGGATTGCAACCACTTTGGCCTTTTTCCAGACAGAAGGGATGGTTTTCTGTGCTATGCATGTGTTCAGCATCCCCACAAGCCAGGTCTTTCCGTTAGGTCCCAGGTGCTGTATCATTTCTGCTAGTAGGTCATCAATCCCTGCTGCTTTTCCGGGTTTCAACTTTCCCATTGCAGTTTCACGTTCTTCTAGGTCGAAGGGTTTGGTTTGAAGGCTGGCTGATTGTGGTTGGTCTGATACCACTGTGCGATGGTATTCTCCTGTGGGTTGGTGGCGGTCTTGGTCACAACTGGTGGCCAACAGTTGTAACCAACACCGCCACCGACCCACATAGAATACCATCGCACAGTGGTATCAGACCAACCATAATCAGCCATCACTCAAACCAAACCCTTCGACCTAGAAGAACTTGAAACTGCAATGGGAAAGTTGAAACCCGGAAAAGCAGCAGGGATTGATGACCTACTGGCAGAAATGATACAGCACCTGGGACCTAACTCAAGGCCCTGGCTTGTGGGGATGCTGAACACATGCACAGCACAGAAAACCACCCCTTCTGTCTGGAAAAAGGCCAAAGTGGTTGCAATCCCTAAACCTGGCAAAGACCCATTATCCCCGAAGAGCTACCGACCCATTTCCCTCCTCTGCATCACGTCTTTCTTATACCTGTGGTGTGCGGGCTCCATCCAATACCTACACTAGTTGTGATGCAACAGAATTTGCTGTGACCGTTGTGAATTATGGGTGGTGTGGTCTTTGCCAAGACGGTGGATTGTGGCCCATGCCTTCCTGCTGTTATTTGTCATTTGTCATTATGGTGTTCTCTATATCTTTTCGTCCTGGGCATGACGTTAAACTGTTCCGTTTGAGAGGACCGGCGACCCTCGAATGTAAACAGCCACGAAAGGAAACTGTGTGTGTGAGGTGTTCTCTATCATTTCATTCCAGACTTCACTGTCTATCTCCTGTGTTTTCCATTCATCTTGAGCGTTACACAGTCGTCTGATGTGCGGGGGGAGGTGCCGGCTAGCGCATAAAGGCACGGACGGGACAGGTGTTTTCTTGACCCATCCCGTGATGATGCGACAGGTGTCATTTAGGGCTGTGTCGACCAATTTGGTGTGACGTGATCGGCTCCAGCTTGAGCAGGAATACTCAGCTGTAGAGAAAGACAGGGCCATGGCAGTTGCACGGATTGTTTGTGGGTCTGCGCCCCACTTGGGAGTTCACTAGTTTTCACAGGATGTTATTGTGGGTGTTGACCGTGGCTTTTGTGTTCTCCAGGTGTTTTTTTGAAGAAGAGTGTCCTGTCCAGTGTAACTCCAAGATACATGGGGTGGGTATGGTTGGAGAGTTTGTGACCATCCCAAGTGACGCTCAGTTCTTTTCTCGCGTCTCGGTTCCTCAGGTGGAAGCTGCATAGTTGGGTTTGTGTGTCTTTCTTTTTCTGTCTTTCTTTCTTAGGATGGAGATCAAGGTAGACGCCATAGGAAGGCTCAACACTAGCCGATGCCCCTAGAGATCCATCCCAAAGCTTCCCTCAGGGAGCACAGCAAGCCAGCTAGCCAGCAAGCCTGCCCAGTCAGCCAACGCAGCCAGTCAGCTCCGCCAGTCAGCCAGTGTAGAAAGTCAGGCTGCCAAGCCAGAGCATATCAGCCCTTGCAGTCAGCCATTGCAGCCATACCAGCCTTGCTCAGTCAGCTCAGCCAGGCCTCTCTTGAGGCCTGGCTCTCTGTCTGCCTGGCCCGGTCTGCCCTGCCCTGCCTTGCAGCAACAGAACCAGCCTTTCTGGAAAGCCAGCCAGCTCAGAATGCGAGCTGAGCAAGCCAGTGCAGCAGCAAGCCCAGACTAGGTTACCGCAGCCTTACTGTGCAGCCACAGCCACTCAGTCTAGACCAGCAGGAGCTGGCCAGGCTCCAACCCTTGCAGCGCAGCCTTAGGCCGGACAGTCCCCCTGCCTGCACTTTGTTGCCTTCCTGGCCTGTCTGCCTGCCTAGGCGCCTCGGTCTTCCTGTCTGTCTGCCTTGGCCTGCCAGTCTGAAACTGGTTTAGACTAACTGCGTGCTTGCCAGCTGCGCTGGCTTGCTGAGCTCGTATTCTGAGCTGGCTGGCTTGCCAGCAAGGCTGGTTCTGTTGCTGCAAGGCAGGGCGGGGCAGACCGGGCCAGGCAGACAGAGAGCCAGGCCTCGAGAGAGGCCTGGCTGAGCTGACTGAGCAAGGCTGGTATGGCTACAATGGTTGACTGCAAGGGCTGATGTGCGCTGGCTTGGCAGCCTGACTTTCTACACTGGCTGACTGGCGGAGCTGGCTGGCTGCGTTGGCTGACTGGGCGGGCTTGCTGGCTAGCTGGCTTGCTGGACTCCCTGAGGGAAGCTTTGGGATGGATCTCTAGGGGCATCGGCTTGTGTTGAGCCTTCCAACGGCGTCTACCTTGATCTTCGTCCTAAGAAAGAAAGACAGAAAAAGAAACACACACACAAACTCAACTATGCAGCTTCCACATGAGGAAGGCAGGCAGGCACGCAGGCAGGCACAAGCTGCCTGCGTGCTTGCTTCGCCCTCCAGTTGCTGCTCCAGTTATTTGTTTTCCCTCAAACCCATCCTCAATGTGTTGGGTGAGGTTGAGCTCTGTCCAGCACAGGACGGGACGGAAACCAGCTTGGTCTTTAGTCAGCTTGGTGTCTATGAGTGGTATGAGGCGTTGGAGTAGCAGCCTCTCTTGTAGGTGATGCAGAGGAGGGAAATGGGTCGGTAGCTCTTTGAGGATGATGGGTCTTTGCCAGGTTTGGGGATTGCAACCACTTTGGCTTTTCTCCAGACAGAAGGGATGGTTTTCTGTGCCATGCATGTGTTCAGCATCCCCACGAGCCAGGTCTTTGCGTTAGGTTCCAGGTGCTGTATAATTTCTGCCAGTATGTCATCAATCCCTGCTGCTTTTCCGGGTTTCAACTTTCCCATTGCAGTTTTGAGTTCTTCTAGGTCGAAGGGTTTGGTTTGAGGGCTGGCTGATTGTGGTTGGTCTGATACCACTGTGCGATGGTATTCTCCTGTGGGTCGTGGCGGTGTTGGTTACGACTGTTGGCCACCAGTTGTGATGCAACAGAGTTCGCTGTGACCGTTGTGAATTATGGGTGGCTCCCTGAGGTCCTTGATCGCCATTGGGTCCAACAGTGGTCATTGAAGCGTGCACACACATGCACACATGCACCTACACACACAGGGGCACATGCGTATGCACACCTGGACCTTTAAATGAACAACAACACAAAAACTAAGGCACTGGTGTCGGACTTCTGGTTTACCGGAACGGGGTTCAACTCCCTGCAGTGCCCTGCTCAATGTGTTGTATTTCATTCATTGGTCCATGGTCTCAGGTCATTGAGCGGCGCGCTATAGTGTGCGATTCTTCATCATTGTTGAGGATTTTTTAAAGGTGAAAATCAAGGAAAAGCAAAAGGCTATAGTCCATGGTCACGGACCGCATACTGGTCAAGGTCATTTATACTGGTGAAGATCATTTACTAGTCTTCTAAAGGTCATTTATACTGGTGAAGATCATTTACTAGTCTTCTAAAGGTCATTTATACTGGTCAAGGTCAATTACTAGTCTCATGAAGGTAATTTATACTGGTCACAGTCATATACTGGTCACGGTCATTTCTACTGGTGAAGGTCATTTATACTGGTCAAGGTCATTTGTACTTGTCAAGGTCATTTATACTGGTCAAGGTCATTTACTAGTCTTATTGAAGGTAATTTATACTGCTCAAGGTCATTGATATTGGTCAAGGTCATTAAGTGGCACGCTATAGTGCGCGATTCTTCATCATTGTTGAGGATTTGAAAAAAGGTTAAATTGCAGAAAAGCGAAAGGCTAAAGTCCATGGTCACGGAGGGCATACTATAGTATGTTGTTTTTCTTTTTTTTGGTGGTGTGCGGGCTCCATCCAATAACTACACCAGTTGTGATGCAATAGAGTTTGCTGTGACCGTTGTGAATTATGGGTGGTGTGGTCTTTGCCAAGACGGTGGATTGTGGCCCATGCCTTCCTGCTGTTATTTGTCATGTTGGTGTTCTCTATATCTTTTCGTCCTGGGCATGACGTTAAACTGTTCCGTTCGAGAGGACCGGCGACCCTCGAATGTAAACAGGTGTTGGGACAGGGTCAGGTGTTGTCTTGATGCATCCTATGATGATGCCACAGGTGTCATTTAGGGCTGTGTCGACCAATTTGGTGTGACGGGATAGGCTTGTAGGTGATGCAGAGGAGGGAAATGGGTCGGTAGCTCTTTGGGGATAATGGGTCTTTGCCAGGTTTAGGGATTGCAACCACTTTGGCCTTTTTCCAGACAGAAGGGATGGTTTTCTGTGCTATGCATGTGTTCAGCATCCCCACAAGCCAGGTCTTTCCGTTAGGTCCCAGGTGCTGTATCATTTCTGCTAGTAGGTCATCAATCCCTGCTGCTTTTCCGGGTTTCAACTTTCCCATTGCAGTTTCACGTTCTTCTAGGTCGAAGGGTTTGGTTTGAAGGCTGGCTGATTGTGGTTGGTCTGATACCACTGTGCGATGGTATTCTCCTGTGGGTTGGTGGCGGTCTTGGTCACAACTGGTGGCCAACAGTTGTAACCAACACCGCCACCGACCCACATAGAATACCATCGCACAGTGGTATCAGACCAACCATAATCAGCCATCACTCAAACCAAACCCTTCGACCTAGAAGAACTTGAAACTGCAATGGGAAAGTTGAAACCCGGAAAAGCAGCAGGGATTGATGACCTACTGGCAGAAATGATACAGCACCTGGGACCTAACTCAAGGCCCTGGCTTGTGGGGATGCTGAACACATGCACAGCACAGAAAACCACCCCTTCTGTCTGGAAAAAGGCCAAAGTGGTTGCAATCCCTAAACCTGGCAAAGACCCATTATCCCCGAAGAGCTACCGACCCATTTCCCTCCTCTGCATCACGTCTTTCTTATACCTGTGGTGTGCGGGCTCCATCCAATACCTACACTAGTTGTGATGCAACAGAATTTGCTGTGACCGTTGTGAATTATGGGTGGTGTGGTCTTTGCCAAGACGGTGGATTGTGGCCCATGCCTTCCTGCTGTTATTTGTCATTTGTCATTATGGTGTTCTCTATATCTTTTCGTCCTGGGCATGACGTTAAACTGTTCCGTTTGAGAGGACCGGCGACCCTCGAATGTAAACAGCCACGAAAGGAAACTGTGTGTGTGAGGTGTTCTCTATCATTTCATTCCAGACTTCACTGTCTATCTCCTGTGTTTTCCATTCATCTTGAGCGTTACACAGTCGTCTGATGTGCGGGGGGAGGTGCCGGCTAGCGCATAAAGGCACGGACGGGACAGGTGTTTTCTTGACCCATCCCGTGATGATGCGACAGGTGTCATTTAGGGCTGTGTCGACCAATTTGGTGTGACGTGATCGGCTCCAGCTTGAGCAGGAATACTCAGCTGTAGAGAAAGACAGGGCCATGGCAGTTGCACGGATTGTTTGTGGGTCTGCGCCCCACTTGGGAGTTCACTAGTTTTCACAGGATGTTATTGTGGGTGTTGACCGTGGCTTTTGTGTTCTCCAGGTGTTTTTTTGAAGAAGAGTGTCCTGTCCAGTGTAACTCCAAGATACATGGGGTGGGTATGGTTGGAGAGTTTGTGACCATCCCAAGTGACGCTCAGTTCTTTTCTCGCGTCTCGGTTCCTCAGGTGGAAGCTGCATAGTTGGGTTTGTGTGTCTTTCTTTTTCTGTCTTTCTTTCTTAGGACGGAGATCAAGGTAGACGCCATAGGAAGGCTCAACACTAGCCGATGCCCCTAGAGATCCATCCCAAAGCTTCCCTCAGGGAGCACAGCAAGCCAGCTAGCCAGCAAGCCTGCCCAGTCAGCCAACGCAGCCAGTCAGCTCCGCCAGTCAGCCAGTGTAGAAAGTCAGGCTGCCAAGCCAGAGCATATCAGCCCTTGCAGTCAGCCATTGCAGCCATACCAGCCTTGCTCAGTCAGCTCAGCCAGGCCTCTCTTGAGGCCTGGCTCTCTGTCTGCCTGGCCCGGTCTGCCCTGCCCTGCCTTGCAGCAACAGAACCAGCCTTTCTGGAAAGCCAGCCAGCTCAGAATGCGAGCTGAGCAAGCCAGTGCAGCAGCAAGCCCAGACTAGGTTACCGCAGCCTTACTGTGCAGCCACAGCCACTCAGTCTAGACCAGCAGGAGCTGGCCAGGCTCCAACCCTTGCAGCGCAGCCTTAGGCCGGACAGTCCCCCTGCCTGCACTTTGTTGCCTTCCTGGCCTGTCTGCCTGCCTAGGCGCCTCGGTCTTCCTGTCTGTCTGCCTTGGCCTGCCAGTCTGAAACTGGTTTAGACTAACTGCGTGCTTTCCAGCTGCGCTGGCTTGCTGAGCTCGTATTCTGAGATGGCTGGCTTGCCAGCAAGGCTGGTTCTGTTGCTGCAAGGCAGGGCGGGGCAGACCGGGCCAGGCAGACAGAGAGCCAGGCCTCGAGAGAGGCCTGGCTGAGCTGACTGAGCAAGGCTGGTATGGCTACAATGGTTGACTGCAAGGGCTGATGTGCGCTGGCTTGGCAGCCTGACTTTCTACACTGGCTGACTGGCGGAGCTGGCTGGCTGCGTTGGCTGACTGGGCGGGCTTGCTGGCTAGCTGGCTTGCTGGACTCCCTGAGGGAAGCTTTGGGATGGATCTCTAGGGGCATCGGCTTGTGTTGAGCCTTCCAACGGCGTCTACCTTGATCTTCGTCCTAAGAAAGAAAGACAGAAAAAGAAACACACACACAAACTCAACTATGCAGCTTCCACATGAGGAAGGCAGGCAGGCACGCAGGCAGGCACAAGCTGCCTGCGTGCTTGCTTCGCCCTCCAGTTGCTGCTCCAGTTATTTGTTTTCCCTCAAACCCATCCTCAATGTGTTGGGTGAGGTTGAGCTCTGTCCAGCACAGGACGGGACGGAAACCAGCTTGGTCTTTAGTCAGCTTGGTGTCTATGAGTGGTATGAGGCGTTGGAGTAGCAGCCTCTCTTGTAGGTGATGCAGAGGAGGGAAATGGGTCGGTAGCTCTTTGAGGATGATGGGTCTTTGCCAGGTTTGGGGATTGCAACCACTTTGGCTTTTCTCCAGACAGAAGGGATGGTTTTCTGTGCCATGCATGTGTTCAGCATCCCCACGAGCCAGGTCTTTGCGTTAGGTTCCAGGTGCTGTATAATTTCTGCCAGTATGTCATCAATCCCTGCTGCTTTTCCGGGTTTCAACTTTCCCATTGCAGTTTTGAGTTCTTCTAGGTCGAAGGGTTTGGTTTGAGGGCTGGCTGATTGTGGTTGGTCTGATACCACTGTGCGATGGTATTCTCCTGTGGGTCGTGGCGGTGTTGGTTACGACTGTTGGCCACCAGTTGTGATGCAACAGAGTTCGCTGTGACCGTTGTGAATTATGGGTGGCTCCCTGAGGTCCTTGATCGCCATTGGGTCCAACAGTGGTCATTGAAGCGTGCACACACATGCACACATGCACCTACACACACAGGGGCACATGCGTATGCACACCTGGACCTTTAAATGAACAACAACACAAAAACTAAGGCACTGGTGTCGGACTTCTGGTTTACCGGAACGGGGTTCAACTCCCTGCAGTGCCCTGCTCAATGTGTTGTATTTCATTCATTGGTCCATGGTCTCAGGTCATTGAGCGGCGCGCTATAGTGTGCGATTCTTCATCATTGTTGAGGATTTTTTAAAGGTGAAAATCAAGGAAAAGCAAAAGGCTATAGTCCATGGTCACGGACCGCATACTGGTCAAGGTCATTTATACTGGTGAAGATCATTTACTAGTCTTCTAAAGGTCATTTATACTGGTGAAGATCATTTACTAGTCTTCTAAAGGTCATTTATACTGGTCAAGGTCAATTACTAGTCTCATGAAGGTAATTTATACTGGTCACAGTCATATACTGGTCACGGTCATTTCTACTGGTGAAGGTCATTTATACTGGTCAAGGTCATTTGTACTTGTCAAGGTCATTTATACTGGTCAAGGTCATTTACTAGTCTTATTGAAGGTAATTTATACTGCTCAAGGTCATTGATATTGGTCAAGGTCATTAAGTGGCACGCTATAGTGCGCGATTCTTCATCATTGTTGAGGATTTGAAAAAAGGTTAAATTGCAGAAAAGCGAAAGGCTAAAGTCCATGGTCACGGAGGGCATACTATAGTATGTTGTTTTTCTTTTTTTTGGTGGTGTGCGGGCTCCATCCAATAACTACACCAGTTGTGATGCAATAGAGTTTGCTGTGACCGTTGTGAATTATGGGTGGTGTGGTCTTTGCCAAGACGGTGGATTGTGGCCCATGCCTTCCTGCTGTTATTTGTCATGTTGGTGTTCTCTATATCTTTTCGTCCTGGGCATGACGTTAAACTGTTCCGTTCGAGAGGACCGGCGACCCTCGAATGTAAACAGGTGTTGGGACAGGGTCAGGTGTTGTCTTGATGCATCCTATGATGATGCCACAGGTGTCATTTAGGGCTGTGTCGACCAATTTGGTGTGACGGGATAGGCTTGTAGGTGATGCAGAGGAGGGAAATGGGTCGGTAGCTCTTTGGGGATAATGGGTCTTTGCCAGGTTTAGGGATTGCAACCACTTTGGCCTTTTTCCAGACAGAAGGGATGGTTTTCTGTGCTATGCATGTGTTCAGCATCCCCACAAGCCAGGTCTTTCCGTTAGGTCCCAGGTGCTGTATCATTTCTGCTAGTAGGTCATCAATCCCTGCTGCTTTTCCGGGTTTCAACTTTCCCATTGCAGTTTCACGTTCTTCTAGGTCGAAGGGTTTGGTTTGAAGGCTGGCTGATTGTGGTTGGTCTGATACCACTGTGCGATGGTATTCTCCTGTGGGTTGGTGGCGGTCTTGGTCACAACTGGTGGCCAACAGTTGTAACCAACACCGCCACCGACCCACATAGAATACCATCGCACAGTGGTATCAGACCAACCATAATCAGCCATCACTCAAACCAAACCCTTCGACCTAGAAGAACTTGAAACTGCAATGGGAAAGTTGAAACCCGGAAAAGCAGCAGGGATTGATGACCTACTGGCAGAAATGATACAGCACCTGGGACCTAACTCAAGGCCCTGGCTTGTGGGGATGCTGAACACATGCACAGCACAGAAAACCACCCCTTCTGTCTGGAAAAAGGCCAAAGTGGTTGCAATCCCTAAACCTGGCAAAGACCCATTATCCCCGAAGAGCTACCGACCCATTTCCCTCCTCTGCATCACGTCTTTCTTATACCTGTGGTGTGCGGGCTCCATCCAATACCTACACTAGTTGTGATGCAACAGAATTTGCTGTGACCGTTGTGAATTATGGGTGGTGTGGTCTTTGCCAAGACGGTGGATTGTGGCCCATGCCTTCCTGCTGTTATTTGTCATTTGTCATTATGGTGTTCTCTATATCTTTTCGTCCTGGGCATGACGTTAAACTGTTCCGTTTGAGAGGACCGGCGACCCTCGAATGTAAACAGCCACGAAAGGAAACTGTGTGTGTGAGGTGTTCTCTATCATTTCATTCCAGACTTCACTGTCTATCTCCTGTGTTTTCCATTCATCTTGAGCGTTACACAGTCGTCTGATGTGCGGGGGGAGGTGCCGGCTAGCGCATAAAGGCACGGACGGGACAGGTGTTTTCTTGACCCATCCCGTGATGATGCGACAGGTGTCATTTAGGGCTGTGTCGACCAATTTGGTGTGACGTGATCGGCTCCAGCTTGAGCAGGAATACTCAGCTGTAGAGAAAGACAGGGCCATGGCAGTTGCACGGATTGTTTGTGGGTCTGCGCCCCACTTGGGAGTTCACTAGTTTTCACAGGATGTTATTGTGGGTGTTGACCGTGGCTTTTGTGTTCTCCAGGTGTTTTTTTGAAGAAGAGTGTCCTGTCCAGTGTAACTCCAAGATACATGGGGTGGGTATGGTTGGAGAGTTTGTGACCATCCCAAGTGACGCTCAGTTCTTTTCTCGCGTCTCGGTTCCTCAGGTGGAAGCTGCATAGTTGGGTTTGTGTGTCTTTCTTTTTCTGTCTTTCTTTCTTAGGATGGAGATCAAGGTAGACGCCATAGGAAGGCTCAACACTAGCCGATGCCCCTAGAGATCCATCCCAAAGCTTCCCTCAGGGAGCACAGCAAGCCAGCTAGCCAGCAAGCCTGCCCAGTCAGCCAACGCAGCCAGTCAGCTCCGCCAGTCAGCCAGTGTAGAAAGTCAGGCTGCCAAGCCAGAGCATATCAGCCCTTGCAGTCAGCCATTGCAGCCATACCAGCCTTGCTCAGTCAGCTCAGCCAGGCCTCTCTTGAGGCCTGGCTCTCTGTCTGCCTGGCCCGGTCTGCCCTGCCCTGCCTTGCAGCAACAGAACCAGCCTTTCTGGAAAGCCAGCCAGCTCAGAATGCGAGCTGAGCAAGCCAGTGCAGCAGCAAGCCCAGACTAGGTTACCGCAGCCTTACTGTGCAGCCACAGCCACTCAGTCTAGACCAGCAGGAGCTGGCCAGGCTCCAACCCTTGCAGCGCAGCCTTAGGCCGGACAGTCCCCCTGCCTGCACTTTGTTGCCTTCCTGGCCTGTCTGCCTGCCTAGGCGCCTCGGTCTTCCTGTCTGTCTGCCTTGGCCTGCCAGTCTGAAACTGGTTTAGACTAACTGCGTGCTTGCCAGCTGCGCTGGCTTGCTGAGCTCGTATTCTGAGCTGGCTGGCTTGCCAGCAAGGCTGGTTCTGTTGCTGCAAGGCAGGGCGGGGCAGACCGGGCCAGGCAGACAGAGAGCCAGGCCTCGAGAGAGGCCTGGCTGAGCTGACTGAGCAAGGCTGGTATGGCTACAATGGTTGACTGCAAGGGCTGATGTGCGCTGGCTTGGCAGCCTGACTTTCTACACTGGCTGACTGGCGGAGCTGGCTGGCTGCGTTGGCTGACTGGGCGGGCTTGCTGGCTAGCTGGCTTGCTGGACTCCCTGAGGGAAGCTTTGGGATGGATCTCTAGGGGCATCGGCTTGTGTTGAGCCTTCCAACGGCGTCTACCTTGATCTTCGTCCTAAGAAAGAAAGACAGAAAAAGAAACACACACACAAACTCAACTATGCAGCTTCCACATGAGGAAGGCAGGCAGGCACGCAGGCAGGCACAAGCTGCCTGCGTGCTTGCTTCGCCCTCCAGTTGCTGCTCCAGTTATTTGTTTTCCCTCAAACCCATCCTCAATGTGTTGGGTGAGGTTGAGCTCTGTCCAGCACAGGACGGGACGGAAACCAGCTTGGTCTTTAGTCAGCTTGGTGTCTATGAGTGGTATGAGGCGTTGGAGTAGCAGCCTCTCTTGTAGGTGATGCAGAGGAGGGAAATGGGTCGGTAGCTCTTTGAGGATGATGGGTCTTTGCCAGGTTTGGGGATTGCAACCACTTTGGCTTTTCTCCAGACAGAAGGGATGGTTTTCTGTGCCATGCATGTGTTCAGCATCCCCACGAGCCAGGTCTTTGCGTTAGGTTCCAGGTGCTGTATAATTTCTGCCAGTATGTCATCAATCCCTGCTGCTTTTCCGGGTTTCAACTTTCCCATTGCAGTTTTGAGTTCTTCTAGGTCGAAGGGTTTGGTTTGAGGGCTGGCTGATTGTGGTTGGTCTGATACCACTGTGCGATGGTATTCTCCTGTGGGTCGTGGCGGTGTTGGTTACGACTGTTGGCCACCAGTTGTGATGCAACAGAGTTCGCTGTGACCGTTGTGAATTATGGGTGGCTCCCTGAGGTCCTTGATCGCCATTGGGTCCAACAGTGGTCATTGAAGCGTGCACACACATGCACACATGCACCTACACACACAGGGGCACATGCGTATGCACACCTGGACCTTTAAATGAACAACAACACAAAAACTAAGGCACTGGTGTCGGACTTCTGGTTTACCGGAACGGGGTTCAACTCCCTGCAGTGCCCTGCTCAATGTGTTGTATTTCATTCATTGGTCCATGGTCTCAGGTCATTGAGCGGCGCGCTATAGTGTGCGATTCTTCATCATTGTTGAGGATTTTTTAAAGGTGAAAATCAAGGAAAAGCAAAAGGCTATAGTCCATGGTCACGGACCGCATACTGGTCAAGGTCATTTATACTGGTGAAGATCATTTACTAGTCTTCTAAAGGTCATTTATACTGGTGAAGATCATTTACTAGTCTTCTAAAGGTCATTTATACTGGTCAAGGTCAATTACTAGTCTCATGAAGGTAATTTATACTGGTCACAGTCATATACTGGTCACGGTCATTTCTACTGGTGAAGGTCATTTATACTGGTCAAGGTCATTTGTACTTGTCAAGGTCATTTATACTGGTCAAGGTCATTTACTAGTCTTATTGAAGGTAATTTATACTGCTCAAGGTCATTGATATTGGTCAAGGTCATTAAGTGGCACGCTATAGTGCGCGATTCTTCATCATTGTTGAGGATTTGAAAAAAGGTTAAATTGCAGAAAAGCGAAAGGCTAAAGTCCATGGTCACGGAGGGCATACTATAGTATGTTGTTTTTCTTTTTTTTGGTGGTGTGCGGGCTCCATCCAATAACTACACCAGTTGTGATGCAATAGAGTTTGCTGTGACCGTTGTGAATTATGGGTGGTGTGGTCTTTGCCAAGACGGTGGATTGTGGCCCATGCCTTCCTGCTGTTATTTGTCATGTTGGTGTTCTCTATATCTTTTCGTCCTGGGCATGACGTTAAACTGTTCCGTTCGAGAGGACCGGCGACCCTCGAATGTAAACAGGTGTTGGGACAGGGTCAGGTGTTGTCTTGATGCATCCTATGATGATGCCACAGGTGTCATTTAGGGCTGTGTCGACCAATTTGGTGTGACGGGATAGGCTTGTAGGTGATGCAGAGGAGGGAAATGGGTCGGTAGCTCTTTGGGGATAATGGGTCTTTGCCAGGTTTAGGGATTGCAACCACTTTGGCCTTTTTCCAGACAGAAGGGATGGTTTTCTGTGCTATGCATGTGTTCAGCATCCCCACAAGCCAGGTCTTTCCGTTAGGTCCCAGGTGCTGTATCATTTCTGCTAGTAGGTCATCAATCCCTGCTGCTTTTCCGGGTTTCAACTTTCCCATTGCAGTTTCACGTTCTTCTAGGTCGAAGGGTTTGGTTTGAAGGCTGGCTGATTGTGGTTGGTCTGATACCACTGTGCGATGGTATTCTCCTGTGGGTTGGTGGCGGTCTTGGTCACAACTGGTGGCCAACAGTTGTAACCAACACCGCCACCGACCCACATAGAATACCATCGCACAGTGGTATCAGACCAACCATAATCAGCCATCACTCAAACCAAACCCTTCGACCTAGAAGAACTTGAAACTGCAATGGGAAAGTTGAAACCCGGAAAAGCAGCAGGGATTGATGACCTACTGGCAGAAATGATACAGCACCTGGGACCTAACTCAAGGCCCTGGCTTGTGGGGATGCTGAACACATGCACAGCACAGAAAACCACCCCTTCTGTCTGGAAAAAGGCCAAAGTGGTTGCAATCCCTAAACCTGGCAAAGACCCATTATCCCCGAAGAGCTACCGACCCATTTCCCTCCTCTGCATCACGTCTTTCTTATACCTGTGGTGTGCGGGCTCCATCCAATACCTACACTAGTTGTGATGCAACAGAATTTGCTGTGACCGTTGTGAATTATGGGTGGTGTGGTCTTTGCCAAGACGGTGGATTGTGGCCCATGCCTTCCTGCTGTTATTTGTCATTTGTCATTATGGTGTTCTCTATATCTTTTCGTCCTGGGCATGACGTTAAACTGTTCCGTTTGAGAGGACCGGCGACCCTCGAATGTAAACAGCCACGAAAGGAAACTGTGTGTGTGAGGTGTTCTCTATCATTTCATTCCAGACTTCACTGTCTATCTCCTGTGTTTTCCATTCATCTTGAGCGTTACACAGTCGTCTGATGTGCGGGGGGAGGTGCCGGCTAGCGCATAAAGGCACGGACGGGACAGGTGTTTTCTTGACCCATCCCGTGATGATGCGACAGGTGTCATTTAGGGCTGTGTCGACCAATTTGGTGTGACGTGATCGGCTCCAGCTTGAGCAGGAATACTCAGCTGTAGAGAAAGACAGGGCCATGGCAGTTGCACGGATTGTTTGTGGGTCTGCGCCCCACTTGGGAGTTCACTAGTTTTCACAGGATGTTATTGTGGGTGTTGACCGTGGCTTTTGTGTTCTCCAGGTGTTTTTTTGAAGAAGAGTGTCCTGTCCAGTGTAACTCCAAGATACATGGGGTGGGTATGGTTGGAGAGTTTGTGACCATCCCAAGTGACGCTCAGTTCTTTTCTCGCGTCTCGGTTCCTCAGGTGGAAGCTGCATAGTTGGGTTTGTGTGTCTTTCTTTTTCTGTCTTTCTTTCTTAGGATGGAGATCAAGGTAGACGCCATAGGAAGGCTCAACACTAGCCGATGCCCCTAGAGATCCATCCCAAAGCTTCCCTCAGGGAGCACAGCAAGCCAGCTAGCCAGCAAGCCTGCCCAGTCAGCCAACGCAGCCAGTCAGCTCCGCCAGTCAGCCAGTGTAGAAAGTCAGGCTGCCAAGCCAGAGCATATCAGCCCTTGCAGTCAGCCATTGCAGCCATACCAGCCTTGCTCAGTCAGCTCAGCCAGGCCTCTCTTGAGGCCTGGCTCTCTGTCTGCCTGGCCCGGTCTGCCCTGCCCTGCCTTGCAGCAACAGAACCAGCCTTTCTGGAAAGCCAGCCAGCTCAGAATGCGAGCTGAGCAAGCCAGTGCAGCAGCAAGCCCAGACTAGGTTACCGCAGCCTTACTGTGCAGCCACAGCCACTCAGTCTAGACCAGCAGGAGCTGGCCAGGCTCCAACCCTTGCAGCGCAGCCTTAGGCCGGACAGTCCCCCTGCCTGCACTTTGTTGCCTTCCTGGCCTGTCTGCCTGCCTAGGCGCCTCGGTCTTCCTGTCTGTCTGCCTTGGCCTGCCAGTCTGAAACTGGTTTAGACTAACTGCGTGCTTGCCAGCTGCGCTGGCTTGCTGAGCTCGTATTCTGAGCTGGCTGGCTTGCCAGCAAGGCTGGTTCTGTTGCTGCAAGGCAGGGCGGGGCAGACCGGGCCAGGCAGACAGAGAGCCAGGCCTCGAGAGAGGCCTGGCTGAGCTGACTGAGCAAGGCTGGTATGGCTACAATGGTTGACTGCAAGGGCTGATGTGCGCTGGCTTGGCAGCCTGACTTTCTACACTGGCTGACTGGCGGAGCTGGCTGGCTGCGTTGGCTGACTGGGCGGGCTTGCTGGCTAGCTGGCTTGCTGGACTCCCTGAGGGAAGCTTTGGGATGGATCTCTAGGGGCATCGGCTTGTGTTGAGCCTTCCAACGGCGTCTACCTTGATCTTCGTCCTAAGAAAGAAAGACAGAAAAAGAAACACACACACAAACTCAACTATGCAGCTTCCACATGAGGAAGGCAGGCAGGCACACAGGCAGGCACAAGCTGCCTGCGTGCTTGCTTCGCCCTCCAGTTGCTGCTCCAGTTATTTGTTTTCCCTCAAACCCATCCTCAATGTGTTGGGTGAGGTTGAGCTCTGTCCAGCACAGGACGGGACGGAAACCAGCTTGGTCTTTAGTCAGCTTGGTGTCTATGAGTGGTATGAGGCGTTGGAGTAGCAGCCTCTCTTGTAGGTGATGCAGAGGAGGGAAATGGGTCGGTAGCTCTTTGAGGATGATGGGTCTTTGCCAGGTTTGGGGATTGCAACCACTTTGGCTTTTCTCCAGACAGAAGGGATGGTTTTCTGTGCCATGCATGTGTTCAGCATCCCCACGAGCCAGGTCTTTGCGTTAGGTTCCAGGTGCTGTATAATTTCTGCCAGTATGTCATCAATCCCTGCTGCTTTTCCGGGTTTCAACTTTCCCATTGCAGTTTTGAGTTCTTCTAGGTCGAAGGGTTTGGTTTGAGGGCTGGCTGATTGTGGTTGGTCTGATACCACTGTGCGATGGTATTCTCCTGTGGGTCGTGGCGGTGTTGGTTACGACTGTTGGCCACCAGTTGTGATGCAACAGAGTTCGCTGTGACCGTTGTGAATTATGGGTGGCTCCCTGAGGTCCTTGATCGCCATTGGGTCCAACAGTGGTCATTGAAGCGTGCACACACATGCACACATGCACCTACACACACAGGGGCACATGCGTATGCACACCTGGACCTTTAAATGAACAACAACACAAAAACTAAGGCACTGGTGTCGGACTTCTGGTTTACCGGAACGGGGTTCAACTCCCTGCAGTGCCCTGCTCAATGTGTTGTATTTCATTCATTGGTCCATGGTCTCAGGTCATTGAGCGGCACGCTATATTGTGCGATTCTTCATCATTGTTGAGGGTTTTTTAAAGGTGAAAATCAAGGAAAAGCAAAAGGCTATAGTCCATGGTCACGGACCGCATACTGGTCAAGGTCATTTATACTGGTGAAGATCATTTACTAGTCTTCTAAAGGTCATTTATACTGGTGAAGATCATTTACTAGTCTTCTAAAGGTCATTTATACTGGTCAAGGTCATTTACTAGTCTCATGAAGGTAATTTATACTGGTCAGTCATATACCGGTCACGGTCATTTATACTGGTCAAGGTCATTTGTACTTGTCAAGGTCATTTATACTGGTCAAGGTCATTTACTAGTCTTATTGAAGGTCATTTATACTGCTCAAGGTTATTGATCAATATCAATGACCTTGATGACCCCAAGGTCATTAAGTGGCATGCTATAGTGCGCGATTCTTCATCATTGTTCACAGGTTAAATCGCGGAAAAGCGAAAGGCTATAGTCCATAGTCTCGGAGGGCACACAAAAATGTGTGGTGCTATACAGGCCGTTCTGGAAAATTTGGGACAGAGGTTCATCGTTGGCATCCAGGGAGTGTGTGTGCAAAATTTGGCATCGACCGGGTTAATGGTGCTGGAGATTAGCTGTTAACAAACTGACGGACACACACACACACACACACTCAATCAGAGTGCAAAACATACTCTATCCCCATGGCTTTGGCCTGGTGCCATACCGTTATTAATTATTGCCTACAATGTCTATTGTGAAATTACTTTACCGTTGCAATGCAAAATTTACATTTCAACGAATGGACCTCGTAAAACAAAACAAAAACCAAGGCACTGGTTGTGGTACTTCTGGTTTACCGGAATGGGGTTCAACTCCCTGCAGTGCTCTGCTCAATTTGTTGTATTTACATGGTTCATTTTTATTTTCTGCTCATTGTGTTGCCTTTTCATAGATGATAACCCCCAGGTTCTTTAATGTGTTTGCACTCCCTACAGTTAGGTTACCAAGTCTATTTATTTATTATTTCTGTTCACTAGAACTAGAACCAATTACCAAAGTAGGCTTTCTAATGACACAACTCGCCTTTGTTTTTATGTGTAGCAAAAACGTTCTTTTTATTTACGCCAAAGAGTAGAGGCTGGTCTGCATTCATGCGAGCGGGGAAGTTTAGAGTAACATAGCTCTAAATGAAACGCATTAGAGCTATGGACCAGAGCTAGTAGTCATAGCACTTCATGGTATATGCATAGTTTATATAGTTTCATTATAGATATATTAAACAGAGAGGACTGGAGTCAATTGGGTTATATTATGTTTAACACTAATTTGAAGCTGTCAAAATCTGACAGACTTCTGGCGGCCATGGCCACGCCCACCTTTTGGTAACGCCCACTTTCGGCCAAGCCCACAAAAAGGACCCCCCATGTCATTTGCCAGGCAGGCTCCACTCTCAGACAGATATTTGGCTCCGTCTTATGAGCTAATTTAGAACTTCCTGTCTGAGAGCTAGCTAATTTAAGACATCCGGTTGCCTTCAGAATAAAATAAGGTTATTTAATTCGTTAATTAAATAATTGTCAATGCCCCAAGGCACAGCACTTTTTTGAGCGTTGACCTCAGTAGAAGGTCTGCTGCCGTGAATTTTACACCTCTCCCACTTAGCGGAGAGTGGGGTGTGGTACAGGACATCTCCCCGAACGCGTGGGTATACTGCATCTACAAGTAGTACAAGATAAATTGAAACCATTGACACCTACTTCGATGGTTCAGTTGTCATCTATGCCGGGGAATTTAGCAGCTCTCATTCAAGCGTTTTTTCAAAATCCAGGTCACACATTTGATTGCAAAACAATCTGTGGTGTCACTCAACAACTAGTGAATAGCATCTTACTTGGCCTTAGGAATGCACAATGACCCATTAGATTTTATACACAAACTAGTAGTTTGGTTGAGTATGTGTGGTGTCCACACAGTTGTTCAAGCAAAACATACAGACATCTGTACATTCTGTGCCTGGACAGTTGAAAGCAATTAACAGAACAATAACGGAGGACAATTTGGAAGAAGATGATGATGATGTGGTTTTATGCAATGAAAGTCTAAATGACAATATGTGTGAAGCTATACCATTACCAATTCTAACATTTCTACAACAGACATCTGCTATCAAAAAATGTCACACACGGCTTGAAGAAGCAGCAGCGCAGGACTCAACATTTAGACGGAAACTTGAGAAATTCAATCTAGCCAACACATCAGTGTCATTAGTGTCTCAGAAATGTTCTAGGACAGAAGTATGCACCATATTAAATAGATTTGTAGAATACACACTTCGGTCTCCTTTCCTTGGAGATGACCTGCTTTGCCTGAAAAGTCTTAGTCTGTATAGTTGTACTCAATGTGGTGACAAGGCCTTACCATCTACAAAGAACATGTCACAATTCATAGTGCAGCCACTTGACGTGTCACAAAAAGGCATCTTAGACACTATTGCACAAATATTACCTGCTCAATCTGAACAATGTGAAACATGTCAGCAGGAAAAGAGCTTATCAACATATGAAGTAATTAACAGCCCACAGACCTTACTTCTCCTGTTAAGAGCTGGCACAAAAATTCCAAAAACGTTCAATTTATCCTGTCTGTACCACCAAAATGAGTATGCTTTGACCAGTATGTGTGTATTTTTCGACAGGCCACCATATGCGTCATTGTACATCCTTAAAGATCATAAATGGCATATCTGGACAAATGAATCGAATGACACAGCAGGCTATACCTTTGAGCTGATGCAAAGAACATCCGCTCGACAGCACACAAAGACAGTAGTCACAAGTAGTTTCTATGTCGTGTCATACGAGAAAATAAACAGTCGAGAAATAATCAAGTTTCGTCAGGACAAACAAATGCATAAATGCACAGACAGATGCAATCAACGCACACAAGTGACACCCATTCCAAAGCTAGAGGTAACTCCTTGACCTGACTTAGCTTGCGTAGAGAAAGTGATTTCATGTCAATGCCCCAAGGCACAGCACTTTTTTGAGCGTTGACCCCAGTAGAAGGTCTGCTGCTGTGAATTTTACACCTCTCTCGCTTAGCGGAGAGTGGGGTGTGGTAGAGGACATCTCCCCGAACACGTGGGTATGTCCAGATAGTTGCCTCGCGGAGGCCTCTTTGTCCAGTGTCCATTCTGGGTCCGGAAACGGTACTTTTTGTCAGCATTGACCCCAGTAGAAGGTCTGCTGCTGTGAATTTTACACCTCTCCCGCTTAGCGGAGAGTGTGGTGTGGTAGAGGACATCTCCCCGAACGCGTGGGTATGTCCAGATAGTTGCCTCGCGGAGGCCTCTTTGTCCAGTGTCCATTCTGGGTCCGGAAACGGTACTTTTTTCAGCGTTGACCACAGTAGAAGGTCTGCTGCTGTGAATTTTACACCTCTCCCGCTTAGCGGAGAGTGGGGTGTGGTACAGGACATCTCCCCGAACGCGTGGGTATGTCCAGATAGTTGCCTCGCGGAGCCGTCTTTTGTCCAGTGTCCATTCTGGGTCCGGAAACGGTACTTTTTGTCAGCCTTGACCCCAGTAGAAGGTCTGCTGCTGTGAATTTTACACCTCTCCCGCTTAGCGGAGAGTGTGGTGTGGTAGAGGACATCTCCCCGAACGTGTGGGTATGTCCAGATAGTTGCCTCGCGGAGGCCTCTTTGTCCAGTGTCCATTCTGGGTCCGGAAACGGTACTTTTTGTCAGCATTGACCCCAGTAGAAGGTCTGCTGCTGTGAATTTTACACCTCTCCCGCTTAGCGGAGAGTGGGGTGTGGTACAGGACATCTCCCCGAACGCGTGGGTATGTCCAGATAGTTGCCTCGCGGAGCCGTCTTTTGTCCAGTGTCCATTCTGGGTCCGGAAACGGTACTTTTTGTCAGCCTTGACCCCAGTAGAAGGTCTGCTGCTGTGAATTTTACACCTCTCCCGCTTAGCGGAGAGTGTGGTGTGGTAGAGGACATCTCCCCGAACGTGTGGGTATGTCCAGATAGTTGCCTCGCGGAGGCCTCTTTGTCCAGTGTCCATTCTGGGTCCGGAAACGGTACTTTTTGTCAGCATTGACCCCAGTAGAAGGTCTGCTGCTGTGAATTTTACACCTCTCCCGCTTAGCGGAGAGTGTGGTGTGGTAGAGGACATCTCCCCGAACGTGTGGGTATGTCCAGATAGTTGCCTCGCGGAGGCCTCTTTGTCCAGTGTCCATTCTGGGTCCGGAAACGGTACTTTTTTCAGCGTTGACCACAGTAGAAGGTCTGCTGCTGTGAATTTTACACCTCTCCCGCTTAGCGGAGAGTGGGGTGTGGTACAGGACATCTCCCCGAACGCGTGGGTATGTCCAGATAGTTGCCTCGCGGAGCCGTCTTTTGTCCAGTGTCCATTCTGGGTCCGGAAACGTGACTTTTTGTCAGCCTTGACCCCAGTAGAAGGTCTGCTACTGTGAATTTTACACCTCTCCCGCTTAGCGGAGAGTGGGGTGTGGTATAGGACATCTCCCCGAACGCGTGGGTATGTCCAGATAGTTGCCTTGCGGAGCCGTCTTTTGTCCAGTGTCCACTTTATAAAGTCCATGCACTCCAGTGAATAGCATTTATCCATTTAGATAACTTTATTATTATTATTATAAGGATTTAATTACTTATTCTTACACAGAAACATAATGTGTGTCTTATAGCATCATATAGCATCATTTAAATGCTTAATTTGTAGTTTTAATGTGCAAATTAAACTTTTTTTCAATACTCTAGAGGGTACTCTTATTTTGAAGAGATCGTCCACCGGAAGTCTTAAATTAGCTCACTAGATTAGCTCACTAGACGCTGCCCTAGATGAGCTCACTAGACGCTGCCAGTAACATCCACGCACACACGTGTGCGATTGAATGTTGGACCCCTCCACATCTTTCTGAATCTCAGCAGAAACTAGGTAACGTTAAATCGGTTCTGGTCTGGTGAGAAACATCAGGTTTTACACTGCATGATGCTTATACCGCTTGTTTTGTGCCCACTGTCCAGCCACAACAGCAGGGGCTAGCAGCTCAGCTCGGCCCGTGTTGACTTGTTGTTGACCCCGCGGGAAGCCCGCTAGATTGTCTGTCAACGATTTAATGATTGAAGTTATTTAACTATACATTTACTTGTTGTACCAAATTCAGTTTTACCTCCTTAAACACTTTGTTTTCCAAACACATCGTAGGTGCCCCGCTTGCAACCTCATCTCTGCATCCCAAGTCATTATTTACACTTCATCAATCATCAGTTAAATATGAATCCTTGTTGATGTCAGTAATTACAATGTAAAGCCATGGTTGCATTTGCTTCCATTTGTAAACTCGGAATTAAATTAGCACGGATTAGTGTGTGGTGTAGTAGTGGGTGCCTTGCTTCCTCCTAGCCCCTCTCGGGACCTAGCCCTCCAAGCAGAACCCAAATGCTACTGAAGTTTCTGACATTTGTTCGACCCAGTGCATTGGGTCCTGTTCCGCGTCGTCCATGCCACCTGATTAAAACATTTACTGGCTCATGTTTACATGTTAAAACGCCTCTCCGCGCACTTTGACGATATTCTTCAGTATGAGGCTTTCTGAATATGTAAAGTATAAGTACACATACATACCTTTGCGAATATCTCCTGTGGCGCGGAAGCCGTTAAGTATTTTTAATATATGTTTGCCCGATTTGGAAGCTTGGATTCTTCTTGTTTATTGACACCTCATTGTACCGCCTATCTGGCTAGCTAGTGGCGCTATAGCTATGACACAGCAGATCAGAGGCAGGGACGTAGCCTCACAAGCCAACCGCACACCGGGAGGCGGTACAATAAACGGTAAACAAACAAGAAGAAATAAAGCGACCAAATCGGTCAAACAAAGATTAAAAATACTTAACGGCTTCCGCGCCACAGGAGATATTCGCACCGGGATGTATAGCTACTTAAAGTTACCGAATTCAGAATAACTCAAGGAAAATAATGGCGTCACATGCCGCGGGGCCTATTTTAGAGAGAATCTCCATATCCGCATATAGGAATTTCCATACGAAAGTACAGTAGCGAGCAGGGACCCAACGTAAAACTCAACAAAATATCAAAAAAGTTTTACGTAGGGTCCCGAAAGGGGCTACTCGGGACCCTACATAAAGCTTGTGTCAACAAAATGTCAGAAACTTCAGTAGCATTTGGGTTCTGCTTGGAGGGCTAGCTTCCTCCTAGCTATTGTGCTACGATTGGCATGCTATGATGATTATGCTATGATTACCTAATCACAGTTGATGTATGTGATTACTTAGGGATTATTACCATTAGGCCGGGAACTAAAATATCTTGGACATATCCACTTCACAGGATCTCAGGGATGACGGTGACATCCAACGACAGTGTTGCAAAATATATGCTCAGGCCAATATGCTTTTAAAGAGAATAAGGACATTTTCTGTGTTCTTTAAATGTAAAATGTGCACTGTTCGGAGCATATGTCACCCCCCTGTATACAGCCCATCGATGGTCTTCTTGCAGAGTGAAAAGCATGCAATAGCTTACAACGATGCCATGAGCTTACTTTGTGTTCCTAGAGCCAGTCAGTTGTTCACTTCTGTTGGTGTCTGCCCACCTGTGAGGCTTTGTTAAGGCAACTGATGTACAATTTTATGCAGCGCCTGGTAGTTTTTAACAACAGCATCATAGTGTCTCTAACAAACCCTATCAAGAGCTTTTAACGGGTCACGTCCAGGCTGTGCACGCACTGGCTCAGAAGCCTGCAGCTGATTTGGTAGGATTGCATGGAACTATAGTACTTTTATTGCACTATTAGTACTTATTTTATCCCCCATGTTGTATGTCTCTTATGTTATGGTATGTCAATTTGATCTGCTATGAATTAAGATTCTATAAATTACATTGCTTATTGTAAATCACTCTAGATTAGAACGTCTGCTAAATGCTAAACTGTAATTGTAATCCCTCTGTTCTAGGTCGGTCCATATGGCGGAACCAGAGCCCATGCTAGTCTCAGCTGCAGTACCAGTCGGAGAGAAGAGATGCTGCTCAGGAGACGAGGAGACGGATCCATCCTCCAAGAGACCACGAGTTCAGACTGAGCAGAAGAACGGATCCGTGAAGGAGGAGGAAGAAGAGCCAGAGGAAGTAAATGGAGGCGAAGGAGCTGGTGGTGGTGCCGGGGAGGCAGATGGAGAGACCTTTGCGGACATGATGAAGCACGGCCTCACAGAGCTGGATGTGGGAATTCTGAAGTTTGTCAGTGATCATGAGGGCTTCTCTGGAATCCTGAAGGAGAGGTTAGTGTCATGATGCTAATAAAGAAGTGCATGGTAAAGTTCTCAGTCGCCATGACTGATTTCAGTCTTTTCGATTCCATAGAATGTCTTCTATGAAAGCAATGAAAAGCATGTTGCACACCGAAAATAGCAGATCTACAAGATTATAGATTTTTTGGTTATTTGTTATTTTAAGATTAGAATATTACTTATTTTAAGATTAAGAGTATTTGAAGTGAAAATGTCATAAAAGCAAAGGTTAATGCTCAATCTTCGAGTCTGGGATTTCTTCAACTAGTTGGCTATAAATGGGAACAGCAGCAACATAGGTTTAGTACAGTATTACCTAAATATCAGCAACTAGCTCTATCGAGCTGCCAACTTTCGGTTTGCACGCAAGTAGACCATGTATGTATGGCCTACTGTATGGCAGTACTTGTGCGCTCTGCTTGCGCACAAGTAGGCCACATGGCCTACTTTTACACCCTTTTATATACAACCTTGAAACATACATTACCAAGAATGGTGGCCCCCTATTGGTCGGTGGAGGACACCGACATGCATGCATACATACCCCTTATTGACCGTATACCAACCTTGGAACATACTTTAGTTACATCATCAAGAACAGTGGTCCCTTATTGGCTGGTGGAGTAGACCAACATGCATACATACCCAGCCAATCCCTTATTGGCCGGTGGAGTACACCGACATACATACATACCCAGCCGTAGTACTAGTGCGCTCTGCTTGCGCAAGTGATAAACTTTCACTTTCAGCCATGAGATTTTAGCTTTCTTTATTCCATGAGGGTGGTTTGTTTCAATGGTTTGTCAATGCTTTGATTGGTCTTGTGGCTTTGTGTTCAGATACTCTGATTTTGTGGTGCACGAGATTAGCAGACAAGGCAAGATGTCCTGCTTAGATGACCTCTCTATCCCTCCAGAGGCTGAGGTGAGATAACATAATTTAAAAAATATTGTCATCCATGTCTTTGTCACAGTATTCACAGTGATGGTCAAGCAGTACACATTACTCAAGTCAAATTATAGATGCTCCAGATATCACTCAATTAAAAAGTTCAATACAATTTCTGCTTGAGTCAAATAAATACTAGTACTTCTAACTTACTTACTACTGAGGACAAAGAGCAATTTCAGAATGTTAATATGGATTAAAATAAATTATGCATAGTTTGCATACCCAAAGTGTCCCAAAGTCAGAAATGGTTTGTCTGTACTGACACCATGATGTCAACCTCTAGTCTGCATTGAGTAGCTGGGCCCAGATGTGAAGTTGTATTGACCCACTCTGCACTGGGTGGTTTTTAGGATGTTCCAGAGTGAAGTTGTATTGACCCACTCTGCACTGGGTGGTTTTTAGGATGTTCCAGAGTGAAGTTGTATTGACCCACTCTGCACTGGGTGGTTTTTAGGATGTTCCAGAGTGAAGTTGTATTGACCCACTCTGCACTGGGTGGTTTTTAGGATGTTCCAGAGTGAAGTTGTATTGACCCACTCTGCACTGGGTGGTTTTTAGGATGTTCCAGAGTGAAGTTGTATTGACCCACTCTGCACTGGGTGGTTTTTAGGATGTTCCAGAGCCGGAGCAGCCCACAGAAGAGACCGAGGTCCTGACCGAGGAGCAGAAAACACAGCTTGGAGAGCTGCAGCTGTTCAAGAACAAAGAGGGCAATGTCTCTATAGAGGTGAGACTCCCTTTCTTTTTGGTTTCCCATTGCACTTAACTTTATTCATCACTTTTTGAAACCTTTACCTGGAACAATTTTATATACACACGCATACAGTATATCTCTGCTGTTCAGGAAATTCAAAAAATGGAAATGAAGAAAACCTTATATATTCTTTTAAACAATGCAATACTGCCTCATCAAAGTTGTTATTGTGACTATATATTGTCAATTACTTGCATAAGAGCAGGAGAGGTGGTGGAGTTAGCTGCTTTAGCAGACAGTTTGAGGGTCCAGACTCCAATGGAGGTTTCATCTGAAGCGCTTTTTAATACTTTTCATTGGTTCAATATTCTTTTTAACCAACACACAGACGTAAAGGCTGTTTTATAGCACCGATTTATGAAGAAGAACGACGATATGTAAGGCTCTCTCATAATTCCCTGTAATCAACAAGTCGGGAACATGTTTGCAGAAGACAAAAGGGGCCAGGTTTTACTCCTATGTGTTTTGCCCGCCATTTTGATCAAACTTGAAAGCTTGTCAGGCGCATACTTGGCTGTTGAAGAGAAGTTGATCTCAGGTGCCGTGTTAATGTTTGTAGGTACTCGATGATACAAAGGAGAAGCGAACGCTAGTCCACAAAGCCATCAAGACCCAGTACCCTGGCCTGGAGACGAAGACGGAGGAGAGGGAAGGTCGCAAGTTCATAGTGGCCTACCATGCTGCCGGCAAGAAGGCTTTAGCAGGTAATTTGGAGAAGTGACACAAGACTATCAATTACATTCTTCTTATGGTTTTGTGATCTGCAAGGCCTGCCCGGAGCTTTAGTAAACAGTGCAATAGCAGACTGCACTGTGTATTTTGTAGTCTGAAAAATGGCATTTATCAATAATTCGTTCCTGAACACTGCAATTAGTTGCTTAGCCCTATATACTTCTTTGAACGGGTTCGAACAGGGATCTATTACTTGGCCCCCTACTTTTTTCCGCTCTACAACAACTCTCCTTGCCTACGATAGCCAATATACAAGCTAACGGCACATAGTGTTTCGATGTGTTTGTGAGCTTGTAGATCAGCTATTTTCACCAATTCTTTCATAGGAACACTAGGTAGGGTTCAAGTGGTTTAAGTTATTGGCCATGGTAACTGAGGATTTTGGTTAGATATGTCTGGACCTGGGCATCCGGGTGGTGTAGAGGGAAAACACTTCACCACCACAGCAGAGGTTAAATGTCCAGCAGTGTACCGGGTGCTCAGATAAAAGCAATCACTGATGTTTGATTGTGGGAATCTGGTTACATTGACTTCCTTGCCAAGTCCCTGCTGATTCGTTGCTTAGGGTGCATGACTGCATGTTGTGGTCAGCGAAGAGGGGATCTAGGGGGATGGTCCATGTTGTACACTCCTCCAGTGAAAGTCGCTTCTTGAGACTTCATGTATATCGGAGGAAGCAGGTGGTTGTTGCCACTATCCAAAAGGCCAGCAGTGGGTTTAGGCAGTTGGCAGTGACGGATCCCAGAGTAAACATGCGTAAAAGTGAGGGAGGACTTGGAAGAAATTCTGCTAATGTTCTTCCCCTGTCGAATGCAAGGATTAGTAATGCTGCTGAACTCTCAAGTAATTTCTTGTTTACACAAGGGATTTTGTTGCATGCCACAATATCTTGGTTGGTCAGCGCTTGGCCTCAGCTACCCCATTGCATGTGGCTATGGTGGGGGGACATAGCGGTTTGCATGTATGGGTGCATGTGCATGGCCAAAACACCTGCATGTTAACTACAAATTCAGACAAGCATAACATCTTGGATCTCAACCTTGCATGGCTTCTGAAGATTAAATCATTTGCCAGCCAAGTCTATGGACTTTATAATGTTTGTTTAGATCACCTATGATGTAAATCATTTGCCAGCCAAGTCTATGGACTTGGATGTTTGTTTAGGGCACAAAATGAAGACTCGTAAAGTCGTAAGGCATATGGCCAATATAAATACATCTTGTGACTGATTCCATTTTATATGATACAATAATAACAACATACAACACAGTGCAATCATGTCTCATGGAGGATGATGGTGGTGTCGGACTGTTAGCCACACCACTAAAGCACAAGAAGGAAGTTGACTTTTTAAACGGTATGACAGTGGAACACCAGCCAGGTAAATGGAGAAGAACTTGAACATTACAAGGTGGGAAACGATAAAGATGATGATGCTACACCATTAAAGGACGACAAGGAAATTGACCATTTAGAAGAGATGGCAGTGGAAATGAATGAAAGTGACTGACATATACGTGCAGCCTTCTAAAAGTGAAAATGATGCTCCATTTTCCAATAACGCAAGAGCTGCATGGGTGTGGCAGCCACAGTACTGGGCGCCCCTCACTTCACACTAGTGTGATTTTTTCTTATAATAATAACTGCCTTCAGTACAATATGAGTTTGGATGTCTTTTCATAGTGATATGTCGTTAACCATCATTGTATGTGCTTTGGTCCTCACCGGCATGAAGCTCACAACGCATCACAGTGATCAAGCATTAATTCTATTCAGCATTGGGTAACTGCATCTGGCATACAGTAAATAAACCCAAGTCTTTAGTCACCCTAAAGAAAATGGCGTCTATTACGCTTAATTACATGACTACACACTACATATTCGACAAATCAATAATGTAACACAAAATAAAGCCAAGAAATGATAATACCAACGGAATGGCATCGTGAACCAGCTCAGTGGTCTTGTGGCTAGAGTGTCCGCCTTGAGACTAGACTGGCGGAGTCATACTAAAGACTAAATATTATACCCAATTTCTGCTTGGCGCTCGGCATCAGGGTTTGGATTGGGGTTAAGGCCTGTCCAGGGTTTCATCGCATCTGTTGTTTAAGGCTACTTACTTAATGTGACCAGTCTATGATGACTCATCTATTATTGACTATATCTGTCTGTTATACTGTTATAGTTAGTCTATTCCTATGAGTCACTCTAGATAGAATATGTGACAACCAGGTATAGTTTGGTGACCACCGGAATGTAGACTGCAACCGGGTGAGCAGTATGGGTTGGAGCCCCAGGGCCTTGATCACCCCGGCTGGGTCACCTGAGTGAAGGGTATGCTGTTCGAGAGCCCCGAAACCCCGATGACCTTGGGATACATCACTGAGGATACTTCCCAGGTGCATCCATGCGATGTTTTTTAGTTATAGTTCAGACCATTTTGATCACCTTTCACTTCCTCTTATGTCTTTGAGATGTGGTACTTGGCTTTAGAAGACGCTATCTCGTTATGGTAAACAGTCAAACGGTTATAAGTTAAACATATTTATGACGTCATTATGTATTTAATCAGTGCCCATATTTGGACAAAAACCAAGCACCCTTTTTACTTGAAGAGTTTATAAGTTAAGATATTTTACTTCCATTATTATTATTAAGTGGTTTATCATTTTATAATAAACTTATAGAACCATTGTTAGGGTTCCACGTTAGCCTAGTGGCAGAGTTTGCTCAATCTATGTAGTGCTGATCGGTCCAGTGGTTTGCAAGAGGAGACGGACAGAAAAGCAATCAGCCACGCCGTAAAAGGTTTGTTATATTATGGTTGAAGCTTAACAAGTGAACGTTTCAGCTCAAACTGTTTGTGATGATGGATCCTTGTCACATCTAGTCCAGTCACCCTTGCTGCACAAACACTTAAACTCTACATTGCTTTACACCATTTTTGCTGAACGTTCACCTATTATGACGTGCCCACTGCCCAGCATTGGGACTCATGTGGTTAAAACAACAGAGACTATTGCCCTGGCCTTTGCATGCACGCTCGCCAGCTTCTCCATAAATACATAAACACCTTTATCTTCAGTAACATTGTTCTATCCTCCTTTTGCTCTACTTTGGGTGGACAGAGGTGAGAACACCAACAGGTAAGAATTTATAGTCCACACAGCACAGGGGGAGATGTTAACGTCAGCTTGGTTTTTAAACATGGCTAATCATGAGATATTTTAAATATGTTTGGTGCTGCAATGATAGTGTCACACGAGTTGGGTTTATTAACATTCTGGCTCGCAATGCATTGATTAAATTGTATTGCAAGTCAAGACTATGCAGTATAGGGATAAAGTCACTAGTCTATCAATGCTACTCAAGCATGCCAAGTTCAGAGGTGATTATTATGTGTTTATTATCTTGCTTATATTTCTATGGTTAAATTTTCTTTCTGTTTTCTCCTTTCCTTTTCCCCTTAAAGCTCCCAGGAAGCACTCGTGGCCTAAGAATCGTGGCAATTTCTGTCACTTTGTGCTGTACAAGGAAAACAAGGACACCATGGAGGCTATCAATGTCCTCTCCAAATTCCTCAGGTCTAGACACTCATTCACATAATCTACTGATGAAATGAAACTGAAGAGGCATATCGTTGTCATGCAGAAATGTTGTTTTTCTTTGCTTTTTTGGGTAATCTGATGGCCTACCTAAAATGTGCAGATCCACAAGCTCGAAACGTGGTGTGAAGCGACACATTTTGATCTTTTCAATCTGCTATTTGTTTTTATATTTTACATATGAGGTTTCCACCAGACAGAGACAATATTATCCAAACTGTGTGGTGGAAATCTTGATTGTCTAAAAACCATTACTTTTCAAGATATTATATAAAACTACATTTGAATGGTTCCAATGTAGTTATTATTTAGACAAGCTCTTGTTAATACTTTTCATTGGTTAGATATTTATAAAGCCCAAAGACACACTTGGTTTCTGCCCGGCAGCGACAATATGTATTCTGAAAAGGCAGGTGACATTCAGTCATTCGGCAACTTCAATAAACTTCACCTGCAATAATGTATTGGTATGCATAATGTGAGAGTGAATGTCTGGAAAAATGCAACACACTGATAAACTCTTATTGACACAATCCCCTCAGAAAAACGTAACCTACGTTAATTAATTAGTCTCTGCAAGCACCAATTCACGTAAGTTACATTAATTCCGTTGTATAAATGTTTTGATCCGATCTAGTCGAAAGGCTACTCACATCAGCTTCGGAATCGGATGGCTATCTGTTGTTAGCCATAAGACTGGACTGCGCTATCTTGATGTGCGTGTGCACCCACCCACCCACGCGCGCGCACGCACGCACGCTTTCATTCGCGTTTATCTCCAATTCCCTGTCCCAGGCAGCATTTCTGGTCAAAACAACGCTTATTGCACGGAGCATTGCGGTCGCTGTAATGGCGCCGGCCTGTACTTCTCATCAGCTAGTGAGAGATCAACACCTAATCCGGTAACACACACCATTCAGTCAACATCCGGTTCCGGTCGCCGTGTTTTGGATCTTCAAAATAAGGGTTGAACGGGGGCATATCCTGGCATATAGTAATCATTCTTTAATTAATCCTGGTGGCAAAAAGGTTAATAGGGGAAGCAGTGCCAGTGGCTCAGCTTGGGAATCGGAAGGTTCCCGGTTCGATAACCGGCTCCGTCTGGGTTAGTATTGGAAGTGTCCTTGAGCAAGATACTGTATTTAACCCCTAACTAACTGCTCCTGATGAGCATGTTTGTGCCGTGTGAATGGGCTATTGTAATGTGCTTTCATTTTAATGTCCTCCATGTGTACTGAATACGGATGTTTCTTGCTGCAGGCTTGCCCCCACAGTGTTTTCTTACATGGGGACTAAGGACAAAAGAGCCATCACTGTACAGGAGATTGCAGTCCACAAGTGAGTGTTCCTTTTCATTATTTTGTATTTTGTATCAACAAAACGGTGGATAACATATGGCTATTTCAGGGTTTGACACACGTCTCAAATGCACTTTGTGCACACAGCACAGGTCATGTTCTACTTGCCTGAATTATCTTTTTGCCTGTAATTGTGTCTGGTGAGGCCAAAATTACTGGTGGAACGTGTGTGCCAGTCACTAGGGATGTCACGGTATGCAGTGGTACATGGTGTGCGGATATGTTACTTGCACTCCGCCGATAATATTGTTTTATTTGTAATAGGTGTACCCTAGAAAACCACTCAAGTTCATTTTCGCACCCCTGTTCTTATAAGCATGCCATCTTATCAAATATCAATACTTTAGTCAGATAACCGGTGGTACTATTATTATGAAGAGAAGAAACTGACTATTCTGCCTAGGTCTCTACGCCTACCAAGGAGAACAGTGGTATCACAGTTAACTTACCGGGGGGGGGGGGGGGGTAAACATATCGGTGGCGGACATACATCTCAGGAGGCCTTGAGCAGGGAACACCCCCGTGATTGTCAGGAGGGGCAAAATTGACCACAAATCGTTCCAATGATCCTGTAGTGTGAGCTTAGCTTTCCGTTGTTTGGCTAGTTGCTACACCTGTAACTGATTAGACTTCGCCATTCCCCCCACAGGATCACAGCAGAACGATTGTGTCACCTCAACAAGTGCCTCAATAACTTCAGGCTGGGAAACTTCTGTTATAAAAACCACCCCCTGAAGCTGGGAGAGCTCCAGGGTAACCATTTCACTGTGGTCCTCAGGTCAGTAGGTTTTGAATGTCATCTCTCTCAACATGTTGCCAGAAATGGAACATCTTCTCACAGGGTGGTGGATAAACATCTCTTAAACGATTGTGTGATTCTGGATACATGATGTCAGTGTTGCACAAATATCATACTGCTGTTAATGCTTGCACCTCGAGCAGTAAGAAAAGAGGTGTCATTGTTCATGTACCCGTCTATGTTTATTTTTTCTGCTTAACCACTTAAACCCTATAATGCTTAGTTGACCAAGGGTCCCCCAGGGCTCTATACTTGAACCCCTGATATTTTCCCTCTACAGTACACCAAATGTCTTTGCTGAAAATAGTAAATCTACAGTGTTGTGAGCTTGTAGATGTAAATAATTCTCTGACTTAACACTCCACTATGCACATTTCCAGCCCAATCCTATCTGGGTTGTGCACATGCATAAAATATGAACTCACTGAACATCTGTAAGTAGCCTATTCTATATAAAAACACCATCTCCTGGGCAGTTTTCAGGAGAACCACTGTACTAGAGGATAAAGTATCCATCTCCTAATCTAGTCAACACACGTAAGCATAGATGTAAACAAGAACGGTGCATGACACCAACAGTGGTGACTTATTGAATCCAACGGATAATTCCTCCATTGTTGCAGTCCAGTGTGTCCACTTCTTCTCTGTGAAGCGGTCTCTCCACCTACGTCTTCTCCAGCTGTTAAACACAGCAGTGTAACAACTGGAAGGACTCCCTTTAAAAAAAGGAGATTTAAGATGTTTCTAACTCATGTCAACGTCACAACACAATATACAAACTATGAGAAACTACGCCATCACATAATCAAATGAAATAGCGTGGTTTAAAGATTCCTACAAAATCACGACCATACGTTGTGATTTTGTGTTGGCTGCATATAGCCCATAACATGATTTCTGAGTCCACACACTTACTATCTTGTCACACTGCTGACCCCTACTGGTTGACTTCAGACTGGTTGGTCCTATAGGGATGGCTATTGAAACCAGAATGGCCTGCAGCCTTCATTTCATTTGCCAGTGAGGAGCTTCACCAGGAGGAAATAGTGTGTGCAGAGGAAGACTCCTCAGTCCTCACTTCATCACGTCATCGGGAGACGTGAAGTGGTGTCATTAGACAACTATCTATCCTCCTCAGTGCTCTCATGTTTCCATTTCAGGAACATCACAGGAACAGATGAGCAGGTTCAGCAGGCCATGACTTCACTCGGGGAGACTGGCTTCATCAATTACTATGGCATGCAGCGCTTTGGCACCACAGCAGTACCCACGTACCAGGTTGGCAAGTAGGTTTCCACCTGGGGAAATTATCATGGAATTCTGCAACTCCTGCTGTTTAGATTAGGGATGCATACCGTATTTCACACTTTCCTCCAACCTTGTACTTTGTGTTCAGTATATTGCTCTGGATATGAGCATGGATATTCATGGATATATGTAATATATGTATATGTAAATTGGAACTGATGTGTTCTGACATGAGAACATGAGAAAGCAAACTGACATGATGTCTGTTCTTATCACCTGGGCCAGAGCCATCCTGAAGAATGACTGGAAGGAGGTTGTGGACCTGATTCTGAAGCCTCGTCCTGGAGGTAACCTACAAACCTTTTTTTTTCCCACACCTCCTGCTCTCCAGCTTTTCCTTTCGAGTCGGGGTGAACGTTGTACAGTAGGTGTAACATAAAGAATTGTGCCATTGGTAATTGTGGTGTCTCTTTGTCCCCCTCTACCTGGCAGCGGAGAAACACTACATGTTGAAATGCAGGGAGGAGTGGGCCAAGACTCAGGACCCAGAAGCTGCCCTAAAGAAGCTTCCCGTGAAGCGCTGTGTGGAGGGTCAGCTGCTGCGGGGTCTGTCCATGTACGGCAAGAAGAACATCATCACTGCCTTCGGACTGGTGGGTTCTCCATAACCCACGACTCCCAGCTGATGATAATATACAGTATGATTGTTTCTCCTGCAATAGCATGTCCCCTCACGCTGCCTCTTCAATCCACAGGAACAAGTTAACGGGGTTTAATGTTTGTGTTTGCACCATCGGTTGTTCACCTAATCAACATGAGTTAGACTTTAATATATTAGTGCACCTCACTTCACACAGGTGTGATTTTTAGCATTCTGTTTAACCGATTTAGTTTGACTTTTTAGTATTTTCACTGTTTTGTATTCCCTAGTTTATATTCTGATAGAAAAAGACCTAGAACAGCACTAATATAATGTGAAATATGTTAAACGGAGAGGGCTCGTTCTGTGTGGTGTGCTGACATGTGTGTTCCTCTACTAGATCCCTCGAAACAACCGTCTGATGTACATCCACAGCTACCAGAGTGTTGTGTGGAACACCATGGTGAGCCGGAGGATCGAGGCCTTTGGCTTGAAGGCCGTAGAGGGTGACCTGGTGCTCAAGGGAGGTTGGTACTCCAAGGATCACTGGCTTGGGGAAGCCCTATTTTCTACTTCATCCTATGGCAGTGGCATGTGCAAAACTGTTTTATCCAGGTGGAAAACAATATTTCTTAATCCTTTTAAGTGTTAATTGGGCACCTTGGCTGCTAGTAGAGCCAGATAAAGAATAGCTGCATTTATCTTTTGTATGCAAAAAATTGCATGCAAAATGTCTCACCCTTGAAAAGGAACACGGTATAAAGACATAAGCTGCACAACATATGTAGGAGCCCCGTGCAAACCGTCTAGCTGTCATCAGTAGCTATAACAACAGCCATATTTGTAATGCTACAGTACTGACTAACTCCTAACATGTCTGTCAAGGCACGGCTCACTTACTGTCCGCAGAGGAGGCTGAGGGCCAGTCCATCCATGAAGTTGTGATGCCTCTGCCTGGGTTTGACGTCATTTACCCCTCTCACCATGGTAAGCTGGCAGTCGTTTTTTTTGTTTGCATGTATTTAAATGACACAAAAATAACAACAACAACACTAATGCGAGAGTGGAGAGTGGAGACCTCTGCCAAGGTGTAAAAATCACCCCAGGTTTCTTGACAATTTACAATTGAGGTATTTAGCACACAGACACTGTTCTCCAGAGCATCAGAGTAAATGGCATGGACCCTTGTCAACAAACTGGGTAAACAGTTGCATACGTAAGGAGTACAAAGAGAACAATGTAGTGCTTCAAATAAACTAGACATGGTAAACATCTGTCTAAATAACGTAATGTAAATAACATTCTAGACATTTGTGTTGAAGAAAAACAAAATAGCAAAAGTAGCCAACGTAATCTGCATAATGAAACTGCATCTTCTAAAACGGTGACAAGAAGGAATATATGGGGAGATTGTGCTAGAGCAGGGGTGTCCACACGTTTTTCAAAGCGGGCTATATTAGAAAATAGTTGCTCATACTGTAGGTCGGTAATTTCCAAAACAAAACACAAAAAGTGATGATATGGAGATAGGAGGTTTCTGCCCCGACAGCAGCGATATCTAAAATGACATGGTCACATGGATGCTTTCCTGGATTGAAAGGTATAAACAACATAGAAAGGCTTTCCAGTTCTAAATGGGATGTGTTTTTCCCTGGCAGTGGGTGCAGGCTACAAGGAGCTGCTGTCGGTAGACGGGCTGGATATTGACAACATGAGGCACAAAGTGAAGGACTACTCTTTAGCTGGAGCCTACCGACGCATCATCATCAGACCCAGTGATGTCAGCTGGTTAGTACCGGTACACAGGTTTTTCCAATTTAACATGTCAGTTTAACAACTTTAAAACCCGCCGACCCGGTGTCCTTTTTTGGGGCATGTCATTGTTAAACATTCTCAGGGATTTTCAAAAATAGCAGAGCTATAAGCTCACAATGCATCGAATCACAACACTTGCAACACTTTGCATGGAAAAGTGTTGCAAGTGTGGCACACCTGGGTTAGTATCATCATCTATCATGGCCTCATTTGTAACACTGAAGCCTTAACAAAACTTTTTAGGTTTTGCCAATTTTGTAATTTTGACACATAATACTGCAATTGAGAGTGACACTTATTATGACGTTATTGTAACCAATGATCTATTACTGTAATTTACATTTAGAATAAAATGGATCCATTAACAACATTATAATTAATACTTTACTGTAACAACACTATTTCAGTCTCTGACTTTTCATGAAAATACCATCTGAAACTATGTGAATCTGAGCTGATCAAGGCATTTAAATTGATTGGTATGGTTATATTAGCCTGATCAAATTCTGATAATTTGTCTGATCTCATTATATTATATAACACTGTGGTTTGTCTCGTGTCTTAGGGAGATGATTCGGTATGATGACCCTAAGATCTCCCTGGTCCACACTGACGTAGACAAACTGGACAATAACCCTGCTCCTGTCTTCAACAAAGGTCTGTGCCAATCATTTTGTTTTGTCTCTCCAAGCGCAGATGCATATTCTCATATACTGTATCCATCCACTATTAATTGAACTAAATGACATGATATAGATTTATTTATGTGGTTATGGTTTTAATGGCAAAGAAAATAAAATGTACATATTAATTTAGCAATCTTGTTTTGTTATGGCTGCAATAAGGCATTAAAACAGACTCAGTGATTGATTCTATATTACTGGACAGGTACTGTAGCTAGAGGGCAGCACGGGTCCACCCGGAACGAATACCCGAGAACCGAGCCGGTTCGGGCCCAAAATATTGACTTGTCCCTCTGGCAGGGTTTGATTCATTCCAAGTTCGGATCATCTGAAATGCATTTACCTGAAATTACCTGTGAGGATCAAAAATAGACATGCGTGCATTGTAATTATTACATTATAAAGTCCATATTGTCTCAGTTGAACAGAGTCAACAGAGTTAAAGACGAGGGCTGGGTCTCGTCACGTCATGCACCTCGACATGCCGTTTCTCTCTCTCACCCCAATGCCGATAGTGCACGCACACACAATGTCCGGCTATTAGATCTATATCGGATCGGATCAGCGCCATTTTGGTCGGACCGGGTCTAAACAGTCCAATCCTCCTCGGCTCCGTTTTGACCGGATCCAATCCTTTCGGGGCCGTTTCCAGGCGGGAGAGGCAAATTAGAATGTTTCTCGGCTCCGTAACGGTTTGGTTCCGATATCACCGGTCCCGTTTCGGACCGGGTCCAATTTTATGAACCCGTGCTACCCTCTAACTTAACTCTAGCTACTAATCCAGTGGTTCTCATACATTGTATACAGAGTACCGCCATATTTGGCCCCTCAAGTACCACCATTATGACAGATGTTGAAGTACAGTAATATAGATTGAGCTTTGCATTCTACACAGAAGACATGTTCTTAATATTATTTATTGTTGACAGATGTCGGCCAAAGTCACACTGTACAAAAAGGTATAGCACTAGAACTGGAATTTAAACTCTTCCACAATTACCACATTTGGCCAATTTGCCTTTTCACTTCAGAAAGCTTCTCTTCACTCGATGGGTAGGGGGCGTTGCAAGAGATTTCTTAGTCACTCATAATGGTGGTACTTGGAGAGCCACATCTTCCGAGGTGGTACTCACTGTAATGGTTTTAGAACTTTTTTTCAGATGTAGGGAACAATGGGTTCTTACAGTGGTGACTCTGTAACAGATGTCTGAGAGAATGCATTTTTGCTTTTTTTTTTGTTTTATCATCAATAAGCATATTACCTACGTTTTTAAGGAAAGGGTGGCACTCAGTCAGAAAGTCTGTTTACTTTAGTTTAATAATTCATATGCCACATATTATTATTAAACTACCGTACTAGATTAACAGACTTTTCCTTATAGTGTGCCACACTTTCCTTATGTTGCATTCACACGGGCAGATGAAACGGTCAATAATTTATTGTCAATGGAAGCCAGCGACATGACGTTGCAGAGACGAAATGATGCATGTAGCTGCTCCCAATCAACTCACAACACGTCTTTGCATCGTCTCATCTGCCCATGTAAACTGTGAACGCACCATAAGGGCCCTATTTTCGTCAGTGCTAAACCCCTTATCTCTCTAAACTTCTCTGCCTTTTTTACAAATTTGAAAAACATTTTTGAAAAGTTTGAATAGCTGATTAAAGCTCACAACATGTGGATGTACCGTAGATCGGCTAGTTGAACAATTTAGATGTTTTTCTATATAGTAAAAAAGGCAAAGAAGTTTAGGTCTAAGCCATATTTTCAGTGCTAAACCCCTTAGACTCTAAGGGGTTTAGCACTGACAAAAATATGGCCCATTTTCGTCACCGCTAAACCCCTTATTCCTAAACGTCTTTGCCTTTTTTTTTTTACTATTTTGCAAAACATTTTTGAATAGTTAAAATGGCCAGTCTACAAGCTCACAATGTGTCAATGTAGATTGGCTAGTTGAACTATTCAAAAATGGTTTTCAAAATAGTAAAAAAAAGGCAAAGAAGTTTAGGGATAAGGGGTTTAGCGGTGACTAAAATGGAGCCCTAAGTCTACTAGGACAACGCACCAGGCAGTCGGAACACAATGGGATATCGGCAAAAAAAAATTCATCGTAAAGACATGATAGCTTCCTTCTCTTGGTGGAGAAAGTGCTGATGAAATAACCATGTGCTCCTGTTCTCCCTATCAATCAGAGGGGAAGTATCGAGCCCTGCGGATGGAGTTCTCTCTGCCTCCCTCCACCTACGCCACCATGGCCATCAGGGAGGTGCTCAAGATGGACACCAGCATCAAGAATCAGACACAGCTCAACACCACATGGTTGAACTGATACCAAAGCACAGCCCACGTCGACCTGACTGCTGTTACAAGCTGCAAAGCAGCTGTCTTCTACTATGGCAACATCCATACCTGCTGTGAGTGTAAAGTGTAGGGATGGGATGAAAATTACATGTCACGATTATACACAGAAATCTCAAAAATAATTAGATTAACGCGAGCATATTTAGATTATCACGATAATCTAAACGTGCTAAATGCCACTTTTGTTAACCACTTGAATCCCCAGCATCCCTAATATGAGGGAAACGTTCGCTAAGAAGAGCAGATCTGAAAGCTCACATAGCGTTGCAACGTGTTGAGCTTGTAGATGTGCTATTTTTGTGTAGAGTGAAATATGAGTGTACCAAATGTGCTTTTTGCAGGTCTGTTTTATCAGTACAGAGGGTTTAAGTGGTACTGAATGTGCAGCGCAACAAAAGCAAATGCATAGTGTATGATGGAGTGTATGAAATCTGTGATACGATTATTGCCGCGATTGCGATAAATGATAGTTATCGTCCCATCCCTAGCAAGTGTATTTTGTTTGCGTCTGACTGTGCGTGCATGACAGTGTTCTTGACCTAAAGGTGATCCTGGCAAGCTGTCTGTTATGAATGAAGCTAATCCATTTACGCAAAAAGCAGCACCATTTAGTCAACATTTTTAGTTTGATTTATTTTTTAATCAATCAATATTCTTCAAATAAGATGATTATTTTGGCAGCTTGTGCATAAAGAAGCATTTTAATTGGACTTGCGGTGCTCTCAGGACTCACCCATGGAGACATCCTCTCCTCTAAGATGTACAGCTGACAGCATAACTTGCACACATGTATAACCAATAAATAGCCACACATGGTACAAAACGTGCCCTGGTTGTACAGAAAAGTGAACTTTTGTTTTTATAGGTGTACTTTTATTTGGACCTAAAACACTCTTCAAGAGCTAATAAAAACTGTTGAACGTGTATGAGATCATTATTGATTTATTTTGATTTAAGCACCCGGAAGTGCTCAATGTTAATCCCCAGCTGCACAGGGTTTCCTCGTGCTAAATGCATGGGCCTGCCTGCAGTCCCAGCTCTGACCAGTAGGGCTGAGCGCTTCAACGTTGGCCATCCGTTCTGGGGACTTGGTCCACATGGCATAGCATAACCTAATATTAGGAGATGGTTAGGAGGCAGGGATAAAATGATGTTTCACTCAATGACAATAATTACAAATTGCTTATTTTCCACAAGGCATTAGGCTTAGGTGTATGTCTATATTCTCAGACTGGTGGTTATGTGCATCATGTTATTCTCATTCAGTTCTCTGCTACCTTGAATTTAAACCGTTTTTAAACGTTAGTTATGCATAGCTTAGTATGCATAACTGCATACTAGTATTTTACAAAATCATCATCTGGCCTCTTTGCATTGCTGGTGAACGTCGGCACTACCCTTGATAGTCATGTGGTAAAATGTAAAACTGTTGGGCTTATCTATATTTTAAGAACAAAAGTGCTGCAGAGTTGGGTGTATGTTTCAGAGTCTATGCAAGTGAGACAAGTGTTATATAAGAGATTCACGCCACGGTGTGTGCACAGATGAATGGTGGTAACATACACAGAACATGTGTGAACAACTGAACACAGAATGTATATTCTAATCAAAATCATAAAGCACAACAATTAATCTATTTGATAGTTAATATAAACTATTAAAACATCAAGAATGGAGCTGTAATTTAACAAACATAGTTTAATGATTGAAACATTTTATCCACTGCCTGTAAGTTGTATAATATGGACATGGATATTCATAATAACCTTCTTTTGTATATGTCAGACTCATCAGATGTCCAACTCGGTGTCATTGCAGCCACACCCTTATTTCTGTTTCCCCCACATAGTCTTGAAGGGAATACCCTTTAGAGGACTTCAGTGACATTTGAGGGGTCACACAGTTACTGTAGAAGATCTGAAAGGAACTGTCAACATATGTGACTAACCGAAGGAAGTCTTGTAGGTCCTGTAGGGACATCTCCTGAACCTGATTGTTGTCCTTGTCATTTAGCCCGTGAGAGCCGAACGCCGGGAACTTGGACCGTTCCTCGGGCGGTGCGTTACGATCAAAGTTGGGGCAGCAGTAGGCTGACCACAGGAACGTTGGTATGGCCACCCGGTTGATGTTGTTCCGGCGGATGGTGCGCCCCGAGGTGGTCACTCCGGTCACCATGTACGCGGTGCCGCGGCAGTAGTTGTTCAGCCTCCTGCGGATCTTGTGCTCGTGGTCCTTCCACGGACCGATGTTGAACCTTCGGTCCTGAGGGACCACATTGGTCAGAGCATAGGTGGCGGCCTTGTCATCGGGGTTGTCCTGATGCTCGTCTGGATTCAGTTGACCGCGCTCATATTTCACAGTGTCCGAGTAGTCTAAAAGCACGGCCTGGGACTCTTCAAATCTCCTCTGAAGATCACCAGCAGGGAAGACCTCCATGTTTCTTGAACCAGATGATATGGAGAGCTGGCAAGATAAATCACCTATGAGTCTATGACACACAGACTCTAGACTCAATTGAAAAATAGGCTTATCTAGAACTGGCGGAAGCAAAAAGGTCGAAATTGAATTAAAATGTTTGAGAATCATTATAGTATATTTGTATAAGTAAACGCTGCTTGATCCCTACCTGTGGTTCATACATCCAGGAAGCCTCCGTCTTTTTGGAGCCATCAGAACGCTTGAAGATGTACGCAGAGTAAACGGGGATGAGATCGCAGGTGTCATACAGGGTGACAAAGCGAGGTGCACCGTTGTAATACTGGCAGATGATCTTCAGTGAGTCGTCACCGAGTCCTCGAAGCAGTGTGCCCATGTACAGGAAGTCTTTACAATCAGATGAGAGTTTTTCCTGAACTTCTCCTCTCACCATCACCATGATCAGCAGAAAGGTGAGGGCTTGAGTCCCTCCGTTGGAAAACATTGCACGGCAACCTGAGGGGAAACGATCCACTTTAACGTGCAGGGACAGTGACAATGTCTCCTCCTGTGCGGGTTTGACTGCTCTGGCACATTATGAAAATGTCTTATCATTTATTTTAATATTATGGGCAGTCTATCCAGGGGGAATTGCAGGCCCTAGTGAAGGTATATGGCTGTAATTAAAATGTCTACCCTCGAAAAATATAAGATCTCAAAGTCGGTGCCAATTCTAGTATATGAATACAGCAAAAGTATCCAGTCTTGTCTTGGAAAGGGGAGGACATGTGCCCTCATTAAAACAGCAGTTTACACAACTGACCGATAGGCATACTGTTCACTTGGAAAGAAACAGGTGTGGTTTAAAAGATGTTTGAAGACTTTGAGAAAATATGGTGACCTCTTATCAACTGACTGTTGTTGATGAACTACTGGGGAGGGGATACGCTTTGTGTGTTACAATGTTATTTTATTTGTATTTTTACATGTTTGACGTCTGTGTTTTATGCTTGTTGGAAAATAAAGTAAAAGGCACATTAGTGAATATATGATGGCTTCAAATAGTTAAGCCATATAAACAAAGTGATCGGAAATACTGCACTTTTGAACTGTAATCACAGTGTTATAGTTTCAAGAAAGAAAGACTTTAGTTGACAAGGGAGAAGCTTTGAATTTCACTTCCCACCACCCCTCTTGGCCTGCTGTTTCCCACGGCAATAATCAGACCCTGGTTAAATGCAAGCCAGTCTGTATTTGCCACTCCTTTCTCTTCCTTCGGTTTATAAATAAAGCTGTGTTTGTGTGTGCATGTGTGTTTGGGGGTGGAGTCTATTTACCAGCTTTTCCAGTGAAAGAAGACTGGAATGTTTCTGAAACGGTTCCTATAACAACAGATAACTGGCTGACCCCTACCCTGCTGGAAACCAACACTTTGACACTGTTGACCAGTTGAATCTTATCTGTCTGTCTGTAGCCTTGATACAAGACTGTGTGTGTGTGTGTGTGTGTGTGTGTGTGTGTGTGTGTGTGTGTGTGTGTGTGTGTGTGTGTGTGTGTGTGTGTGTGTGTGTGTGTGTGTGTGTGTGTGTGTGTGTGTGTGTGTGTGTGTGTGTGTGTGTGTGTGTGTATATTGGGCCGATGACTGTCTTGATCCAAGGATATTATGTCTGTCTGGCTGTGCCACTAAAGACAGTCTCATGGTTTATCCACCCAAACACTCCTTCCCTGATCATATTTATTTTAAGAGAAGATATTTTCTGTGTACTGCTTTACACATAAATCATTCTGGTTTACAGAATTATTTTGTGACAACTCTTCATGTCACATTGTGATTTTTGTTTTTGTGGTACAGGTGTGGAGCATGACAAAATCATTTAAAATGTTAAATACAACTTGTACTTCATTCAAATCATTTCCACTTAGTGGACCTTTAATTTGTACTTGAATACATTTCAGAGCAATTGTTGTACTACTATTTGCTTTAGCATTGAGTCTTTAAGAAAGTAAAGAAACTACCAAATAAAAAAACAACGGAGCATGCACAAAAAAATATTTCACACAGTTTTACACCTGTAAACCTGTGATATGACAATTAATTCATTCTGACCCTTTTTTGGGTGCTTCCAGACAGGAGTCACGAAGATGTCTCTTCCGGGTGTTTAAACAGCTGGTGGATGGAAATGAAGTTCCAGCCACACGCTGTACCCATAATAAATGTGCCCATAAGTTATGGGCACATTTCCTAACTAGAACTGCACTCAGTCGAGTGCCTACTTGCTTGTTGCACACAAGTAGGCCATGGCCTACTAGTGCGCAAGCAGAGCGTGCAAGTACTGTAGACCGCTACAAACTTTCAAATCTCAGCCTCTCTGTGAAAGAACGTTTGCAATATTGAATTATTAGGTTTAGCTATTTGCTACGTAGTATTTTGAATTATGGTAATGATTACTTATGCCTGTTATGGCAGTGGTGTCAGATTACATACATGTATACATAGGGGCATTACCTTTAGTCCACCCGACACTGAAACATGTCATCGTTACGTCACCATCGATAACCAATTATACCCTGGCATTGGTACACATTCATCACGTCATGGGACATACGCGGAAAACATACCTGCACGGTCTGCTTCGTGCCAGCATATGACGTCATATCATATGCTGCTAAGGGACATACGCACCGTAGCACCTGACTGATAACATTACTTGCACGCTCTGCTTACGCAAGTAACAAGTTATAATGATGACTCAATCAGGCAAGCTTAGTACACTAACCCTTTTTGAGATTCTAACTCCATTTCTTAAACTCAGACGTCCCAGTAACTGACAACATTGTTTCCACACTTCCATGGAACAGTGAACAAAAGTTTTGTGCAATCATTGCAATGAAATAGAAAATACAATATCTTCACTTTGCTACATTACTAAATGCATGGTCAGGGACCACATGCAATTCCTTCACGGACATGAGTCACGTGACAGACCACCATGGTCCAGGGACCACCTGCTGAAAACTACAGCATAGGTCCAATAGTGTATTCACTCTCAGCTACTGATATTCACAAACACTGCAACAGGAATTAAGTAAATAGCTACTCAGGTATATTTTTATTAAACTGATTCATTTTATGTATGTTTGGATGTCCTGGAGCTCGATTGCAGGCTCATGCTGAGGATGTGAGGAGGTATTTGTTCAGCCTGCTCTCTTCCTGAAGTCATCAACACCACTTGATCTGATGTGTCCAACAGCAGGAGAGGGAAGGCCGTTCCATGCTGTTACAGCAGAGTGGACGAGTGAAGGTCTTGACAGGAGCTTTTCCTGTCAAGACATGTGTTGTTAGCCAAATGGGGAGTGACAAGGCACTTGGTGGTAGGTATAACCTTCATGGTGGTTCAGCCTGGGACGTGAGCTGTGTAGCAGCTCTTTCAGATACGGTGGACAGTTGGGAGTGTGGTTGGGAGTGTGCATCTTGAAAAGAACAGTTGTTGCAGCAACTGTTCCTGCTCAGCTTGGTGATAGCTAAATGCTTTTTGTGGCATATCCTTCATCCACACCAATGATCTTTATAGTGTCTTTTTCTGGATGATACCTAACTGAGGCATTCAAAGCTGATATGTGAAGATGCTCATTTAGATTATGGAGGAGCAGTAAAACTGTAACTTGAAACCCCCGGGCAATAAAGAGCTTCAGACTTCATTTCAAACAAAGGGTCAAAGCATGGCTTATAGAAAATGTTGCAGAATACATGTCTATTTATTATAAGATCCTTTATTCATGCCGTAAATAATGTTTAGCATTATAGTTCGTTATAGAGTGTTTTATTTATTGTTGCATTGGCTGTTTTATGTTTTGTTTCAGACCAAGGACCACAATGGAAATAATTAACTGACTTTATTGTGTTTTACATTTTTATCCTTGATGTTTTTGTGAGACGCATGTATTGTAAAAACAATGTTTTTTTTTACACAAAGCAAAGACAATGCTACTATCATGTGAAATAAAAAGTGAGAATAAGGATATCAAGTTTCTTTTGTAAGTATGTAGGGAGGATGTGACCGCCATCAGATAGAAGTGAGCATGTATTTTTCTTTTAACCATGGAATTTAATGAATCAAATCAAAATCCATCCAGGCAAAGCACGAGTACTCAATGATGCTCCTGAACTGTGTTTTGTGGACGCTGGCTCTGCCTAAAGGATCAAGCTTGTTGACCATAGCTTTCACTGAGTTTCACAATCCCCCAAGATGTGCTCTATCATGTTAGTTTGGCTGCTTCCTTTAGCATAGCGTCATCAAAACACTGCATATGGTTAACAGTGGCACTTTCCTTCTCTCCAACATAGGAAAAGAGCAAAGCACATTGAAATTGTTGGAATGTTTACACACTGTTCAAACAACAATCCATTGAATTAAAGGCTTTATTTATTAAGACTTCCCTAGATGTCCTTTGTCTTCTACTAGGGCCTACTGGTCTAAAGAGCTGCTGTAAACCCAATGTGGATTTGTTGACTGCCTTTTATAGTATGTCATACATAGAGCACAAGGGGTATGCGTGTTTATGCACACACTTCAGTGTACCGTGTGTGCATTTTGTGTGAGTTTATGTATATGACCGTATAGATAGACAATATGACAGAGCATGCTGGGGGGCTGTTTGTCTGCTTGTGTGGCTTCTATTTGCATGAGTCTGTGTGAATTTGGGAGGTGAGGTGAGTTTATTGTGTCTCTCAGGAGGTGTGAGTGTTTGTGTTGGGGGTGGGGGGTGTTGGGGTGAGTGGGGTATTTGCAGGTCCTGTAAGCCTCCGCTGGGGTGGTCCTGTTTTGATGAGGAAAGACCCTCTGTCTTTTTCTGTGTGTAGAAGAGAGGGAGAAACAGAGAGAGAGGTGGGGTGGGGAGGGGCGGTCTATATATTCCTTGAGAGTTGAGAGGCAGACAACAATATTTTCGTACTGGGGATCAGCAGAGAGGACAACACTGAAGACAGACAGAGATTAACTGATATTTCCTGGTGGACTTGCTTAAGGTAAGGATTTTTTTTATTGTGGATGCACACAAACAACATAGTTGTTTTTTGGCTAATGCATAACGAGGATTAACCACCTTCAACCTGCTGTAGCTACATTATTATTATGCCAGAAATGTTCTCAAAATCAAAACATTTCAAGATCTTCTAAAATAGGCAATCTGCAAGCTCACAACAATCATTGGTTGTGAGCTTGTAGATCAGCTATTTATTTATTTTTAAGATATTTTTTGGCTTTTTCTGCCTTTATTGATAGGTTGAAAGTAATGACAGGAGGAAGGGGGGGACACGCGGCAAAGGCTCGGGATCAGGAGTTGAACCTGTGGCACACCGTCAGGCTGGTTCAGCCTAGGTGCCCAGACGGTTGCGCTAACCATCCGGGCCTAGATCAGCTATTTTGTATGACAATGTATGTATGACAAAGCATATAGTAAGTGTATAGAAACACGCATGCATTGTAGCACACTGACCTTCATCAGGGTGTCATTCTGCACCATTTGACCAAAGTCAGTTGGTGTAAATAAAGCAGGACTAATAGTCCCTCAGTAGGAATGGTTAACTTGACTGAAAATGCATTCTTCTTCAATTTGTTTTACTTCTGGATTATTATTATTTTTTAATTTCCTCAGAGCCCTATTACATCGTAATAGGGCTTTGATGCATCACTAGACTGATGCATCGAAGCCTCTTTTTTATGTGGAAATTAAATTATACTAGTTTTAGAATGTTTTAATTGATCAATTCTATGCACTCGGAGTAAAATGACTGTGCATGCACTCGAGGCACAATATATAGCCTCAGTTTTTCACTTTGTATTGCTCTGTGTTTCCAGAGCTCTCAGGTGAACAGAGAGACAGAGGAGAAAAGGAGGACAAGGAATCGTCATCTTACTTTTCTGTACAACACTCAGGAATCATATCGACCGACAAATTGTCTTTCGGTGATATCGGACGTTCTCAGAAAAGAGTGGGGCCTCCTCCAGTGATTTCCATGGCAGAACTTTTATCATAAAGCAGACGGGCTGACACAGACAGACACACAGACGTGAGACCAACAGGAAGATGTCAGACCTAGACCTTGTCCCCTCCGCATCTCCCTCTCCTCTGCCCCCCCACTGTGACTACAGCGACTGGTCCCCCTCCTTCTCCATCATCCCAACGGTCTACCTGCTGGCCTTCCTGGTCGGCTGCCTGGGAAACAGCCTGGTGCTCTGGGCATACCTGGACCGAACCGATGGCAAGAAAGCCACAGCTGGACATGAGACCGGAACGGGAGGCCGATGTGGTACAGCCCGTTACACTGACATTATCAGTACCGGCTGGAAGAACATCAGTTCTAGCAGGGTCTTCTGTGGACTCTTCCTGAAACAGAGGGACAATGTTACACCCCAAGTATACACTGTTAGACAAAGCTACAGACTTTCATCTCATCTCTCCACTCCCTCCCCCCCTCCTCCAGCGTCTGTTCCTCGCTCCGCTCATTCACTGACAGACTCCCTGATCGCTAGCTTGGCTTTAGCCGATCTGTGCTTTCTGGTAACCCTCCCTTTGTGGGCAGTCTATACAGCGCTGGGCTACCACTGGCCATTTGGGCAACCGCTATGTCAAATAAGCAGCTTCCTCACTGCACTCAACATGTACGCCAGCGTGTTCAGTCTCAGCATGCTCAGTGTGGAGAGATACTGGGTTCTGATTGGACGCCGGCACTCGGGCCACCACACTCAACAGGGCTGGAGAGCATTTTGGATAGTGGGAGGAGTTTGGGTGTTGGCAAGTGTCCTGGCGCTACCTGGTTTGGTGCTCCGATCCGTCAAGGAGGTGGATCTTGACGGAGGACATGATGAAGACTACGACTACTGGCTGCCGGAACCGACTCAGCCGGAACCGACTCAGCCAGCCAATCCCGGGGGTTTCCTCCTTTCCTGCCAGATGGATTACTCCATGCTGATTGGAGCAGACCTGGACGAGACAGAGCGCGAGAGGGCCGAGCTGTGGTGGGCGGCGGCCTTAAGTTTAAAATCAACCGCCTTTGGGTTCTTGCTCCCACTGGTCATCCTGCTGGTCTGCTACTGCTCGTTGGCCCGCCTCCTCAGCAGACATTTCGGCCGCGGTCCTCGTCCTGACCGCAGACGCCAACGAAGACTTCTCAGGGTCATCATAAGCTTAGTGCTGGCCTTCTTCCTGTGTTGGCTTCCTCTCCACGTCAATAAGACTGTGTCCATGTTGTCAGAGTTCGGCGTGCTTCCGTACTCCTGTCTGTTAGACCAGGTGTTACTAGCCGCTCACCCATATGTCACCTGTCTGGCATACCTCAACTCCTGCCTCAACCCACTCCTCTACGCCGCCTGTGACTCCACCTTCAGGAAGAGGTGTAGAGGGGCTCTCCTCCGGCTGTGGTGTATGAGACTACGGGCGAGAGGAGGGACGGGAGGAGGGGATGAGGAGGATGGTGAGACTAAAGGAGGTGAGGAGAGAGAAGAGAGAAGCTCTGCCTTTCCCACACGGACTCAGGAGGAGACAGCAGTTAGGATGGATGAGGAGGAGGAGGAGGAGAGGACGGAGGGTGGGAGGGAGAGGTTGGCAGGATGCCCCAGCGGTTAGAGCAGTGGATCTCAAACTTTTCCATTTCATAGACCCACAGTTTGGTGTGGAATTAGCCCCCCACCCCACCGTAACTCTGAGAGAGTACAAATGGAACCAAATGGACCCGTGAGGACGGATCCATTTGGTTCCATTTGTACACTCTAAGAGTTACAGAGCGATAAGGGTCCATTTTGGTTCTTGACCGTCAATCATTTTGGTGGGGACATCCTGGAACCACGCCAAGGACTCACATGGGGACATCCCCGAACCCCACTTTGAGAACCACTGGATTAGAGAGACTGTGGTCCGGACCCCGGAGCTGCAATGCCACTGGTTCAATGCCCATGTGTTCCCATGTACTTGAGCAAGACACTGAACCATTTGAAAAGACTTGAAAAGATGGTCAGTAGAAGGGGCCTAAGAACAGTGTGGACTACTAAATATTTACCTTTTAAGAAGTTTAAAGGAAATACTTAATTTGCTTTGAAATTTAAAGCAAATTTATTTTAATTATTTATGTTGTAGTAACTCTAAAAAGGAGCAACTGTTGTTTTTCTCAGAGTTGAGAAGAGATTCTGTAGACAATGATGTAATCCTTCTGAAAATAAATGGGCTATTAAAAAAGGAAATCATTTCAAGAGACATTTAGTTAATTTACTGTCAAATAGTGACGTGAGAAGTTTCATTGGCTGGCACTGAGAGACACTCCCAGATGGTTTCCCACAATGGAAAGATATTCCCATATAAATCTAAGTAGCCTACAGTAGGTTTCGGGTACTTTCCATTTGACATGAGATACATGTATGTTTTTTATTCGTTGATTTATTTATACCCTGTGGTATTTTTACAACGTTTTTGTTGTAGCACTGAGGCAAAGCCTGTATTAAAGTATCTGAAGAATGTCTGTGAACAATCTGTATGACGACGAAAATAAAGTCATTCTGAACTTTTATTTTGAAGGAGATAAGCTGCATTCAGTTTCAGTGCAATGATTTGGTCACATGACACTACAAATATGTCTGCGCCCATACTTGATTGTGAAGTTGTCTGTTCGTTTGATACTTTTACCATATTTTCCAATTCAAGCCATATTTAGGCTCTTGTTCCGCTTGTAAGTCTATTTAGGTCTTCTTATTCAGCACTTTAATACTTACAGCTGCTAGCTAGGTAGTCAAATACAACAGAGTGTGCACTGTGCAGTAATTTTGTAAGTATGTTTGCTGCGCGTAAAATCAAATGTGCCAAAATGTTACATACAGTAACGGTGGTCATTTTAGATTTTACTGCAGGAAACTTACTTTAACTTATTTGCCTGGCTGCAGGGCCTGGCTGTAAACAAGTTATTGAGCTTAGTCTATAGTTACCCTGGGTAAACATAGCTAGTACCTTTATTTTTCTGTCCTTTGCCCTTGATGATATACGCTCCGATCTTCTCTGTCTGTCAGAGATGGCGATGGGAACAGCATTGGTGTATGATGAGGAGATGACCAAATACAAACTGCTCTGGGTTGAGTAAGTTGATCACCCATCTTCTCACTGCCTAGCCTAGCCCTCCAAGCAGAACCCAATGGTACTGAAGTTTCTGACATTTTTGACGACACAGACCATGGGGTCCTGTTGCAGCAGTATCCTGCCACCTGGTAAAGCGACATCAAAATTTCAGAAAAGCTTTATGGAGGGTTCCGAGAGGGGCTATGCCTAACCCTGGTCCAGCGCGTTAGCGAGTCTCTCACTGATCTGGTCCAGTGCGTTAGCAAGTCTCTCACTAACTCGCGACCAGGGCTACTCACTCACTGCATAATCTGTGAAAGTCAAATGCACATTTTTTATATATTTTAAAAGGTTAACGGGATAGGTGGCAATGAATCTGCCCACTCAAGGACGAGTGGGCACCTCGGAATTCATATGAAAGTGTCCATGAAACAGTTATTTTTGAAAAGAGAATGTGCCAAGTTGCAGCTCTGGACACGGATGCCATCTTGTGGAGGAACGCTGCTATTGCAATTCAACATTTGAATATTTGTAACTTTTGATGCAGCCAGTAATGGTCTTTTTCCATTTCATTATGTATTATTAAAAAGCACGTAAAGACCTTAAATTGTCTCTTTACTGTCATCAAAATCATGTAGGGACTCCTGACCTGCTACAGGTTGAGAAAGACTGATAGGCTTAACGCTTAAGTAGTTATGATCAAAATTCCTCCCTCAGTCCAGCGTGTAAGATCGAGGTGCCTGAGCGTCTGACAGTCAGTCATGAAGCCTTGGTTCTCAGCGGTCTGGCTGAGCGCTGTGTCTCCATCCCAGTCCGCGAAGCAACCGATGGAGACATTCTGCTGGTTCACAGGTCAGGCTAAGCTCCATTTGGTTACAGATGATAGGATGTACTCACTCATTTATTTGCAAGCAGACACACACACACACACACACGTTGTGACACGTACTGTACGTACATAAATGCATGCATAGTTACTTTGCATACTGGCAGCCAAGCACATGTATGCATACCGTACAAACTGCCACGCACATGTCATGCATACATGCTGGCTCACGCATACGTACGTAATGCATACACACACACACACACACGTTCACATAATGGAGAAACATACAGCGACACCAAATATTATTGGTGAAGTAAGGTTACATTCACAAAAATCATTGCATAGGTTTTCATGATACAAAGTAGCCATGTCACTCAGTACTCTGGCATGGTTATAAATAACAGCATCTCCGCCATATATGGCGGCTGCCAATTATAGCAGAGACATCACAATACTTTGCCAGCCTTTTTGCCTCCTTTGTGGACATACCAAGTTGTTGAAGCCCTCTAACAACCAGTCTTGTTATGTCCTAGGCTGCCACATACCAAAAACTTAAATAAATAGTCTGCCTCTATAACCTAGCTCTGAGGTTGTATGTAGGAGTTGTTTGGATTTAATGACCGTGGTCATCAGGGCTTCCTCTAGGCTAAGGTCAAAGGTGCATGCCATCTCTAATACAGACACTTTCCTGGGGTATCCGGAGAACTCGCCAGTTTACCAACTCGCCGCGATTTAGTGCATTTTTGTTTTTGCGACCCACAGGTTGAGAACCCCTGATTTAACTGACCATTTAATTGCACAAAATAATTTGATCACTTTGGAAATGAACTATAACATCTGAGTTTGACATACTACACTATGAAGACGGCATGTTTGCATAACAATGAAGACATTGATGAAGAATTTTCGCTGCAGCGACTTGGTATAAGGGCTTGTGTGGGGGGCCAATACGGGCTTGTGTGAGTGTGAGAGGCCTTTTACCATTTAGGTTGCACACATGCTAGCACATTAAGCACACGCACACAGTCACACACACGTGCATGCATACATGTGGGCACGCTGAGCTACATGTGTCTTTCTGTGCACCCAACAGTGAGGAGTACCTGGAGGCAGTGAAGAAAACCCCTTCCATGACTCTAGACGATCTAATGACCTTCACCCAGCAATATGGAGATGTCTACTTTCACCCGGTTAGTTCTGGGTTTGATGTGGTATTTGTTGAGTGAATTTGTTAAGTAATCTTTTCAGCTTTCAAAGAATCCCACTGCCATAGTCTCAGTAGCTCTTTTTGATCTATTTTTTTTTTAAACGAATTGCATGTTAATAAATGCATTTTTAATCTCTTAGCAAAGCTTGGTTCTCTTCTGTTCATTGATTGTCTATGTAATTTTTTATTTTGTATGCTTTTATTGCTTGCTTTTACCTCTGTTTAAGCTTATTGTTTTTGTATTTTTTTGTTGCATTTGATAGTAAACAACAGACAGGTGATGAATAAAGATGATTATTATTCTACTTACCGCTAGCTAATTGTTTGTTTGGCTCCAGAACATCTACCACTGTGCCAAACTAGCCATAGGTGCCACTCTGCAGCTGGTGGACAGTGTGATGATGGAGAAGGTGAAGAACGGCATGGCTCTGGTCAGGTGAGTTCAGCTGTGAGTGAGAAACAGTGTTGTCTTCGTCGACTAAAACTAAGATGAAAAATGTTTGTCGACTACCTTTTTCCACTGACGAAAACTAAATGGAAACTAAATGAAAACTAAGCTATGATGACTAAGACTAAAATGTTAGGAAGGGACTAGTGGACAAGAGATCCAGTATAAGTCATTTTGCATGCTGAAAACCTTTCAGCAAGTGAAGAAAACAGTCATTACGATTTACGACGGCATTTAGGGAATTTTAGGCCCGCCAAAATGTATTTGTTCGACTAAATCAACTGTAGATTTAGTCGACTAAAACTAGACTAACACTAAAACATACCAGGTGACTAAAACTAAATTAAAACTATTCAAGAAACTATGACTAAAACTAAAATCAAAATTTGCTGCCAAAAACAACACTGGTGAGAAACAATATGAACGCTCATTATTGCGAGTCTCCCTTTAACCACTTGAACCTTAATGTCCCTATTCTGGGATGAACTTTAGGCAAACATTGCAGATCTACAAGCTCACAGCATGTCACAACGAGACTAAGATTTCGGTGAAGATATTTAGTGTTGAGTGAAAACTGCACCCCCCGCTGGGTGACTCAACTCAGTATATAGGGTTTGAGTGGTTAATGAGAGAGTGAATCTAATGGTGTTAATTTTATTCTTTTACATTATCCTCTTTGTCAATGTTCATAGACCTCCCGGACACCACAGTCAGCGCAGTGCAGCCAATGGCTTCTGTGTGTTTAACAATGTGGCCATTGCTGCTCGCTATGCCAAGAAAAACTATGGTGTCAAAAGGTAATGTGATTATTCTTATTGCTAGGTCTGTTGGTGCATTACACTGAAGCAACTATATCGAAACCACAAGTGCTTACAACCATTTTATGACTTTGTTCCGTATACACTAAAGAGCGTAGAGACTGGTATACAGTAGCAACTTTGTAGATAAATTAATATTGATTGTTGTTACCGTATAATTAACTGAGAAGCTTAATTTAAATAGGCTGCCAGTGACCAAGTGGTCAAGAATTGTTACATCTTTATATGGGTTTGTTTTTGTTTACTCAGGGTATTGATCGTTGATTGGGATGTGCATCATGGCCAAGGGGTGCAATATACCTTTGAGGATGACCCAAGGTGAGGCTGCGGCCTTTAGTTACAGTATTTGGGGTGTGATATGGTATTTGACGTGCCGTTTGGCAGGAGATATATGGTATCTTGGTCTCTTGAATGTTCATTATGTGTGCATGCCAGTGTTCTCTACTTCTCCTGGCACCGCTATGAGCATCAGAGCTACTGGCCTAAACTCCGGGAGTCAGACTACGACAGCGTGGGAAAAGATAAGGGGGCCGGATTCAATATCAATTTGCCATGGAACAAGGTAATCCACATCTGCTAACAGTGTTGTTTTTGGCAGCAAATTTCTATTTAGTTTTAGTCATAGTCTCTTGAATAGTTTTCATTTAGTTCTCGTCACATTTTAGTCACCCAGAATGTTTGTGTTAGTCTAGTTTTAGTCGACTAAATCTACGGTTGATTTAGTCGACAAAAATGTATTTGGGCGGGCCTTGATGCCGTCTGATTTTGGCTGATTTTACACTTGCTGAAAATAGCCGTTCTACAAGCTCACAACGTGCAACGCGTTGAGCTATTTTCAGCATGCAACAAAGTGTAAAATGACGCTATTTTCAGCATGCAACAAAACATCTTGTCCACTAGTCCCTTCCTAACATTTTAGTCTAGTTTTTATTTATTGACGAAATTGATATATTTAGTCTTAGTTTTAGTCATCATAGCTTAGTTTTCATTTAGTTTGTATTTAGTTTGTCAGTGAAAAAAGGTAGTCGAACATTTTTCGTTTAGTTTTAGTCGACGACAACACTGTCTGCTAATATGTTTTATTTAGCATACTAACAGCAGCCTCTGCTGGCCTACTAGCCTTACTCTAGTGTCTAATAAAAATAAAAAAATAAAAACATTAACTTGTATTACCTGTATAAACACATAAGTTCTCATCCTGGGTCTTGGCCTTCATTCATGAAAATAAGTCTATTCTAAGTTACAATGTATAATAATTATTACAGAGGATTTGATGTGATGTAAGAGAAAAATTAAGTTGCCTATAAATTGGATGTATCTTATGATGTACTGAAAGGGAAGGGGACTCTCTTTAATGCTTGTTTAGGTGGGTATGGATAACAGTGACTACCTAGCAGTCTTCTTTCATGTCCTGCTTCCTGTTGCTTATGAGGTGAGTCAGGAAATGCAGCCATTATTCCATATTTGTGTATGCACATATGCTATAATGCTTGCAGATGAACCACTTAATCCCTATACTGTATACTTAATTATGCAACAAACAGAAGATAACTGATCAACAAGTTTACAATGCGTCACATTGAGACACGTTAACACAAGCTAACGAGATCAGCCGCCTGGTATCTGGTTTTGTCATTTCTGAGTTGTGATTGTGATTTTTCCTCACAGTTTTGTCCTGACTTGGTCTTGGTGTGTGCTGGGTTTGATTCTGCCATTGGTGACCCAGAGGTGAGGTGCTTGATATTGTTTACTTATAGATGGTATAATGCACCTTGTAAGGCACCTTGTAACAGCAGAAAAAAATCTTGTATAGAATATGTAGTCTAATAATACATAGGAATAAACCTACGCATACGATACGATATAAATTAGTAAGGTACGACATTATACAATATGACTAATATTGTCCACAGAAAATGAAAAAAGGCCCGGACGGTAAGCTCAACCGCCTGAGCCAGCCTGACGGCGTGCCGCGGGTTCAACTCCCGATCCCGGCGGCCTTTGTCGTGTGTCTTCCCCCCCATTTCCTGTCAGATTACTTTCAATCTATCAATAAAGGCAGAAAAAGCCAAAAAGTCTGCAACTGAGGTTGGAAAACCATGATGTAAATGTAAAAGATCACAGCCTTCTTACACGGTTTTCTAAATTAGTTGGGTCACGCTAAGACTGTTGAGTACTGTCACACCCCTGTCTGAGGCTAGGGTTGTATGAACAAACGGATGGCAAGGCACGCAGTTTGGCAGAAGTTTTCAAGACGATTTATTAACCCAAGTGATACAAGTGACAACAACAAAAGAGACCAAACGTCTGCAAAATAGAAATAAAAAGGTATATTCAAAACAAAGTACTGCATATCATATATAACACCATAAATCAAACCAATCATTTCCAAATAAGTCATTATCATATGATAAGCATTCTAAGTATTTATAAATCCGGCCTTTTCAAATGTAAATTAAATAATTATAATATATACAACATAATATATATATATATATAATAATAAACATCACAATAATAGATCTATGTAAACAATGGCATCAAACAATAACATCACCTCCTCAGAGACAGCTTCTTCCAACACCAGCAGAGTGAGCAGACAGACTGACTGCCAGTGACTGGGATATTCAGTCTCTGAGCTTTATACCCCCCATGGCCCCTCCCACTAGACTGGACCAACTGAATAGGGGTCAACATGATCCACCACATGTCAACTCTGCTTGGCACAAAACACATTCATATATATTATTCACATTCAGTTCAGTTGAGCTTGTAGCTCTTCTATTTGGAAGTATTTTTTAGTTTTCCCAAAATTCCTTTTCTCCTTTGATGTCCCTCTGTGACAGGCAATCCTCCCCCTCCCTAGAAGGGGAGTTGGTTTGGCCCAAATTGTGTTCAGCTCCTTAAAGCGACAGGAATCTAATGAGCAGTGTGTGTGTGTGTGTGTGTGTGTGTGTGTGTGTGTGTGTGTGTGTGTGTGTGTTCAGTTTGCTGCTTCTTAGTAGTCTTTGCATAACCTAACAGTGCGCGCTTACTGAAAGGCATGTACACTTGCAGCAAACAGTGACAGGGTGGGGACACACTGTCACAAGTACACTGTACCTGAAGAGAATATTGAAATATTATGAATTTTGTTATTCTCAGGGTCACATGTGTGCCACTCCAGACATCTTCGCCCACCTCACCCACCTGCTGATGAACCTGGCAGGAGGAAAACTGTGTGCTGTTCTAGAGGTCGGTGTTGCTATTTACAACTTCCAACCTGGTGTCCCTATTTTAGGCATGTCATTAACTAACAATACACTTAAGCCAAACTTAAAACGTTAGGAAGATAGCAGATCTACAAGCTCACCAGCTTGGAGATTGGCTATTTTTAGTATTCATCGTACATAGTACATCAGGAGCAAGTGGTTGATCACCCTGCTGGGAAAATGACTCATCTCCCGAATCTAAAGGTCATTTTTACACACCAGGAGTAATGTGAATAAACTATACGAAAAAAGTTCCGTCATTATTTCACATGACATTTTTACTTCATTGTGAAAAATAAATGCCACGTTATAATCTCGCTCATTGTGCATGTACTCATTAATAATGAATGCAAATGAATCGCATGAAATAATCGCTCCCGGTGTACCTTTTTGATGAATTGAACAATGTGGACCCTGTTGTAAACAAGTGTAATGCTTAATTGGGTCGTTTGAGTTTGTGCTTGAAATGTACTGTAAATTCTGCAAACTGTTAATAAATATTTCAATCAATCAATCAATCTTCAAGTACCTTAAAATATCCTATACTCCATTCTGTTACATACTCTAAAGACGTAATATGAGACATGATGTTAGCTTGAAAATCAGTTGTTGGCAAGCGACACCATTGTGCAATAGAGAATTATATTATAAATACACTATTGTCTGACTGCCTTTCCAGGGGGGATACAACCTGACTTCTCTCGCTCAGTCTGTGTGTCAGACCGTTCAAACATTGCTTGGAGATCCCTGCCCTCCACCCAAAGAGCTGCGTGGTCCCTGTAAAAGGTTAGCTTGGCTGTCAAGTGTCAATCAAATGTATGTAATAAAAGTGTGTGCTGGAGCTACAATTTGCTGATTGGGAAATGGCAATGAATGTCATGTTTACTTTCTTTCCTAATCTACATCAGTGCTGTTGAGTCCATACACTGTGTGCGGTCAGCCCACAAGCAGTACTGGAACTGTTTCAGTCACGCAGGTATAATATTCACTATTCACAATATAGTTTTGAAATATTGATTACTACTACTAATGAACTACTATTGATTAGTTTCAGTTATTTCATTTTTTATTTTTCTGGTTGATTTGAGTTTAGTGTTAGTTTTTTGCATAAGTCATTTTAGGTTTAGGAAATTACTACTTTAGATCTAGTTTTAGTCTTATTTTTTGTTTTTCAGGTATTATGAGGAAAGCTTTGATTTACAGCAGCTGAAAATGGTACGATGATGAAAGAATGCATGATATCACATAATGATGGAGGAATCTTGTATTTGTTTTTTTAGCTGATCTTCCAGTCTCTGAGCCCAGCACTAAGCGCTGTAAAGCAGAAGAAAAGCAGCCGGCCGGGGGAGGGCATACCGGTGGAGGGGTACAGGAGGAGGACGGAGTGGAAGGGGAGGAGTTGGAGGTGATGTGGCCAGAGCCTCCCCTCCGCCCTGCCCCTCCCCTCCATACGGCGGTGGTTCTCCCTGGCGGTGAGGCGCCCCCAGACGGATGTATGCCCTTCACCTCACAGCACACTCCCAGTCCAGTCATTCTCAACAGACTCAGGTATGACTATGGGAGCTAGCTATGGTGGATATGATCAATATTTATATTTTTTTACTGCTACTTAAGATCTGAGGCAGATTCTAAAAATGTCTATTGACTTTTTCATGTCAAGGATCCCCCAATATATTATGAATTTGGCCGTAGTCCCCCGTCTCAAAGTATTTTGTTCCAGGGAGCCCCCAGGAGTTAAAAATGTTTGCCTTTTCTCCCGTCAAAAGGGAGAGTTTCTCTGAGGGGTCAGACGGTGAGGACACTCTCACAGCCCTTTGCGTTCTCATCGACCTCGTGGAGGAAATGGAAAGAAACAAGGTACAGTAAAGTGAGGGCCTCGTTTGTATATCCCATCATTGGAGTGATAAAAGGTCAACGTGTGCTGCCTGCTGAACACATTCCTTGACAAATATCACTGTCCATTTTCCGTCAGATCCGCAATGGCCTGGCGCTGGTCGGTAGCGTCTCCACTGCCATGAGGTGTGCTGTTCAGCATGCTGTGACCACATCACTCACCAACCGGTATACCTCACCTTAACCTCGAAACAACTTCTTCAAATAGTTGCTGTGTCAGGCGGAAACGTAACCTATCTCCATATTCCATATTCCGATTGATCATAATACAGCGTCACACAAAAGTATCAAAAGCAGATCTGCTACTTTTGCTATTTGTTTTATTTGAACCCTGAAAACAGAACAGTTTTGGACATTTGAGGTGTCCACCCGATAAGTCGAAATACTACCACAACCACTGTACTATGGTTCTCATCGTCTAGTCCGGGGACCACCAGCAGTCCAAATGGACCTTCGAGAGTGTACAATGGGTTATCTCTGAGACCCCAACATTCACTGTAAAATCCACATTGTAATTTAACTCTGAGAATTACAGACCCATAACGGTCCATTTTGGACCCCTGGTGGTCCCGAACCCCATGTTGAGAACCAATGATTTTTATGCAGTTTGTTGCTAGGCAACCCATTACATGTTTACTGCGTGGCTTCTAGGGGTCAAGCTGGCTAGAAGTCTGTGTTTCTGACTGTCCATCTAATCTCGCAAAGACGGACAATGGAGGTAATTGAATACTTTAACACAGGGTTTTGTTGGTGTGTGTTGGAGATGGAGTGGTCCCAGCTTATTTTACACATGATGGGTGAGCATTTATTTTTGTATTATTAATATTATGTGAATGTGTCCTCCTCAGTGAACATACAGTAATAGAATAAATCCAGTGATTCCACATCAGTGACATTAACACTGATCTCTTTCAAATGTTTCTGCAGGAAAGCCATACTGGTGCAGATCAGTGCTAAGGAATCAGAGGTTCAGAAATCCAAATATAATTTTCCGGTGTATCTGAAGAAGGTACAGTATATAAAATATTTAATGTGTTGGTTGATGGAATAAAGATAAATTAAATAACTAACTGAAACTCTCTAAACCTTATATTTTATTTTATCCATTCTATCTTTTGAGGGGCACCAATGCATGGCTTAGCGAAATAACATAAGTCATTTGGCAGCCAAGACTATGGACTTTTAGGGCTCTGTTTTCGTCCATGCTAAACCCCTTATCCCTAAACTTCTTTGTCTAGTTAAAATGGCCAGTCTACAAGCTCACAATGTGTCAATGTAGATTGGCTAGTAGTTGAACTATTCAAAAATGTTTTTCAAAATAGTTTAGCGTTGACAAATGGAGCCCATAGGGCTCTGTTTTCGACCCATGCTAAACCTAAACTACTTGTCCATGCTAAACCCATTATCCCTAAACTACTTTGCCTTTTTTATTATTATTTTTTACTATTTTGAAAAACATTTTTGAATAGTTAAAATAGTCAATCGACATGTTGTGAGCTTGTAGACTGGCTATTTTAACTATTCAAAAATGTTTTTCAAAATAGTAAAAAAAAAAGAAAGAAAACAGGCAAAGTAGTTTAGGGATAATGGGTTTAGCATGGACAAAAATAGAGCCCTTAATGTTTGTTTAGAGCCTTTTTAATAAAAAACGTTTGCCAGACAAATCTATGGACTTTAATGTTTGTTTTAGAGCAGTTATGTAATTCGTTTGCCAGCCAAGTCTATAGATTTTAATATTTGTTTAGCGCAGTAAATGACAATGTAAGCCTTACATTGTAAGGCATCATCTGTCTGATATAAATACTGCCCTCGCAGATTCTCAGATTGGATCTTCATAGACGAAGCCCAAAAATCAGTAATGTGCATTATTCGCATGGCTATAACATGCATTTGCATAATTATAATAACTAGCCCTTACCCGTTGTGAGATATTGCCCCACCCCCCCCCCCCCTTGTGGCCGCAGGGGGTACTGCGCCCTGGGTGCGTTTTCACATTTTTAATTCACTAATAAATTCATTATTAATCATTAATGTGTCAAATCGAAAAAAGGGTTTTGTTACGCCCTCCATATTATTATGGTCAATGCCTGTGTGAAAAGGGAGCGATTGGTGCAGGCATTGAGGAGCTACGGCGGTGTTTCTGACAGACAGACACACAGACAGACAGACACACACTCAGACATTGACTGAATTATAGTATGATGAAGATGATGATAATAATAACCATACTATGCATTGGCTCTTTCACAGGGCTGCAGTGACGTAGCAGGGTTCATGCAGACTGTGCTAAGCATCCTCCTGCCTTTAGCCTACGAGTACAACCCTAGCCTGGTCCTGTTGGCACTGATGCCACACAGTGGTGTGTTCCACGATGCATGGCTCCAACTCACTGGTCTGCTGCAGAGTCTGGCACATGGGCACACACTGGTACTCATGCAGGTGAGCCTGGCGTGACGCCGTAACGTAGCAATAATCAATCATAATTGTAGCGTCTGTACAAAATTCAAAATGTGAGGACAGTTTTGATTTTGTCCTCTGTGGATTATTGGTTAAGTGGTTGCGATATATTATCCTAGCTAATATACCACTGCGCTGCGCTGCGTCCTCTGGGGATATGCATATGCAATAGGGGCGGATGAAGTCTAGTATTAACCCTGGTTTCCCTATTTTGGGCAATTGTTTTAAATTGTAATTTAAAAAAAAGTGTCAAACAAAGTATAGGGCTTAAAGTGGTGAAAGTGACTTTAAATCCTGTTCTGTTGTGGAGAGAACTCCCAATACATTCTGTCTCTATGGCGTGATCCCAAGACACATAAGTTTTCAGACTCCATCATGGCCCATAGCACTTACCCTAACCCCTTAGATAGCATTTCTGTTGGCTTAGATAGCATTTGACACAGACTTATAGCATGTTATGTAGACAGCACTATAATTGTATTGTATATAGTCATAGCACGCCATAGTACATATGTATAGCATAGTAGTAAATATGTATAGTTTATATGTATAGTGTATGTATAGTTTCATTATATAGATATTCCACTGTTACTTTCTTAGCTTACGCATGTTTCATGATAAATGCTTTTATGTGATGTATTCCCATGCTTTTGTTCTTGCTTAAATGTAAGTCGCTCTGGATTAAGAGCGTCTGCTAAATGCCTAAATTGTAAATTGTAAATTGTAAATTGGGAAGCCGTGTTCCAAATGCAGCATTTCCAAATGCTTTCTTTGGCTCATCTGATCATTGCCAAATGATCAGTCTGCTGTTCATAAAATGACTGTTCTCATGGTATTTCTTTGGCTCTTATATTCAAACTAAAAGAACAAAGTTTAAATTCCACCTGTTTCTCTAGATAAAACACCTAATCATTCATAGAACATCTTGCTGGTATAAACCTAGTATCTTATGAAAGATCTTTACAAAGAGCATACCAGTGTCTTTCACAATAGAAATAGAAGCCGCCTTCTCACCTCAGTTCACCACAACATACTTTTCCTTTCCTTTACATTGTCCTACAATGGCTGTGTAACCAGTACACCTCAAGTTCAAGCTTTACGGAGTAGCATTTGGTTTAAAGTTTCAGAAGTATCAGTAGTGGCCCTGCAGGTCTAATCCAATTCTGTGTATGTGTGTGTGTGTGTGTGTGTGTGTGTGTATTCTTCCCAGGAGTCTGAGAAGCTGTTGGTAAACTCCACAGCCTCTGCTCTCCAGGGGAACCCTGCACCTTCCCTGGGTCCTCTGGGAGCTCCTCTGCCAGAGGACATTGTGTCCCTGGAGAGACTTAGACAAAGAATGCAGCAGGACTGGAAACTGCTACAAACCACAGATGGAGACATGGGAACCAAATCAACGTCAGATGAACATCGTTAGCATTTTGGAACTCCTAATGATGTAATTCAACAGCAGTGACATTGTGTAAAATGTGTAAAAATGTTGCTCGAAAGAGATACACACAAGTGATTCATTCGGTTTTAATGTGATTTTTGTTCTCTGACAGCAGTGCCAGAGAAGCAGGGCATTTGATGAGTACAAGTGAAGCATTTCCTTGTCCCAATAAAAAAACAACATACATTTCTGTATTTTTATATGATCTTGTTTAAAATTATTTTTGCCTAATTAAGTTTTGCTTATAAAATTAAAGTGAGTCCAAATTCTTAATTTCCCCAAATTACATTGTAATATACACTGTGTGCATTTTAACAAACATGTTATGGTATTTTAGTTTAGCATGGGTACTGTACTATGCATATACAGTAGTTGTCTTATAATGATGTGTCGCAAAGGCTGTCGGTTCAATTCAAGTCATCTGGAAAACCGAGTGGGGAAGTGAATGAAAGATGCCCATTTATTATTAAAGAGACTTGTGCAAAGCACCTAAACCCACGTGTCGACCACATGAACCCTACCCTCCCTATTTTGGGCATGTCATAATAGGCAGAAATAGAGGAACATTTGGAGAAAATGGGCAAACATTTGGTAAACAGTAGAATGCAACATAAGCTTGTAAATTGTCTGTTTTTGCTATTTGACAATATATGGTTTAAGTGGACCTGCTTCTGCGGTGCCCACGCCCCACAATGTCTTGGACTGGTGCCCACTCTTCTGGGTACCGGCCAACAGGAGATGACGGTATAGTTCTGAGAACTTCTGACCCTAACCTGAAACCTTTAATGTGAATCTGGTGGATGCTGAAAAAAGGTATAGCCTATAACATCCCATGAGAGAAGCATGAAGAAGCCTGCATGAATGCAAGTCAAGATACATTATGATTGACATGATTTTAATCTTAGTATAGCTATTTAAAGTTATTATAGTATTTGCACAAAGTTACATAATTGTCATTCCTTATTCCACACAAGCATTTTATTTCTCGCCCTATCCCTCATCCAGCCATGGACTGGCGCTGTGGGGTGAATGAATCAAACCTGACTGAGTCATTCAGCCCTAGTATACAGTACAGATGCTAAAAGAGACGACCTTCCTCTCTGTAGTCTGTGTATTGTTACAGCTGTTGTTTTCTCGGGTCACGTCTTGTCCGTCCCGTCAGTCAGCGGATAGAAACGCAGGTGTCTGCATGTACCAGAGGGACTGAGATTTGCACAAAGCCCAGCCGGACGACCGGGATACAACTCTAACGGACCGTCTCACTAGACTAGACACTCTCAACAATGCCTGGGACTCCGACAAGATCACAGCCCCCAAAAATGAAAAAGGACGAATCTTTCCTTGGGAAATTAGGAGGAACTCTGGTACGCAAGAAAAAGTCTAAAGACGGTAAGTTGGTCTGCATAGTCTTTCTTCCCGTCTGCGTCTGCAACGCGTCAACCCTCCCACTCTGCTGCTACTGTCCATGGTGCTGCAATCGCATATGGTGATAAATTGTTTTCCCTCAGATATACACAGTATTGCAATGTTTTAGCCTGATTTAGCTATAGGTGTCAATTCATCTTTCGTATATTGGTTAGACTACGGCAGTACGGATGCACGGGAGCGAATAGCATTGATTGTCTCAAGACTCATGTATTTAATCGATTTAGATTTTTTTAAATATAAAAGTCAGACTCGATCAAATACATAGCCTATATGATAGTCTTGATCCGAGGCTAATTTAAGCCCAAGACTGTCTAAAACTGTGGTTGCGGCAGATGCAATTAATTAGGCTATACGGTCCCAACTACCCCAAGGTAACTGGGTCTATTTTTTAGTAGGCTACCGCTACATTATTCTCTCATTTCTCTGTAGTCTGTATAGCCTATATGTGCCTATAGCCGAACACGGACAAAGCATATTATATAATAGCACACAAGCATTCCACATGATGTAATAAACATAAATAGATACGTCGTCGCCGGTGCCAAGAAAGAACTCAAGGTTATAAAAAAGATAAGATTATTTCACTTTCTTTATGCCTTTAAACCCGACAGGCCCTGATAGACCCTGACTGACTTGTGGCATTGTCTGGAGAGTGTCTTGTGTCACTTTTACGTTTATTTACCAAGTTATTTTTAACTCCCACTGCTCTATAGTCAGACAGCTGAGAGGTTTGACGCCTGCGTGTGTGTGTGTGTGTGTGTGAGAGAGAGAGAGAGAGAAACAGAGGCAGATAATGCTCGTGCGCGTGCGCAGCCATGTTTGTCATCCTCCATAAAAGGAGCTTCACTAGACATGTTAATTGCTTCAGAGCTCCAGTACATTCTCTTCATCATCAGCAGCACTCAGCACCTCCCCAGGGGGTTGAGTTCAGGGCAAACAATTCTACTGTAGTGTGTGTGTGTGTGTGTGTGTGTGTGTGTGTGTGTGTGTGTGTGTGTGTGTGTGTGTGTGTGTGTGTGTGCGTGCGTGCGTGCATGGACATTTTTTTCACTATGGCACTACTGGGTGGTTTTGAGTGACCCTGCGGTGACTGGTGAAATGCTCCTCCTGGCTTTGTGTCAAAGTTAGCCTGGGTAAACTCCTCAGGGGGAGTGGGTTTACCCAGGCTATGTCAAAGTGTCCTTGAGCATAACCCTTAGGTTAGAGATTTCCTTAGGTTAGCCCTGGCCCAATCTGAGAACCCATCGTCAAAAAATAAAGGAGAAACAGCACCCTGTTTTCCTTGAAATTGTCTGAGAGACTAGCCCTGGCCTGCTCCCAGTGAGCAGTTTAGTACATTGCATGGTTAACTCTATGGTCGGTGTGTGAATGGGTGAATGTAATACATATTGTAAAGAACTTTGGAGAAAGGTTCTACTGCACCTTTTAATACCGTTTAATACCGTTTAATGTGGCAATGTGTCAAACGTGCTCAGCCATTGTATTGGGGTGGCTTTATGTTTTTCCAGAATGTGGCTTTTGTCTCTTCAGGTGTGGTGTGTTATATAGAGTTAGACTGATGTGATGTTCACACCCTACTGCAACAAGTTGGCTCTAGCAGAGTTGCCTCTCTTTTACAGGATAATTATTTAGCAGCCAGTGTTATGTTCCACTCACAAAGAGACTTGTCAAGCACTCGTGGTGCTCAATGAGAACAACACGTATGCCCTTTCAGAAATGATGCTCCCAATTTCTGAAGAGAAATTTAAAAAGAGCTCCCTTTCAGTAGTGGTGTGGTGGAAACAGTATTCAAATGTTTTACTTTAAGGAAAAGTTAATACTGCAATATAGAAATACTCTGTTACAAGTAAAAGTCCAGATTTCAAAATGTAGTTGAGTAAAAGTAGCCTAAAAAAGTAAAAGTAAAAAGTAAAAGTACTCATTATGCAGAATGTCCAATTTCAAGTTGTCAATAAAAATCTTTTGAACGCATTGTGAACTTGTAGATCTGTTATTTTCAAATGGCCAAACAAAGACATATTTTGATTATTTTATATATATTGGCCATTTGAAAATAGCTGATACATTAACCACTTCAGCCCTGTAGGGCTTGAGTGGTTAATGTATGTTTTGTAATAAATTAATAATAATCAAAATCTACAAAGTAACTAAAGTTTTTAAATAAATGTAGTGGGGTAAAAGTACAATATTTGCCTCTGAGATGTAGTGGAGTAGAAGTAAAAGTACAGAAAATTTGAAATACTAAAGTAAAAAATAAAAATAAAAAAAGGAAATGTATTAGTTAATTTACACCGCTGCCTTTCAGTTAGGATTACACTTGAACCCTAGCGTTTGAGTTTGAACACAACAGATCTAGCCTATAGCTTGTAGGTCTGTTGTGAGCTTTCAGGTCGGCTATCTGGCGCAGAGATTTGGTGTAGAGGGGGAAAACAAGGAGGGGGCCAAGTATAGACCTTGGGCGACACCGGTAAAGTATACTGTATACTCATTATAAGATCACACCATTTATGTCTACTCGCTCTGTGTCTCAGGAGGTACAGTGGACATTTCACAAACCTGTTGGTCATTTCAAATGTTTAATTTATTTTAATTAATGCATATAGCAAAATATGGCTTCTATTTCAACATGCTAACTTTACGTCAAGAGAAAGGTTGTAGTTTCTCTTAGCTTTCGATCTTCATTGATGATATCATTGGTAGGTAGGTTTATGAACTGTCCTTAGCGTTAGCCCACCAATGAGATCCAGAGTGAGTAGACATAAATTAGAACCAATTATACAAGATAAGGTTGAAAATGGCTGAAGTGCTCCTTTTTAGTGGTTAAGCACTATTTTGGGAAAATGACGAAAAACTAGAAATGTCAGAAAATCTTCCCATATAATTAATGACATGGCCAAAATAGGAACACCAGAGTGAAAGTGGTGCAAAACGATAATTTAGTGTGCATATTATTCTTACAGAGCTCATATTCCTGTTGGTTCCTATGCCATGGAAGTTTCTGCCTCTGCTGATAAACAGGGAGGAAGTGTGTGTGTGTGTGTGTGTGTGTGTGTGTGTGTGTGTGTGTGTGTGTGTGTGTGTGTGTGTGTGTGTGTGTGTGTGTGTGTGTGTGTGTGTGTGTGTGTGTGTGTGTGTGTGTGTGTGTGTGTGTGCGTGCATGCGAAAATAAGATAAAAGTCACATGATCAGTCATAGACATTGCATTAATATGACTTAAGTGCAAAGCCATTCCCTAATTTCTAAGCATCACAAAGGAATATAGTTTGGTCCTTTTTTTTAAAGTCTATTTTAGATTAGATTGTACACACAGTGTTAAGGGAGTATAAAGGTCCCCACACTGATGGATGCCGACAAGTGTAAGTAGTAGGTTTTTATACCCTATTTTGTATTTACTGTCAGATATGTGTAATTTCCACAACAGAAAGAGACGAGGAGCGATTGGTTATGCAGTAGAATGTATTATAATTATAACTAACTAGCACGACTAACTCTGCACAGTAAAACACATTTAACTCACTTTTTCTTACCTTGAGTTACAAATAGATAAATGAACACTGAGGATTTTACTGTGTATTACTTGCTTATACATTTGATCTAGGAATGTGGTTCATTGTTTTGAAGTTATTTGGAGCTAAATACCTACAACGTAAATTACCAACAATCCCTTATTTATGTATTTTGAACTATAATATCTAGTCTAATAAAATATTGAAGAAACTTCCTGCAACACAAGGATTGCAGTGACATTTGTTTTGCACTGTAACATTACATTTGGATTTTTTCCAATTACAGCAACATTTCTTTTATTTTCACATATCTTTTGGCCTTTTTTGCCTGTATTGATGGATCACAGTAGGTAGACAGGAAACAGGGAGAGAGATGGGGGAAGTCACACAGCAAAGTTTGTCGTGATCTGGACTCGAACCGGCCGCGACACACTGTCATACTGGATTACCAGTCAAATTGTGTATTAAGTGTGAAGTTAAGCGAGTGAAAAATATACATTAAAATGAATAACTTATTCATCATAGATGCACCAAAATGGCCTTGACCTGGAAATGTATTTTCTGCCCGAGAAATGGGGAGACAGACACCTGTTACTGAACAAACAGTCTATAATGATTACAATCGATATATGAAGCTACCGGTTTTTAACACTGACTTTATGAAAGAAATATCACTTACATCACCCTTTAAAATGTTCTGGGGAAAAAGTGGTGATATTAGTCTCTCCCAGTCCCAGTCACTGGGATGTTGGGGAAAAAGTGGTGATAT